>NW_006921797.1:419883-481821 GCF_000298275.1 Orycteropus afer afer | reverse complement strand
TTAAATCACAACTTTGTGAATAGATGTGTAGAACAAATTACCTAAATTACCTATAATTTTAAAAGACTGCTCTCAGGGTATCAGATTTCCTTACATACTTTTAGTTGTATATTCTGAAAGCCTATAATATAAATCTGATAAAAGAATTCTAGAAAATAAGACCTTTGTCTATATAGATGTTAAAATGGAAGAATGAAGGAAAGGTCACTATCAATCAAGAGATCTTATATTTTTAGGCAAGTTTGCTTTGTCAAAGGCAAACCAAAAAAAAAATACAAAACTCACTGCCACGGAGTTGGATCTGACTCATAATCCCTCCTTGGGTTTCCGAGGCAGTATCACTATGGAAGTAGATTGCCTAATCTTCCTTCTGAGGAGTGGCTGGTGGGTTTGAACCACCAGCCTTCTGGTTAGCACTCAAATGCCTTAGGCACTATGCCACCAGAGCTTCCAAATATGCATTATGTTGTTGTTATTGTTATGTGCTGTCGTGTCAGACCCTACTCATAGTGATCCCTCCTTGGGTTTCTGAGGCAGTATCACTACAGAAGTAGACTGCCCCCTTCCTTCCAAGGAGTGGCTGGTGGGTTTGAACCACCAGCCTTCTGGTTAGCAGTCAAATGCGTTAGGCACTACACCACCAGAGCTCCTTTATCAAAGGTAATAGGATATTTTGGGGACTCTTCTTCATGCAAATTTCAGACTTACTGGAGAAAGCACTTCTAGCAGTCTCAGACTTTCTCAGCAGAGGAAGAAAGGAATGCCAAAGGAAGGAAATGTCATTTCCACAGAGACCAGGAATAAGGTGTGGCCTCTTCTGGCTTCTCCTAAGATTGCCTCATTGGGTGTGTGTCTTCTTGCTCACTGCCTTATTTCTGCCTAGTCCCATTTGGACAGACGGAGGTGTTATGGCTGTCCAATTCATATAACTAAGATCTTCCTGTGGCTTTCTTCCACAGAAACAAATAAAAGAGTAAGTCCTCTTCAGGTTGGAGCACAGTTTGGCTGTTGGAAGTGCTCTGGTGTAGAGAGGGGGATAGTGGCAAGGCCTAGGGTTGAAGAAGATGAAGTACTGGATTACAGATAGCATAAAAAATTACTTCAGGAACAGAAAGCTTTTTGGTTTAGATGGAAATATGGAAGATGAAACAGGAGATATTAGAAGCTATAGAAATATTTTTCTTATAAGCTCTGAGGTCAAAAGCTATATTTTACTCATATTCATTCTTCACAACTCTGAAGAATGTCTACTATAAAAGGTGTTTAGTAAATGGTTACCAAATGGGACAGTGACTTTACAGAAACTGAAGACATAAAAATCTCTACCTCATACAGTCCGATTTGAACTGTGTCTTCAGTCAGATGAATTTAAGGACCATTATTTTAGTCATATTCAATCTGTTTATTTTTATTTCTACAGGTAAGAATTGCTTTTTCTCTATTGCCCCTTCCTCAATTTCAAACAAGTTTATGATTTTTCCTTGGGAAGAAAAAAAAAAAAACTTCTGCGTCACAGAGTGCAAGGAAAAAATTTCAAATGAACCAAATGCTCCCAGTAGTCACCTAGACTTCCCTTCTGAATTGCATGCCATTTATTTGTTCCTTATTTATTGGTAGAGTAAGGCTTATTGACTTTCTCTTAGAATTATTTCCGTAAGTTTGAAAGTGCTTTATGAGATTTCCTTCCTCTATTCTTCGGGATAAGGATACATTTATCTCATAAAAATTATAAAAAGTGAGACAAAAGTTTTCAGTTTTTGGAATGACTGAGTTGGAGTGATTACAATTTTGGTCCAATCAGATGATCATAACTGAGTTAAATGATGCCCATCATTAGATGTCAGGCCTTTGTCTCAATTAGTCTACATTTTTAATTTCCATTTCTTATCTTCCTCTGGCCTCTTCTCAGTATTTGGAACAGCTCAAAGGCTCTCTGATGGTGACAGATTCTTATTTCATCTTCAAGACCCAGTTCAACCAGCACATTGTCTGGGAACCTTCTTCAGCACCAGGCAGTGAACACCTTCTAACAGCTCTTCCATGATTCCATGCTCTAGCCAGTATTACAACTTTAGCCTTACCTGATTTCCTCCTCACAAAACTTTGAGCTTCTTGAGGGTAGAGACTTCACCCAATTAACTTTTGTATTCCCCTGGTAGCAGTTAAAAAATGTAGACTGAATTTATATAGTCTAACTGAATGGTGAAACTGTATAAAAGAGTGATTATATGGACATCCTCAATTTTACACCAGGTTTCATCAATCTACAAACAGGTCAGGTCAGTGGTCTTCAACAACATTTATCAATTTGTTAGTAGTTTTAAAATGACAAATCTAAGTTCATTTTCTCCCAATGTCACATATCTTCACTGTTAGAAATCTAAAGGAACCTAAAGGAACCAAATGCAAGAGTTTCACGATTTCTACCAGGAAGTCAAGACTGCAAGGAGTAAATGCCTAATTAAGAAAAACGAAAATAAAGGCCCAGGTCAGCCCCACACTGTCCAATCCTCAGAGGAAGGACCTGGATCAATGCAAATGGGAGGCTGTACACTTCAAGAAAAAACCCTACCACCCCTTCAGAGATTTTAAATCGAGGAGTCAAATATGGAGATGTTGAGAGAAAACCCTAAGTGGTCAATGAACATGGACACAAAACATATTGGAAGTAAGAAGACAGATAAAAGCTTGCATGTATGGACTTCTTGTCAATCAGGATTCAAAAGATTAATGAATCTTTATACCTGCTTTATAATCAGAGATAGTGAATGAAATGTTCAATCAAAAGCCTTCAATTTATTTATGGCTTATTCAGACAGGTCAGTTGATGTGGCTATTACTAGCCATGACATGACTAAATTGGTTCTTATTTTACATGAACACTGTGTTTTGTGCTGAACAAATGCATACTATACCATCCAATACTAATAGATCAGTATGGATCAGTGTCTGTCTTAAAACTTTTTTCTGAAAATACATTCATCTTAATACAACCTGAATTTCTCTATTTTCAATACTAGAAAATTAAATTATTCTATAACCTAAGCTATGGAGACAATTTAGCCAAGATGAAAGGAGCGTATTTTGCTTTTAAATGTTGCCTGTCACTTAGATTCTAGTGCATGTTTACAATGATTATTTGTTGTATAAATAAGTTATAAGTAAGTTTATTTACTCTTAAAGCAATATTTTTTAGATGTTTTATTTAAAAATATACAGCTAAAGGTTTGTGTTAACACTAAGAACTCCAAACCAAAACGTATTTTAGATGTTAAACAAGATCTGTAAAGGATGATAACTCATATTCTATCATTTTACACTTCAGATTGATGATCTTGAACTGTTGTTTTAGCATAAAATATTGTTTTTATTTTTAAGTATTTTGGTAATTAAAGACTAATGCACAAATTTGAAATATTGGAACTAATAGATTACAAACATCCATACTTGTAATGTTGATTAAGAATTTTCTAATAAAATACCATGTCTTTTTATCTCATTAAAATAATAGAAAATTTCTAAGATAAAAAAAGTCCTTACATGAATAAAAACAGAAATATGTTTAAAATACAAGATATAGGTATATCTTTGTACATTTAAAACTTTTCTTTACTATTTGTAACATATTTTAACTGTCATTTGTTACATAAATGTTCATTTCTAATACTGTAATTGAACTACTTGTTTATGGCTCTACCAGTGCTACACAATTTCAGAAAATTGTGTAATGCTCATCAAAACAGTGATCACACTGTGAAAGGCGTTTATTAATAATATAAAAATTTACTTAACTGACTCAATCTATTGAGAAAACGAGACAACTAAATCATTAGCATGCATCCCTTAAATGTTCAGAACCACAGAGTTTTGTTGTGGTAACTCTAAAAATCTACAGAATTAATTTCCTATAAGTTAATAATAATAATGGTTCCACCTCTCACCCAATTTCTCTATATAGGTCTCTGTAAGAATATCCACATGATAGTTTTCAACTCTCTGACCTGATAGAAATGTCAGCCAAATGACTACTACTATTTTCCTGACAGGATAGACAGACTTATAAAATGTGAACCTATTCGTGGAGAAATGAAAAGATCTTACCATTTACAGCTTGGGTAATACTAACATTAAAGCAGGCAGGAGAATATAATTAAACCAATTATTTAGAGTTGGTAATAAAAACCCAAATAGTAGCCTTGAGAATGTCCTTTCAATTGAAGACATTACTCTTTTTATATTTGCCCGATACAAAAATTAAACAGATATCAAGATCTACAGGATAGGGGCAGACAGAAAAATAAAGGCCATTTTTTTTTTTTTTTTGAAAACAAACAAATAAACATCCCTTTATAAGAAGACCTGGAACACATGTTTCTAGACACTGTGCTTTATAGGCAAAAAAGTATGGGACATATCTTGGTGGGGGAAAAAAAAACAAAACACCAAGCAGATGTGGTTAAAACGAAAACCTGTAAAGGTTCCTTATTCTCCAAAGTCATTTCATTCTTATAAAGAATACTAAAATCATTTTCTATGATATAATCAATTTTGGCACACAGTTTTTCCTTCTATCCTCCAACTGAATTTGTTTTATAGTATTACAGTCTAGGGCAGTGCTGTTCAGTAGAAATAGAAGGAGAGGTTGGTAACCTCAAATTTTTTAGTAGTCACATTAAAAAAGAAAAAAAAACAGGTGAAATTAATTTTAATAATTTATTTCATGTAACCAAAATATTATTTCAATGTGTAATCAATAAAAAATCTTAAGAAGGTAGTTTACTTTTTTTTTGGTACTAAATCTTCAAACCACCACTCATCTGTCAGTTAGTTGTGGTGGCTTGTGTGAAGCTGTGAGGCTGGAAGCTAGAAGCTATACCACCAGTATTTCAAATACCAGCAGGGTCACCCTTAGTGGACAGGTTTCAGTGGAACTTCCAGACTAAGACAGACTGGGATGGATGAGGCCATCCACTTCTGAAAAACCTTATGGCCACTGAAAACCTTATGAACAGCAGTGAAACAGTGTCTGATATAAAACTTTGTGCAAGCATAGCAAGGATTGTGAGGATGATACAGGAGCAGGCGGTGTTTTGTTCTGTTAACAGGGTGGTTATGAGTTAGAGCCGACTTGACGGTATCTAACAACAACAACAAATCTTCGAAATCTGGTGTGTATTTTATGTTAACAGCATATCTCAATTCAGAGTAACCATAAAGTGCTCAATAGCCACATGTGGCTACTGTATTGGACAGTCCAGGTCTAGAGGGACTTTTCATTTCCTCAAAGACTTGATTATCTACGTATTTTTCCTTCTTCAAACCTTTCATTAATGCACACTAGTTTACATACTATTTGATTTATGTGTTAGTCTAGGATTGCATGAAGCTGACCTTTTACATAATGTTTTACATATTGTTTGTTAATATAATTAATAGTTTTAAACAAGAAGAGCAGTTCTCAGGGGTTCAACAGTTTCTGGGTTCAGGTTATTGTCCAGCTCTTCAGCTCTCTTCACTGGAACATGGCTAAATCTGTGTAATAGTTGAGGAACATATAATAATCACATAATTTGAAAAATGCCTCAACTGTTGACTGAACTGTTACTAAATAAGCTAAGGGCCCAGTGTTTCAGTGACTTACTCTGCATCTGATCTAAATGACTGTCCCTAAGACATTACTGAGAGCAGAAATTAGCTTCAGACACATCTGGAATCCATGACATGAACAGCTGGCATAGACAAACCACTGATGAAGATGAGTCAATATATTCGGCAGCATGTAGCACTATGTCATAAGGGACTTTACAGGAGACACTGGGACAAACATGTTTCAAGACACTAATACATTCACACAGAATAACGAGTAAGAATGTGGTATGGGTACACAGACTGGATGCTGCGGTCACCATGGCAAGTACTCACTTTTTCAGATCATTCTGCTTCTTTTTGGCTTGTGCACGCCACTGGTGCATAGCAGGGAAGAAGCCACTTGTGTACAGTGGAAAAAGTATATAACTAATAAAACTGCATTTTACTGAGAAATAATTGTATCACAGCTGTCACTGAATTAATTCCATAAGATCATCAATAAAACAGGTGCATTAAATTTTTATGAATCAGAACTCTCTGTTTGCTGATTCATAATCTGGCCAGTATGCAACGAGAATATGATGCATCAAAGAAAGCATTATATAATCTTCATGCAGTAAAATTGTAACTAGCACCTCAAAAAGAGTTAATGCAACATTAGACACATTAAAGAAGGAACTTGGTGCATACGAATGTTCTGAATATGAGAAAATGATAATAATCACAATTTATTTTCTAAATTAAAAAGTCAAAAATAGTATTTTGCATGAAATTTTAAAGACAAGCTTAGGTTATAATGGTGATTTTGAAGATTTGAAAAGGATTACAGGAAAGCACATAGCAATGCTGGTTTTTGGGGAAAAGAATTTGGGGGAATGGAGCTTATCCTGAACTGTGATGTTCTGAGAGCGTATGTTGCAACAAACTGTGCCAATTTCAAATTTGTATAGGTGATATCTACAGATTTATGTAACTATCATTACTGGAGAATTCCAAATAGTCCTCACCTGTCAAGCAGCGTTCACCTGAGGAAAACTGTGCTAAATATCTTAGGCATGGGATTCTACAATGATCTGACTCTGATAGGCAGTGATTACTGTTAAAACACTGTGTATGTTTTTCTATGTGAGTTAAGTAAAGAACAGAGAACTTGGTAAATACTAAGCAAATTGCTTTTAATTATTACTATGTGTCATTGGAAAGAAGCATTTCTTCTTTATAGATTAACAGCTACCAACATAAAATTTATCCCCAAGTCCTGGGAATATTTAATATATAATTTTTTTGATTCAAATTTGATGTGATATGTTGTTATAATTTTCATTACGTACAACTTAGTGTTTAGAAGAAAATAAAACCACACATGTTAGCGGCAGCTGGAGATAAGTTCTGCTGATATTCAAGAAATATGTTGCCATAATTTAGCTTGTGATATAAATGCCTTCATGAAGACTGTAAATGGACACTTTTCTAATTCTAGAAACAGTCATATAATCGGAACTGAATCACTGCATTTACCATTGCATTAGGGAAAAAATGAAATGTTTAAAATAACGATTTAATCTAAATTATAAGATAAATGCAAGTAAAAATATTTTCCATTTAAGAATTTAAGACTGGTAGTTCCACAGAGTGGTGATGAGTACATTATACATATTTATGTGGATTTTACAGGGTGTTTCAAAAGTCCCTGAGGACATAGAGCAGTCACAGTCTCAGCGTGTCTTTGCATACAAAATGCAAACTTTTTTCTATACTTGTTATAATAAATGCTGAAAATGGCCCTCATGTGCTTATAATAGAGATGATATTTTTGTTGTCAAGGTCACAAAGTATAAGAGGTCACAAATGCCATTTTCTGCATGGGGACTCAGGGACTTCTGGCACATTCCTGTAAATTGGTTATCCGCATAAATATGTATAGACATATATGTAGTATGCATAGTCACAACATAAATATATTTAACATTTAAGAAAATTTAGATATTCTACTGGTAAACTGACATATGTATACAGTACAACTTGTATTTATTCATAGGAATTTGTTTTTTTTTGATTATTGTTCAAATGTACTTAATTGTTATTTCTTTCCCAAAGTTGTTATCAAGACTCCTTTATAAAGAAGCAACATGTTTTACTTGCATGTACATGTTCTCTTTCTTTTTAAAGCTAAGGTTGAGTAATGAAAATTAAAATTCACAAATAAGTAACTAAATGATGGAATTTTCCTTTTTTTAAAAAATCAATTTTGGTTTTCATTTTATATTTGTATAATTGTTTCAGTGAAACTGTCTTTTTAAAAAAATTGGTTCAAGAGTTAATGTTTTTTGTTTTCTAGTTAACAATCACAATGTCTGATATATTAACATATGTCAGCTTCCTACAGGAACCCTATGGGTCTGCCCACCTGTGATGTCATAGTAAGGAGGGGCTTTTCTTCAGCAGACTCCTCCCTCGGTATCTCCTTCATCACCATGGCAACAGCCTTATCTGCCGCCCTAGAGCCTTTTCCCTATAACAGTGAAATCAACAATGACTTGTGTCAGGAGAAATCTTTTAACTTATTATTTATTACAAGATATTCTAATGTTTCAAGAGCAATCCAACATAAATGAAGAGGTAGGCTGCTGGAAGTGAATCTTGAGGCTTTTGGCTGAGGAGAAAACACATGAAGTCTGAAAAAAGATTATTTGTGAGTTTTTAGTTAGCTATTTTTTTTCACCTTTACAGCTGACATATTCTATTTAATTTTAACATAGTATTTTATATGTATAATAAATTTTAAGGCAATTTACATGACCAGAGCATAGTTTTATCAATTTTAAAACACTACGGATTGCCTATTAAGTGCATTTATAAGTTACATAAACCTTAAATACTAGGAAGGACAGTGGGGAATCTGGGACAGGGGTCAGGATCAGGGTGTGACTCCCACAGAAGGCTTCTGTTGTGTAGTCTCAGGAGTCTTTGTCATTTTTGAGTGGACTGTGCACAAAAAGGGTAAAAACATCACAAAAGCTCTGAAAAGTTTCCAGTGGCCTGACATCACAGGAATTCAGACAGCTTATTTTGTGGAGATAATATGATCTTGGTAAAAAGAAAAAGTTACAACTTTCAGTGTTTTTAAGACCAAGAAATTTTAATTGAATTACAGAAGTATCTTTCAGAGAATTCCATAAATCCCGTAAGTAAAGGATAATAACTGAGGTACTGATATATACATATAAATCCCTGGATTATTTGTTTTACACTGCAAAATTATGGACAGAAAAGGGAGAGAATGACTTTCTGTCTCTTGAGTTTACCAGTTTATTAAGTTTTTGAGAATAAATCAGGCATAATGGAAAAAACAAAATAGGACTTTCCCAGCCTGATTAGAAACAACTCATACTATGTAAAAATTAAATAATCTTTAAATACTTTCAAAACAAAAGGAACTCCCATTTTTCCTCAGGTCTCTGGGCAGAGCTTCCCTGGAGAAAATAATTTAAACAAAGAGCACAAATAATGTTATAAATCTACTTAAACTAAAACTGTCTTATACAGAAATATCATAGACAAAAACCAAAAGTGGACACATGAGGTCCACTGTCTGAAAAGGGAACTAAAAGCTAGGTTCATTATCAATTGCTGAGGTTATTAAATCTTGATAGTTTCTAAGCAATGAAAAAAAGAATTAAATCATTTTTTTGGGGATTTGCATAGGGATTTAAATATTTTCTCAGGTATTGCCTTTTTAAAATATAACCACTGAAAGCTTTTATTTATGAGAACAAAGAAAAACTTTGCCAATAGTTACTAGATGTGAAAATGTGCAAATCTTTTTATAGTGTTGAAAGGTTGTTTCTTTGGTTTGTTTTGACTTAAGAACTACCATTATGGAATGACAACGTTACTTCCAAGATGGAATATCAGATGCTAGAGATTTTTTTCAACATATAAAGAATAGTAATTTTCATATGTGTCCTGAAAGATTTAAATTGCCACAACACTTAGAGACTGACTGACTTCTGGAAGAATAAAGGGAACTGGAGTGATTCACTCCATAAAAAACTGGGGTACATAATGATCCCAGGTTTCTTCTCTAATAAAACAATGTGAACTTCGTAAAACAGAGATGCATATAATTCTGTATTTTGGGAAAAGATTTATTATGGTACTATTAAACTATTTAACATTTTTCAAAATGTAAAAATTATTTGGATGATATATTACATACTATACGCTTAGTACACTTTTTTACATGTTACATTCATTTACAGACTAAATATACTTTATAACAAATACTTTTGCAGCTGATTTTTTTTGAAAGAGCAAAATCGTCTGTGAAGAATTCTTTCCATGCTCCCAGAAGTTCTAATGATATAGCAATAAACAAAGTGGCATGCTTATGTTTAAATTCCTAATTCATTTAAAAGAACAAATGTAATGTTACAAGGTATAATTTTAAAAAATAATAATTCAAACTCTGTTTTTAGGCTAAGAAAAACAAATGTCAATTGATAAGCATCTCAAAGACTTCAGGTCAATTTTTCAATATATCATTGATTTGAAATGCTACCAATCCATAAACTACACATTGATAGTTTTTACATGTGCAACTAGAATAGCTAGAATTAGCAACGGACATGCCATTTCACTAAAACAAAAACAAAAACAAAACAAAAATTAGTCCTTTCATGCTGAAATCTAGAACAAAGCAGTGGTCAGCTAGAAAGGATGTATAATAAACACATGCGGTGCTTTTTATTTCTTGCAGAAAAAACCCACCAAAGCCAGGGTCAGGTCACTTTTTTGAAGACAGTGCCACTTTTTCTTCAAGGTTACACCTACTACCTGAAAAGAGTCATGACACCCATGTTAGTGCCTGCTAGCAACTTTTTTTCTTTATAGCTTTTGGCTTTTGAGATAATACCTCACGAGCCTTACTGTTTTACAAGTGTGGTACAATGCAAGGACAGAATGGGAAGGTCTGTCACGGTGACATCCCCATGGCTCCAGATAAATTGTCTAAAACCACTGCCAAATCAAGCGACTACACTCATAGATCAAAGCAAGATGTCCCCCCAGATTGTATTGCCACTTCCTCCTGATATCTTAAAATCAAGCTATGTTATTTTTGACTCATCCATTTATCTTGTGGGATGATGCTTCTAGAATTCAGAACCTGATCTGGCAATTCATGAAACTGTACAAGGTTTGCTTATCAGCAGCTCTGCAGGGCTCTCAGTAATATAGCCATGTAGGTTTCTTTCCTTTTTGCAGTGGTATAAAACATTGTAAGAATATATATAACATATATATATATAAAATATAATATATGCATAATTATTTACAGTTCAAACTCAATTCTCTAAATATAACCACACCAAAGGGTCAATACTGATCTATTATATAAAACAACATGAGGACAGCAGAAAAAAACTTATAGTTAATATACACTTATGCAAATAAACAACTTTGGACTACATTAAGTCTGTATGCTTCTATTTCTTTCTTTGCAATAATAGAGATGAAAATGTAGAAGTTGATATCACATTATATGACACTCTCTGGCAACTATTTGAGTCTACATATTTTCAAATATTTCAAAATCATTTCCCCTCCTTACTTATTTGTTGTAGGAGCCTTGGTATTTAGTGGTTAAAGTGCTTGTCTGCTAACTGAAAGGTCAGTGTTTGAACTCACCAACTGATCTGCAGGAGGAACATGTGGCAGTCTGCCTTCGAAACCCTATGGGGCAGTTCAACTCTGTCCTATAGGATTGTACAAATCAGAATCTACTCAGCAGCAATGGGTTTCTGGTTGTGGGTTGAATTTCTTGAGATATTCTTGACTATTTGGGAAGCAGTACCAGTCTAAGGTGAAACTTCTATTTTCCTATTTTTACTGCTGTGGAAGTAAACCTGGTTAGCAGTCAAATGCCTTAGGCACTTACTAAGAACAAAAGAATAAATGTGTCATTTAACATTTATTAAGAAAACTCAATTTTGGCCTTTTTTTTTTTTTAATATAGAATGTAAGAATTAGAGTACAGAATACTGGAAGTCACAGAATCTTCTCTGGCTGGATACCAGATTATGGAACCACCACTCAGAAGAAAAGGTATTGGCACCAAGCCTACTAAAGGGCCATGCTTCGTTTCACAGGGAGGCGAACAATTTTTGTGCCAGATGTTTTGTGTATTTTTACTTATTAGATCTTATGAGAAGGCTGGCGGTTCAAACCCACCAGCCACTCCTCGGAAGGAAGATGGGGCAATCTACTTCTGTAGAGATACTGCCTCGGAAACCCAAGGAGGGGTCACTATGAGTCGGGTCCGACTCGATGGCACATAACAACAACAACAACAACATGAGAACTCTATGGAGTAGGTATTCTTATCTTTGCTATAGAGGTCAAGATACTGAGACTCAGAGACAGTGATGTGTCCAAAGCTTCAAAGCTAGTATGTGGCTGACTCAGGACAAGGACCCACATCTGCCTTTGAAGTCTGTGTTCCTCTTTCTCTGCCACACAGTATTCAGCCACCTGGTTAAGTGAGGCTGGAGGCCTCCCCCACACCAGCCTCACTGATTGCTGTAACGTGAGTAGTTTATGTTATCACCACAGTTTTGGGCAAGAGCCACTTCACAGTATAATCACACAGACTGGCTCTAAGCAAATTAAACATTTTTGAGAAATATTTTCCTTCTCCAGTCTGGAATGGTCAGCAAGAACCAGCTGCCCACACTTCATTTACTAGCACATTTTGAACAAAATAAAATGCTTTTGTTTCTTTTATCTTTATGGAAAACTAACCTAAGCCTTTCATATATACCAACTTCTTTTTATTCTGTAGATCTTGTAAGTTTATATACTTTGTGGCTCTTGTTATTTGCTGCTGAGTTGGTTCTGACTCATGGCGACCTTACAAGTTTTAGTACCTCCCTAGTTGGAACCCAGGGAGCTCTTGTGGCACAGTGGGTTAAGGCATTTGGCTGCTAACCAAAAGGTCAGTGATTCAAACCCACCAGCTGCTCCATGGAAGGAAGATGAGGCAATTTACTTCCATAAAGATTTACAGCCTTGGAAACCCAATGGAGGTTGCAATGAGTAAGAATTGACTTGACGGCAGTGGGTTAACTTGAACTCACCCAATAGCTCCTTGGGAGAAAGACCTGGTGATCTGCTCTAATAAAGAATATGCAAAAACGCAACCACTGCCGTGGAGTCGGATCTGACTCATAGAGACTCCTTGGGTTTGCAAGGTGGTTGTTATGTGCCGTGGAGTCAGACCTGACTCATAGTGACCCCTCCTTGGGTTTCCGAGGTGTTATCTCTATGGAAGTAGGTTGTCCAATCTTCCTTCTGAGGAGTGGCAGGTGGGTTTGAACCACCAGCCCTCTGGTTAGCAGTCAAGTGCCTTAGGCACTATGCCACCAGAGCTCCCTCATATACAGCCTAGAAAACCCTATGGTGGAAGTTCCTCTCTGTCTCATGGGGTCGCTATGAGTGGAAATTAAGGCACTTAACAATAACAACATTCTTATGACATGTTAATTAAATACTATCTTTACTAGGATTTTCCTGAGATCTATTTTGGGTGCATGAAAAACTTCAAGTATACAACTTCACAGCTATATGGTATATATTCGCATGCAATCTTCTAGTTGTGGATTCTATTACTGCTACCATGGAGATTTTAATCTAAGATTTATTTTTATTATTTTTCATCTTTTAGCAATGATCCAGGGTTTATTAGTCAGAGATATTTAGCAGAAGAAATAAAGATATATTAAATTAGAGGAAAAGTAAAGACTGTATTACTAGACATCTCTGCTAACTCACTAATGTTTAACATATGAATGAAAAATAATTTTTCTCTTACTCTGATTTAAGGAGCTCTGGTAGTGCAGTGCTTAAGGCATTTGGCTGCTAACCAAAAGGTCATTGGTTTGAACCCATCAGCTGCTCTGCAGAAGAAAGATGAAGCTGTCTGCTTCCGTAAAGATTTACAGTCATGGAAATCCAGTGGGAGTTGCTATGAGTTGGAATTGACTCGACGGCAGTGAGTATGGTTTGGTTTGATGGTACTCTGATTTTTAAAAATAATCCATGTTGTTGTCAAAAATAATTGAAAAGATTTTCATGCATTTTTTCCCAAACAATTTATATTTTCTTTTTATAATATTGGACAGTGAACAGGTTTTTTTAGGATGAATGTTTTAAGGAGAGACACACTACCATCAAGCTTACATGTGTGAAAATAACCCATTTTCTTATATAAAATTGGCATCTATATAATTTTAGCAACACTGTTTGAAACAGAATTCAGTTTTGCTTATGCTAAAAAATTATATCTCTCTTAAATTCTGGACCCTGAGTTTAAGCATTTTTAGGAATCTGCCCACAAAAAGGCTAATTGCTGATGGCTGCTCACATCCCTCATGTGCAGAGCCAGGATAACCTTTTTAACCTAAGAAGGTAAATGTCACATTAAGTGTCTGCTCTATTCAAACTCCCAACAGAGGAAAAGGCCAGGACAATGTTTTGCAGTGTCCTCTGAACACCCCTGACTCCTGACTACCATTGTGTGTCCTTTCTGGGTTTAAGTGTAACCCTGTAGAGTTTCTGCAACGTAGATGAGGATTCAGTCCATGCAATTCTGATTCTATCACAGTTACATTTAAACCACTCCCCCTCTCCCTACAGCAGAATGTTCTGTAAGTTTTAGAGTAGTACAAAGTGAACTAGATCCCGGCATCTTGGTCAATACTCATTTCTAAACATTCTGAAAGCCCCTGACTAATTACCTCTAAGCTACTTGGAGCATGGAGAGTTCTCTTAACTAGAGATTCATGTGTGGGATGATCTGCTTATAGCTGAAGATAATGTGATTTTTCATTCCTTAATGAGGGTAGTCGAGTTGCAGCAAATAAATTATGGCCTATCTATTTTAAAAAGATGATAATAGGGCCTTTAAAAAGAGGACTTCTAATTGACTCTTTATATTTTTCTCCCTTACCAAAGTTTTTTTTTTTCCTTCTCTCCCATTTGACTGGCAACTCTTCTCCAAAACATCACCTTTTCTAAGAAGTCTTCTGACATTAATGAGGAGTGACTCTAATTATATTCTATTATTTAACTCCAGTGCCCTCCATTTGTGTTATATGTTAATTGGTACTTTTTGCCTTATCCTTCCAACATGTGTGTGTGTGGGAGGGGGTTGGGGGGGAGTAGGAGGGAGAAAGCCACAGGTTGTAATCTCTAGGGTCATTAATATAAGGCTTGGCCCATGAAAGTCACTGGGATTCCAAGCCTCACCTTATGCATGTCATTTTCTTTAGCCTGAATTTTTGGTATGGGACCATATATGACTTTCATGGGCCCTAGGCACTTTTGCCTTTGTAGACCCCTTTGCTTCCCAAAACAATACTAAGCATTATAATTAATAACTGTGTTAGTATAAAGATAAATACAATCCAGACTGGATTTATTACTATGTACATTACTGTTCTGGTTATTTTTTAAATTTTGATTTAAAAAAGATTAACATGAAAACATTTTCATGGGCTCTTAACAATACTGTGAGCCCTAGTCACTGTGTTCACTGTGCCTGATGGATGAATGAGCCTTGGTTGCTGTCTTTCCTCAGTCCTGCTGCTGCTGAGCTCTCCCTCTCTGCCACTTCTGGGGGGTCTAGCTTGATGGCTGCTGCTCCCACTACTCCCGAATTTCCACTGTGGCTGCTCCCAACCTAAAAGGCCCCTTTGCTGCTGCCACTGCTCTCACGGCAGCTACCACTTCTATTTTTGTTAAGGGTTCAGGGTGTCTCTTTAACAGTACTGTTAAGTCTTATTGGGTGCCCAATTGGTAGCCATCTTGTAGTTCTTAAGACACACATTCAAGAAACCTGGAGCATTTGCTGTAGGCCTGAGGCAGGAAACACTGTTATGTAATCAGATTGTCACTCTTAAAATGTAAGCTTAAACACTTCATTCTTTCCTGCCTCAAAGTATGTTCCTGACCATTCAGGAGCACTTCTGAGGGAATTAAGTCTCTGATAAAAAACTTCAGTCCTCAGGGACCAGAGCCACTGACGAGTTCCAAAGCACTCCTTGCCAGTTCTTCCAATCACACAGTAAGTTACTTGATGAACTAGAACTACCTCACACCCAGAATTCTTGATTGTGCATGCAGATTAAGCTCCTCCCTGGGGAGCTCTGGAGCTCTGGTAGCGTAGTGCCTAAGGCACTTGACTGCTAACCAGAAGGCTGGTGGTTCAAACCCACCAGCCACTCCTTGTAAATAAGGTTGGGCAATGTACTTCTGTAGTGATAATGCCTTGGAAACCCAAGGAGGGGTTGCTATGAGGTGGATCTGACTCTACGGCAGTGGGTTTGGGACCTTGTTATAACACTTTTATTTTGCAGAATGTTCTTTGGCTACATCCCATCAATAAAACTGCTTCCTGAGAGCAAAAGTTGTACTTATTTCTTTTGAATCATTTTGCATTATTTGATATAGTTCTCTGTGGGCACATGAGAGACAATAAATAACCTTAATAAATACCTGTCTGCCTATCTATCTTTATTATATTATATTGGATAGCTTTTCCTAATTATTTAAGATAATGAAATCACATAATATAGTAAACTCTCAGAGAAGGCTATTCTGAATTAGATAAAAAGTCTTAATTAGGAAATCCTTTTTAAATGAAATGCTATTATTTTCAAGTGTCTAAATAAAAATTCATTAAAGTATTGACAAGTAAAGATACTTATAATTTGCTTCAAGGACAGATAAGATATATTTTTAATTAACAAGATCTATTTGTCTACAAACAATTTACAGTTTGTTTGTTCTTTTGAAAAGGTTAAACATTGCCCCCACTCCATTCTCACCAGGTGCCTTATGTACCTTGTTTGCTTAGCAACCTTTCTTGCTACAAATAGCCATCTTAATAACACTGAGTCCTTATTCATTGGAACCAGTGCTGCTTTAGTGAAGTTTTATTATAGAGACTACTGATCGACGTGGTTCTAAATTACTGATTCCGTAGTTATACTGCCTCGGAAACCCAAGGTGGGGTCACTATGAGGCAGGGCCGACTAGACAGAGCATAACAACAAGAAGAACATTTTATAAACAAGAATTGTGGAACCTTGGAACTTGACTATTCAATAGTGTTCTTTGTGGTCTCCCTCATTTTCTGTCAGGTCCAAGTGTTTTTCTAGCTTGTTGTCACCAAATGCTCCAGTTTCGTTGATATTATTTAGGAAAAAGAAACTATAAAACCTAGGCCAAATTCACAAGCTTTGAACCAAGAAAGTCTGCAGCTAAGGTACTTCATCTGCCTGACTTGCCTGAAACAGCTCCAAGACAGGAGCTGAGGCTGTGGGAATTCCTGTTCTAATCTATTCTCCCCAGAACTAGAATCTACTTTTCTTGATAGGTACCAGCCATTAGTGGCTTGGCTCCTCCTTAATGCCTCTAGGTTCTTTGAAAGGGGATGAATAGTCTCTCTCACCTTGCTATGAGGAGTAGGAATAGTACAGAGACCTCAGAGCTGGAAGCCTAAGTCCGCATGTAGCCAGGACTGGTCAAGGTGATTACCAGCTAATGGAGCTGATGCAGCCTGCACTGTCAGTGGAGAATAGGAATGGCCATATAGTATGTTGGCATCAACACCAGGACTGGAATCAAGGATAGGGGTTTCAATCCCAGCTCTGCCTTTTATAAATCCCTCTCTCTACAATTCTGTTTTACTTTCTGAAAATAGTGTAGAAATACTCTCAAGTTCATAAATTTGTGTGGCTTAAACGAGACAGTGTACATAAATGCACTTTCCACAATGTGTGGCACATAGTGAGTACTCGGTATATGTTAAAGCCAGTTGCTGTTGAGTCAACTTTGACTCATAGTGACCTCATGTGTGATTTCACAGTTACGTAATGATGAAATTTGGCAGTTTTGTTGTTGTGCTCCACAGGGTTTTCAATAGTTTATTTTTCGGAAGCAGATCACCAACTCTTTCTTCCCAAGTGCCTCTAGGTGGACTCAAACCTCCAATTTTTCAGTTAGCAACTGAGTGGGTTAACTCTTTGTACCATCTAGGGACCCCCAGTAAATGTGAACTGACTCTGAAATGTATAAGCTTCTGAGCTTATGGACTTGATGGCCTCACTGTCCTTACGAGGTAGATGGCAAAAATTACAATACATCTACTTCTCACTTATTGACTATTTAGTTATCTAACATTTTGTATTTATGACAATAGTAAAAAATCTACTAGCTGACTATTTTGTGCATTAATGACATACTTCTGACAGTAATAAAACACAAGTGTGAAGTGAAAGTAACACTGGCTCTGATGGGTTAAGGTATGTGTCAACTTGGCTGGGCCATGATTCTCAATGGTTTGGTAGTTAAGTGATGATATAATTAGGCAGGCATGTAAAGGTATGATTTGACAGTTATGTAATGATGAAATTTGGCAGTTTGTTCTTGTTACGTGCAGTCCAATTGGTTCCGACTCATAGTGACTTCACAATAGTACAAAACTGTGTCCAGTCCTGTGCCATCCTCACAATTATTGCTGTTTGAGCCCACTGAAGCATTCACTGTCTCAATCCATCTTGTTGAAGGTGTTCCTCTTTTTCACTGACTTAACCAAGTGTGATGTATTGTTTCACTGACTTAACCAAGTGTGATGTAATTCTCTAGGGACTCATCCATCCTGATAACACACCAAAGTATGTGAGACAAAAGTCTTGCCACCCTTGCCTCTAAGGAGCATTCTAGCTGTACTTTCAAGACATATTTGTTCTTCTGGCAAAAAAAAAAAAAAAAAAAGAAACCAAACTCACTGTCATCGAGTTGATTCAACTCATAGTGACCCCTCCTTGGGTTTCCGAGGCAGTATCTCTACAGAAGTAGATCGCCCAATCTTCCTTCCGAGGAGTGGCTTGTGAGTTTGAACTACAGCCTTCTGGTTAGCAGTCAAGTGTCTTAGGCACTACGCCACCAGGCAGTCCATGCTATATTCGGTATTCTTCACCAACAACATAATTTAAA
This sequence comes from Orycteropus afer afer, assembly GCF_000298275.1. Classification (NCBI taxonomy): domain Eukaryota; kingdom Metazoa; phylum Chordata; class Mammalia; order Tubulidentata; family Orycteropodidae; genus Orycteropus; species Orycteropus afer. The sequence continues at coordinate 463,173 of NW_006921797.1, read as the reverse complement.
TGAACCAACTCTTCTTGGTTCTTGTCCAGCTTTCACATGAAGTTACTGAAAATACAATGGCTTGGGTCAGGCATGCCTTAGTCCTCAGTGAGATATTTTTGCTTTTTAATACTTTAAAGAGGTCTTTTGCAGTGGATTTTCCCAGTGCACTATGTCATTTAATTTCTTAATTGCTGCTTGCATGGGTACTGATGGTGAATCTGAGTAAAATGAAATCTTGACATCAATATTTTTATGCTTTATCATGATGATGCTTATTGGTCCAGTTGTGAGGATATTTGTTTTCTTTATGTGGAAGTGTAATCCATACTGAAGGCTGTAGGCTTTGATCCTCATCAGGAAGTGCTTCAAGTTGTCTGTACTGTCAGCCAGCAAGGTTGTGTAATTTGTTAATGAGTCTTCCTCCAATCCTGATGCTGTGTTCTTCATACAGTCCAGGTTCTTGGAGTATTTGCTCAGCATATAGGTTGAATATGTATGGTGAAAGGATACAACCCTGATACACAACTTTCTTTATTTGAAACCATGCAGTATCCTTTTGTTCTGTTCAAATGACTGTCTCTTGGTCTATGCACAGGTTCCTCATGAGCACAATTAAGAATTTCCATTCTTGGTAGTTATGTAAAGATGAGATAATCCTCTATTTCTTGATCTGAGGTGGTCATCCTCCATTTTCTCTTAACACTGGTTTTGGCATAACAGCATAGTCTTTGGAATCTAACCATGCTGATTAGTCAGGAGTGGGTATAATTTGGCAGTTATGTAATGATGTAATGTGGCAGCTATACAATGATGTAGTTATCCTCCATTTTGTGATCTAATATGGTAATCTTCTAATTTTAACCATGCTCCATGTGAGGAGTGAGTGTATCATGTCTGTAAGATCACCCATGGAATAAGTAACAATAGTTCTTATATTCTTACCACTATATAGTATTCCATTGTCTGAATATAACACCACTTATCCATTCTAATGTTGATAGACATTTGAGTTGTTTCCTGTTTTTGGCTTTTACAGATGGATTTGTAGCCTTGCCTTGACTTTAGAAGGCACAGGGAACAGAAAAAGGGTGAATAAGAGAAACGGAAATGAAACATAGATATGAAAGGAATAAGGAGACATCAGTAACAGCAAAAGAGGCACAGGATAATAGATTAAGAGATCTTTCTTTAGATTTAGATTAATTGACATTGAGAAAATTAAAAGGCAGTTTGAGACTCTGCAGCCAAGAAGCAAAGAGCCGTATTGGGATGATATAAATTAAAACAGACTAATAAGGAGTCCATGGAGCTCTGGTGGCATAGTGGGTGTTATGGTTACCTAGTGCTACTTTAACAGAAGGTACCACAAATGAGTGCTTTTAACAAACAGGAGTTTATTCTCTTATAGTCTGGAGGCTTTAAGTTCGAGTTGAAAGTGCCAGGCTTTAGGGGTGGGTGAAAACCCCTCAACCTTGGGCTTCAGCCCTGCCTCCTGCTCCTGGCCCACTGAAGCTGGAGGTTTTTCTTCACTCAGACAGCTGCTGGCTGCTGAGGCTAACAAAACCAAGGTTGACAAGTGAAAAGGCACAATCCCAATGTTACTAAACAACAAGCCAGGCCATTATTCAAATCCACTGAAAGTCCCAAGGTCAGCAGGCTGCAGAACAATGACATGCCTACATGCAGGGTTCAAGCATGCCATAAGCTAGAGACCATTCCCAAAGCTTCTCCTTATATACAGGAAGCAGACTACATCCCTAAAGCAGCTACTTAGCTGCTCCAATAGATTTCACTATGGGGAATAATTATATCCAGCTGTCCAGTCACTCAACCAGGCCCAGCCAAGTTGACACACAGACTTAATTACCATAGTGGGTAAGGCATTTGGCTGCTAACCCAAGGTCAGTGGTTCAAACCCACTTGCTGCTCTGCAGGAGGAAGATGTGGCAATCTACTTCTGTAAAGATTTACAGCCTTAGAAACCCAATAGGGGTTGCTGTGAGTTGGAATTGACTTGATGGCAGTGGGTTTGGTTTGATTTTGGTTTAATTAGGAGTCCTGATGGCACAATGTTAAACTCTCATCTTCTAACAGAAAAATCGTGGTTCGAAATTCCCAGTCACATCACAGGAGAAAGTTGTGGTAGTGTGCTTCCTTCAAGATTTCAGCCTTGAAAACTCTATGGGGTAGTTCTATTCTGTCCTTTGGGGTCATTTTGAGTTGGAATTGACTCAACAGCATACACCAATAACATGAGTCAGAATCGACTTGACTCCACACAACAGTAGCCAATACAGCATAGAGATAAAAGACCAGAAGCAAGACTGGGGTGCTGAATCTAGCTACAGTGGATAATGAGAAATCCATCTCTAACGAGTTGGGATTAGGAACTGAACAACTGCCTATGGAATACTATAAAGTGGTCTGACTTTTGTGCCTAAGTAAATAGTTTAGAAAAATCTGAAGATATTTCACTAACAGCTATTTTCATAAAAAATTACTGTTAGTGAATTATCTTCAGATTTTCATAAAAAATAGCTGTTAGTGAATTACCTTCAGATTTTCATAAAAAAATAACTGTGTTAGTGAATTATCTTCAGATTTTCATTAAAAAAAAAAACTATGTTGTGAATTATCTTCAGATTTTTCTAAATTATTTATTTAGGCACAAAAGTCAAACCACTTTAGGGTATTCCATAGGCATTTGTTCAATTTCTAATCCCAACTCGTTAGAGATGGATTTCTCATCCACTGGTAGCTAGATTCAGCATCCCAGTCTTGCTTCTGGTCTTTTATTTCTATGCTGTATTTTCAGGGAGCTCTTTGGTGGTGTACTGCCTAAGGCATTTGACTGCTAACCAGAAGGCTGGCAGTTCAAATTCACCAGCCCCTCCTCAGAAGGAAGGTTGGGCAATCTACTTCCGTAGTGATATCACCTCAGAAACCCAAGGAGGAGTCACTATGAGTGGGCTCCGACTCAAAGGCAGTGAGAGTTATTTTCAATCTTCTCGGCCAATTCCTCTTGTGGAGCTCTGGTGGTGTAGTGGTTAAAGCATGTGGTTTCATAGATACTGTACATTAAAAACTAAACAAAACTAAAAATTCTGAACCTAGGTGGTCGCAACTGAAAACCATAGTAGTCTCATCAGGAACCATGACCCAAGAGTCAGAGATGGCCAAAAGAAATTCAAATGTCTGAAGTGGCCTGCTAGTGCCAACAGGAGCTATGATTTCTCAAACTGAATTGAGGTTTCAGCCATATCACCTCAAATTATGGCTTGGAACTCCTTGAAAAAAATATTCTTATGAAAAAATCAATTATTTTTAAATTTCTAAATCTGAATGCTCCAAGGAAATTATTTATTACCAAGTCAAAATTTATCAAATACATTTTAGAGACAAATTAGTCAACATATATGTCATATATATATATATATATATATATATACACACACACACACACACACACACACACACACACACATACATATCTAGGAGCTCTGGTAGCACAGTGGCTAAGGCACTTAACTGCTAACCAGAAGGCTGGCGGTTCAAACCCACCAGCCACTCCTTGGAAGGAAAATAGGACAATCTACTTCCGTAGTGATACTGCCTCGGAAACCCAAGGAGGGGTCACTATGAGTCAGGTCCGACTCAATGGCACGTAACAACAACATATACATATCTACACATATATGTATATAGACACACACACACACACACACACATAATTGGTGGTGTAGTGGTTAAGGCATTTGGCTGCTAACCAAAAGGTCAGCGGTTTGAATGCACCAGCCACTTCAAGGAAAAAGATGAGGCAGTCTGCTTCCATAAATATTTACTACCTTGGAAACCCAAAGGGAGTTGCTATGAGTCAGGACTGACTCAATGGCAGTGAGTTGGGTACATGTATATTTCACCACCACCACCACCAGTTGCTACTGAGTCAACTATGACTCATGATGACCCTCCTTCATGTGTGTCAAAGCAGAGCTGTGCACCATAAGGTTTTCAGCGGTTTACATTTTGGAAGTAGATCACCAGGTGCTGCTTCGGAGGCATCTCTGGGAGGACTCACACCTCCAAACTTTTAGTTAGCTGACTAAGGTGTCAACCACTGCATCACCCAGGGACTCAGTACACATACGTGTGCGTGTATGAAAAAACTGGAAACATAGAACAACTGGAAAGTAATCATATGCCTCAGCAAGTTTGCTTGTTTTCTCACAGGGCTTTAAACCAGTTCTTCCTGGTTTGAAACAGACCCAAATTTGTAAAATGTGGGTGTATCAGATTGATAACCAGAATGGGACAAATTTTGAGTCAACGCCTTGCTAGAAACTTAATTTCCCTCTTAGAAAGCAAGAGCAGCATGCACGTTGCATAACAACCAAATCTCCTGACAGGTAGAGGCGGAAACTCTGCTCAGCAATGGTGGCTGACGGCACCACTCTGAATGTGTGTCACCCTCCACAGTCCTGGTAGTAATCTAATCTCCTGCATTAGGTTTCTGAAAGGGCTCACTACACCTCTTCCGAGTCTCCCATTCCAGGGCTTTGACCTGTAATTTTTCCTGTTCCAGTGCATGCACATTTTACAAATGTAGATCTTTTCTAATCTGACTGAGTTGGGCATGGCTGAACTGGTTTGCACCAGTTCAAAACCTTGGTTTTTCATAAGCTCTTGTTGATATCTTTGCTACACATTATATTTTGGGGCATGGCTTACAGCTGGTCTCTGTCAGATACAGCCTAACTTACTCCTAAAGACACCAGATGTCCATACTAGCCTTTAAATGAATTAGGATCCCTGGAATGCCAGAATGTTTTTAAATAAAGTCTGTGTACCTCTTTCTAATCATCATAAATCTATAGCTCACATTTCTATTGTTATTCAGATAATATGTCGGTTCATTTTCACTCTCTGTTAAACTTCCTGGCTATAATCATAGTCTGGATTAATTCCAAATGTAGGGCAATACTATAAATAAATGTTGTTGTTGTTGTTACGTGCCATCGAGTCGGACCCGACTCATAGTGACCCCTCCTTGGGTTTCCAAGGCAGTATTACTACGGAAGTAGATGGTCCCATCTTCCTTCGGAGGAGTGGCTGGTGGGTTTGAACCACTAGCCTTCTGGTTAGCAGTCAAGTGCCTTAGGCACTATGCTACCAGAGCTCCTATAAATAAATAGTAATAGATAGTAATAGATAATGAAATTTGTTCTTAAAGCTACTACTTAAGTGCTTACTTTAAAAAAACTCAAAACCCTCGATTCTCTCCCCACTGTACTTATTGACAGTCTTGAAAGTAAGAAGCTGAGTGAGGAGGACCACCAGGTAGGCCACTCCAGATAGTGAGGATTCTAGTGGTTTCGAAGCCAGAATCAAGATGGTACCTAGCCCAAGTCCCACTCTATATTCTGTATTTCCTTTCTCAAAGGCTTTCCTTCAACTGATACCCAGAAGGAGAAGGAACTAATTGTCAAGTTTCTGCCTTTTCTCACGTATTATTCCATTTATCCCCTCTATCTATGAACTCTGAAGGAGCCATGGTGGTGCAAAATGGTTAAATTGCTTGGCTGCTAACTAAAAGGTCAGCAATTCAAACCCACCAGCCACTTCATGGGAGAAAGATGTGGCAGTCTGCTTCTGTAAAGATTTACAGCCTTGGGAACACCATAGAACAGTTCTGCTCTGTCCCACAGGGTTGCTACGACTCAGCATCAACTCAATGGCAGTGGGTTTGGTTTTGGTTTTGGGGATCTATTAACTCCAAGTTACCAAGGGATGCCTTAACCTAGTTGTGTGTGATATGTGGTTACTCAGGTTAGTTAGGCTGTGTGATCAGAGCTTAGGATGTGGAGTTAGGAACTCAGGGTTAGAATACCAGAAACAACACTATCTTTTGTGACCTTGGGCAGATAACCTGTTTTTCTTTAGTGGGAATGGTACTAGTAAGTGCTTCACTGACTTCACAGGGTTGTTGTAAGGATTAAACAGATAATATAGATAAAAGTGACCATTAAAGCACCCTCATAATGCTAAAATCAGCAAGATCCTACTAGCCAAGTAAACTATTTTCCATATGTATTTGGAAGTCCACACGATCTGAAAGACCCATTTATTATTTTGAAATAGTAATTTGATAATGCTACACTACCACAAAATGAAACAGTTAATGGACTTGTTCTAATAATAGAAATACAAGGCAAATTTGGATCTGGCCTATTATACTAGCTGTTTTAAAACTCCAAAGTACCATAAGGTTGCTAATGAATTCATAGACTGTTTTATGTGTTCTGGGATTGACAAATATAGAGTCATACTAGGAAATCTATCCAACCAAAGTTATATAATCACACACACACAAGATGACCTTCAACTTTCAAAGTCTAAGAAAGGATTCAACAGAGGACTTTAAGAGTGTTGAAACATTTCCAGCAGTTCCAAAAGTATGTATTTCTACTAATTAGTTCACTGGTTTGTGCGATGAATTATAAATAGGTACCACATTCATAGCTTGTTCCCAATTCTGAAAGATAGGACAGTTTGGTGGACCATTTAGTTCATGTAGGTGTTGAGTCATTTCCACTCGTGGCTGGGCATCTATTGCCTATGTTTTTATACGGGAAATATTTCCATAATGTATGCCCCAAATCACTATAAATAGGCAGAAGAATAATTTGATAATATCAATTTTAAGTTTCTTAGGACATTTTTCTCAATCTTTTAAACAGATTTTTATAAATGGATTCTCTGCTATTCTTTACATTTTCTTCTTTTTAATCCTCAGGTATCTATTAAAAGAGATTGAATTAAAATTTAAAAGAGATTTGACCTGAACGCATTCTAATCTGCTAAATAATGCATCACGGTCTTTTAGGTTCAAAGATAAAAACAACTACATGATACTGATACTTTATGAGACAGCTTGAAATTGATATTAATTCTAGATAGACGTTATGTGTACTGAAAAAAGAGTTAATTCCTTTGACTTTAAGATCTTGGTTGTTTCCAAATCAACACATGCATTTTTTTTTTTTAATTAAACTTTTTAAAGGTTCCTGAAAAGTAGAAAGAGCTCTTAGATTCTTATCTCAAACCATTACAATCAACACTGAATTGAAAAAGCTCAAAGTGTTTTCAATCTATTAAAATTTACAATTTTCAATAGCTCCCCACACCCCCAACTCACACACATTATTTGTTGTTGTTGTTGTTATGTGCCGTCGAGTGGCCCCGACTCATAGCGACCCCTCCTTGGGTTTCCGAGGCAGTATCACTACGGAAGTAGGATTGCCCAACCTTCCTTCCGAGGAGTGGCTGGTGGGTTTGAACTGCCAGCCTTCTGGTTAGCAGTCAAGTGCTTTAGCCACTATGCTACCAGGGCTCCTACACACACATTATTAATACCACACTATTTAATTCCAGTGTGGTATTAATAATGTGTGTGTAGGAGCTCTGGTAGCATAGTGGCTATTACTGCAAAACTGTTCTAGTACAGCACAACAAACGCCCAATTAACCAGTCCACAATTAAGCTTTTTTTGGAAAATTTAATGTTCAGAAGAATAACTTAGAGTAAACAAGCTCACTTAAAGGATTCTAAAGTTTCCAAGTTATCTCCCATAGTGAGCATATATTCTGCCCCATCTCTGACAGCGACATCTGAGGGAGCATCCAGTAAGGAAAGACAGACTGAGTAATAAACAGCCCTGAAGCCTATGGCATTCTCCATCTTCAAAGAAAGAATTAGATATAGTATATTGTATTTAGTAATGCAGAAAGAAACATTAATAATTTTTATTTTTAAAACATTTTTTCATTTAGCCAATCTTGACGTGATGAAAAATTTCAGTTAATTAGAATAGTGAAATGCCTCAAATGTTCTGGTTAATGGAAATCTTGTGGTATTAAAAACCTGGATTTTTTTTTTTAAATAGTTATCTCTCCGTTGTGCCCCACCTTCCTTTTTAAATTGTGATTTGGGTGAAAGTTTACAGAACAAATTAAAATTACTTTTCCATTCAACAAAAAATACAGACTTCCTTTTTAATTTTCTACACTTACATACTGTTGTTGTTGTTGTTATGTGCCGTCGAGTCAAACCTGGCTCATAGCGACCCCTCCTTGGGTTTCCGAGGCAGTATCACTACGGAAGTAGGATTGCCCAACCTTCCTTCCGAGGAGTGGCTGGTGGGTTTGAACCGCCAGCCGTCTGGTAGCAGGCAAGTGTCTTAGCCACTATGCTACCAGAACACTTACATACTACTTTATCCAAAATGTTACCCACAAAATTATACAGAGAGTCATTACTTTAAAGTGTTTGTTGTTGTTAGTTGCCATGGAGTTGACCCTGACTCCTGGTGACCCCATGTGTACAGAGCAGAACTGCTCCTTAGGGTTTGCAAGGCTGTGACCTTTGGGAACTAGATTGCCAAGCCTGTCTTCCAAGGTGCCTCTGATTGGGTTTAAAATCAAAACTTTTGATTAGTAGTCAAGTGCCTAACCGTTTGTGCCACAAGGGGTCCCTATTTAAAGGCCTGTTGTTAGGTCCATCAAGTTGATTTGGACCCACAGTGACCCCGTGTGACAGAGAAGAACTGTTCTATAACGTTTTCTAGGCTGTAATCTTTATGGGAGAAGATTACCAGGTCTCTCTCCCACAGAGGTGCTGGGTGGGTTTAAACTATCAACCATTTAGTTAGCAGCGCAGTGCTTAAATGTTGTACCACCAGGGCTCCTTGTTGTTGTTTGTGCCACTGAGTCCATTTCAACTCATATTGACTCTATAGGACAGAGGAGAAATGCCCCACAGGGTTTTCTAGTTTGTAATCTTTAAGGGACCCAGGTGTCAGCAAGTTTCTACCGAGGAGTGCCTCTTGGGTTTGAACAATTAACCTTTCAGTTAGCAGCCCAGCATTTAACCAAAGAACCATCAGAGCTCCTATTTAAAGACCTACTTCCTGTTTTTCTCCCTTTAGGTCATCATAGTTGCTGTCAGGTATAACTTGTATATGTTTCATGGCTAATTTATTCAATAGTATAAAAAAGTGAGGCTCATTTTCTGGTCTTGTTTCTATCCACAATTCCTATCTGTCAAGATCTCATTGCAAATATGTTTTAAGAGATTTAAAATTTTAGTAGAAAATCCAACCTACTCTGTTGTACAAATTTCTATATTAAAGTCATCAAGATTTAGATTCCAGAAGTATTTTTTCTTCCTGACCTTTCAAGAACTTAAAAAACAATTCTTTCAGTAGGCTTAGAGCTACTCTGACATTTTCTTTGAAATGTAAGAATGAAATTGTTTGAATTTTTTTCTTTCATTTAAAACAATACTTATTTTCTTAGAGAAGATTTAATTGGAAATAGAAACATATTCTTTGAGTTTGTATTTTTAATAGCATTATGGTTTTAGTTATAACAATAAACAAAAACTACGTCATAGAAACAAAGAAAGTGACTAAAATGTTTTTCAGGGATATTACTTAGATTCTTGTATTACAGAACTAATTGTCTATTTAGATCTGTTATCATTACTCCTGTAAAATTTTACTCATTTATTAGTTTTCAGTTTAAATTCTATGAAGGTGTATGAATTTCTTTTTAAATAATATATCTTATCAACATTTCTATTTCCTCACTCCCCAAAACAAACAATAAAATTAGGTACTTTAGAACTCTGGGATCTGTTAGAAACGTGCTTACTCTTTTTATGATATTTATGTTTGCAGAGGCAAGAACAAGGACTGACAAAAATACATGGGCTGGATCTTTCCTTTGATTAACATGAATTCACGTTTCGGAAAGCTGATGTCTCTTTAAGTGCAAATATGGCTCTTACAATGTCATTCTTCCTACAGGGTGCAAATCTTCCAAAGACAACTGTCCAAACTGTGTTTCCTGATATCATGGAATGTCCCCTCAGGGAAGGGAATTCTGGTAGCCTTATCCCTGCCTAGGTGTGCAGGATCTTCTTCAATCCCTTGCTCACAGGCAGTTCTAGCTCTCTCCTGCAGTTCCCCACTCTCCAGGGGTGCATGACTCACCATGCCAGTTAAGGCTGTATGGATGCAAGTATTGTGTTTCTGCAGAGGCTGATCCTTTACTTGGAATTCCCTTCCCTTCATCCTCTACCTAGTAAATTCCACTTACTCTTCCAGGTCCAGCTAAATAAATCACCACCCTTTCTTTGTTGAAGTCTAGATCATGACCTTCTTGAGACTGAGCACTGGGTTTCATTCTGTTATGTGTTGCCATAGGTGCAGAACCTTGTGAGTGTGTTGTTGTTTTTGTTACATGCTATTGAGTCATCCCTGACTCATAGAGACCTTCCGTGCAACAGAACAAAACACTGCCTGATCCTGTGCCAGCCTCATGTTCCCTACTATTCCTGAGCCCATCACTGCAGCCATTGTGTCAATCCACCTTGTTGAGGGCCTTCCCCTCTTTTGTTGACCCTCCACTTTACCAAGCATGACATCCTTCTCCAGAGAATGGTCCCTTCTGACAACATGACCAAAGAGGTAAGACAAAGTCTGGCCATTCTCACTTCCAAGGAGCATTCTGGCTGCACTTGTCCAGGACAAATTTGCCAGTTCTTTTAGCAGTCCACAGTACTTTCAGCATTATTTGCCAACACCACAACTCAAAAACATCAACTCTTCTTCAATCTTCCATTTTTATTGTCCAGCTCTCAAATGCATATGAGGTGAGTGAAAACACCATGGCTTGGGTTAGGTGCATCTTAGTCTTAAGGGAGATATTTTTGCTCTTCAGTGCTTGAAAGAGGTCTTTTGCAACAGATTTTCCCAATGCAAAATGTCTTTTGATGTCCTGACTGCTGCTTCTATTGGTGTTGATATGAAGTCTTTGGCAACTTCAATCTTTTCTCCATCTATTATGATGCTGTTTATTGGTCCAGTTATGAGGATTTTTGTTCTTCATGTTGAGGTGTAATCCATACTGCAGAATGTAGTCTTTAATGTTCATCAATAAGTGCTCCAAGTCATCCTCACTTTCAGCATGCAAAGTTGTGTCATCTGCATATCTCAGGTTGTTAATGAGTCTTCCTCTAATCCTGATGCCACATTCCTCTTCATATAGTCCAGCTTCTTGGATTATTTGCTCAGCATACAGATTGAATAAGTATGGTGAAAGGACAAAACCCTGACACACTCCATTCCTGATTTTAAACCATGCAGTGTCCCCTTGTTCTGTTCAAACAACAGCCTCCTGGTCTATGTACAGGTTCCTCATGAGTACAATGAAGTACTCTAGAATTCCCATTCTTCTCAATGTTATCTACAATTTGTTATGATCCACACCATTGAATGCCTTCGCTTAGTCAATAAAACACAAGTAAACACTTGTATTCTTTGCTTTGAGCCAAGATCCATCCGACATCAGCAATACTATCCCTCACTCCATGTCCCCTTCTGAATCCAGTTTGCATTTCTGGAAGTTCTCTGTCAATATACTGCTGCAACCATTTTTGAATTATCTTCAGTAAGATTTCACTTGTGTGCAATATTAATGATACTGTTCTATAATTTCCACATTCTGTAGAATCCCCTTACTTTGGAATGGGTACAAATATGGATCTCTTCCTGTCAGTTGACCAGGTAGCTGTCTTCCAAATCTCTTGGCATGGTTCCAGTGGGGCATCCATTTGCTGAAACATCGCAATGGGTAGTCTGTCAATTCCTGTCGCCTTGTTTCTCACCAATTCCTTCAGTGCAGCTTCAACTTCTTCCCTCAGTACCATTGGTTCTTGATCATATGGCACCTCCTGAAATGGATGATCATCTACAATTTCTTTTTGGTATAGTGACTGTGTATTCCATCCATCTTCTTTTGATGTTTCCTGCCTGCATCATTCAACATATTGCCCATGGAATCTTTCAATACTGCCACGTAAGGCTTAAATTTTTTCTTAGTTCTTTCAGTTTGAGAAATGCTGAGTGTGTTCTTTCCTTTTGGTTTTCTAACTCCAGGCCTTTGCACATATCATTATAATAACTGACTTTGTCTTCTCGAGCTGCTCTTTGAAATCTTCTTTTCAGCTCTTTTATCCTGTCGATTCTACCATCCACTTTAGCCACTCTTCATTCGAGGGCAAGTCAGAGTCTCTTCTAACATTCATTTTGGTCTTTTCTTCCTTTCCTGTCTTTTTAATGACCTTTTGCTTTCTTCATTGATGATGTTCTTAATGTCATCCCACAGTTCCTCTGGCTTTTGGTCATTTGTGTTCAATCTATTCTTTAGATGGTCTCTAAATTCAGGAGGGATATAATCAAGGTCATATTTTGGCTCTTGTGGACTTTTTTTTTTTTTTAATTGTCTTCAGCTTCAACTTGAACTTGCATGTGAGCAGTTGATGGTCTGTTCCACAGTCAGTTCCTGTGAGTATAGAGGTGTTAAATGAAGGCTTGAATGAATGAATGGAGGCCTGGATGGGTGATATGTAAGTTCTCTTTGCCCAAGACTTCTTGAGGTTTCTTCTAAACTTAGGTTACAGGAAGATAAAACCATCTCCTTCCCAAACCCCTCCAACAACATTTCAGGCAGGGACCAGGGATGGTGATGATCCTTGGCTAAGAATTTAATGGAGTCCTTCCCAGTGATCATTTGAAACACTTTCCTCTCATTCAAGTAGCCAAGGGAATAGCTATTTTAAGTTTTCAGTTGAGTCATGGGCCTTTTCATATTTTCTGCAAAATCTTTAGTGTGTGCAGGAGGTGAAGCTCACATTTTTGGATTAAGATATACTGGTAACTGAAATTTGGAAGAAAGATAGAGGAGAGAAATAAGATTGGCTAAAAAGCTGCAGAATTTTAATTTGTTTGTTGTGTTAATTTAGAATTCTCCCCTAAACCATTTCCTCCCTATTTATCCTCCTAAGTCTTCAATGATGTCTGCTATACACACACACACACACACACAAAATCTTCCACAAGATGCAGTTGTTTTGCTTGTGATTGAAAAATAGAGCCAACTTCTACATTCAGATTGACAGGGTGTGGAAGAAGGCGAGAAAACAGACAAGTGAGTGACTTTGTTTGTTTTGTTCATTGCTGTACATGAAGAGCACAAAACAGTGCCTAGCAGAGTAGATCCTCAAGTATTTGTTGCAGGGATGAAAAAAAAAAAAAAAAAAGAATCCACCAACAGCCCTGTTAAAGCAGAAGCAGGTGCTCAGAGCCCGAGGCAACAATAAGAACTTAGCTCTCCCAGACTTTGCAGAAATCCCATGGAGTGGTGTGGACCTGGGAGCATTGAATTTCACCATGCAGGGCACAGTGATTTGAGTCGATCTTATCATGAGTGTAAGATTCAGGGAGACCAAGCTGGCAAAGAGGTTAAATAAATGAAGCTATCACTTTAATCAAAGATGCCTTAAGGAAGAACTAGTACATTCATGTTCAGTATTATTGAAACCAATACAAATTAATGTGGTGCTGAGAGATGTGCAGAAAAGTCACCCAATTTTTGAAGATTGGAAAAAATTAAAAATTGCAGTGATGTTTTATTTGGAAATATAGTGACTATATAGTGTTCTGCCTGGAGGAAGATAGAAAGTGTTTCCTGACTTAAACACTTTCCTGACAATATGAGAATGAAGGAGGCACAGGGAGAGTGTTTATAGTCACAACTGGAGCAGAAGGCTATGTGTATTACATGTGCCTTCCACTTTGAAGCCTCCAAGAAGAAAACATTTCTTTACTCAATGTGTAACAATAAATGTACCAATTTCTACTTCTAAGGAAACTATGCAGAACTATAAACATTTTTGGAGAACATCATGGTCCAAAGAGGAGATGAGCCCCGGAGTGACAAGCTAATAAAAGTAACTACCAAAATAGTATTAAGCATGTTATCAGTTGTTTCCAATTGAATTCTCATAAACACCTCTTTGAAGTGGATACAATTATATCCTCATTTAACAAAAGATGTACTTGAAAGCTCTGAGACATTAACTTGTCCAAAGACAGGTGCCTAGAATGGAAGTAGTTGTAGTAGTATCAGTGTGCCAAGTAATGTGCCAGTACAGTGCTGAAAGCTTTACATAAATTTCAATAGTTCCTACTTCAGAACAACTCTTTGAGGTGTATACTTTTATTGGGACCATTCTACAGATCAAGAAACTGAGGCCCACAGAGGTTAAGCAGCAAGAACAAATAAATGGCAGAGCTGAGACAAAAGCCCAGAGTTTGGCCTCAGGGCCTGTGCTTTTAACCACTATGTTTTATTGTCTCAGTAGATGTATGAGACAGTTCTACTCTGTCATATGGGGTCACTATGACTTGGAATCGACTTAAGAAAACCCAAGAAGAACACAAAAGAGCTGTGATAGAAGTCCCCGAGTGATGCAAACAGTGACATGCTAGGCTGCTGATGAAAACATTTGAGGTTGAGTTCATCCAGAAGCAGCTTGAAAGAAAGACATGGGGATCTATTTCTGAAAAAGCAGCCACTGAAAACCCTATGGAGCACAATTCTTCTCTGACACACAAGATTGCCATGAGTTGGAGTTGATCTGACAGTAACTGATTTCTAGTTAGAGGTATGATTAGAAGCCAAGTCTGTCTAAGACTGGAGCCCACCCTCTCAGCCATGTTCCTCTACTATTGCTATGTGCCCCTTATGTTTCCTTTAGTGAAACTTCCATTGCAATCTATTTCCTTCTTGGCCCAAATTGTATTGATTTCAAGTAGCTATATCGGATAACTCCCTCCTGTTGCACATGTCACAAAGATGGTGGGTCTGGTGACAGCTAGGATTTGGGCACAGGCTTGTTTGACTCCAAGCCCATGCTCTTTCTTCTCTATTGCACTTGATATCTTTTTGCCAAAAGCTCTGAAGATACGTTGGCACAACAGCTTTCTTAGTGTCATTGACATGGCTCATCAGTAAAATGCCCTCTCTATCTTACTCTGTACCAAGAGGTAGAAAGCCTACATTTAAACCCCAGCAGTCCCAGTGATGAGAGTGTGACTTTGGGTAGAGTATCCTGTCTAATCTTCTTCTTTTTCATCTGTTGAAATGGGATTATGATGCCTACTCCCCAGTGTTGCAGTAGAAGAAGCCAGGACGAAGTATGAACATTGTGGACATTCCATACACATAGTGTCCTTTTCTTGTTTCCTTGCTCCTTTCACCTTCATGTCTCTCATTTTTTGAGGAAGGCCAAATATATCTCCATTTTAAATGATATAAGCAGTATGCTACAATTGGTATATGCTTATGTGTACCTGTGGTAATTAAAGTTGTGTGTCAATTTGGCTTGGCCATGACTTTGAGTGGCTTGGCAGCTGGATATAGTTATGCCTCTTGATGAGATTGGATG
Source organism: Orycteropus afer afer (assembly GCF_000298275.1). Lineage (NCBI taxonomy): Eukaryota > Metazoa > Chordata > Mammalia > Tubulidentata > Orycteropodidae > Orycteropus > Orycteropus afer. The sequence continues at coordinate 447,840 of NW_006921797.1, read as the reverse complement.
TGGTGTAATCACTTCCATGGTGGAATAAGCTATGAGCAACTAATTAGTTGAAGGGGAGTTACCTTCAGGGTGTGGCCTGTTTCCAGTAAATAAGGAGAAGCGTTGGGAAAGGTCACTACCTTTTTGCTCATTTTGGATCTTGCATTTGACTTGTCATCATCTCCAGTTCCTGGACTTAAACCAGTGGCCTGCCATGCTGTCTGCTGATTTTGGGATTGTTACCTTCATAGCCTGTGAGCCAACAAGGATTCATTAGCCTCAGCAGCTAGCAGCCTGCTATACTGCATACCAATCTTGACTTTTCATCCCTTGTAGCTGCATGAGTCAAAAGATGCCTCCAGCTTGCTCCAGTGGGCCTGGACAGCAGATCTGAAACCCAAGGCTAAGGGGCTTCCACACAGAATCCAGAGAGAGACAATCTTCCCCTACAGCTAGCACTCTGAACTCAGACTTCTAGCCTAGTCTTCCCCTAGGCTGCCACTCTGAATTCGGACCACTAGCCTCCTAAACTGTAAGAGAAGAAATTTCTGTTTGTTAAAGCCATCCACTTGTGTTATTTCTGTTATAGCAGCATTAGAGAACTAAGATAGTACCCATGAGATACATCCATTGAGTTACAGGGTCCTATGGATGAAAATAATTTTTTCAGAGTCCCTAAGCCCTACAGAATTTTCCAGTGTCCTCTATACCTCAGACCAGCTGAAAGCCACCCACAGATTTGGAAGCATATCCTAATTCCACAGACGCTAGGACTTGATCAAGTACCACCTCATTTTATTTTCTAGTGACTACACATCTTTACATCCTGGATTGTGCATGCCTTAAGGAGCAAGAATGTCTTTTGCCTCCTTTGTGTGTACACCATAGTTACTAGAGCAAAGGGAAGGAAAGGTAAAATCAGAGCAAGCTTCCTCCCTCTAGATCCTTCTTAATAAGAGCTAAAGAGAAATAGTTTTCAGGCTCATGGAAAGCTTTCAAAGCTAGAATCACTCCTTGTTAAGGAATCACTCTTATTTCGACAAATGGTTATGGAGATCATTTACAGCAACCCATGTCACATAGGCTCCAAGCTGCTTACGTGTTTAAGTTGTGGGGTTAACAATTAGGAGAATGTTTATTTCCTTGTCAGTTATCTGTCTGCAGGTAGGATAGGCTGCCACTGAATGAGGAACATCTGTGTCCTGATCAAGGGTTCTTGGTCAGGACGTATATGCCTCATATTTCTGTGATAACTGGGAAGGCAAGCTTAGCAAGCTCTTTTGCTCAACTCTGCCTTTGAGATGAAAAAAGATAAAAAACACAAATAGCTTCCTTAAAATAGTTAAGTGTTAGAAGTGCTTGCTTTTCTTATATTCTTAAAAAGAGATCTAACAAAATGCCCCTCCATGGGTTCCTGCACCCAAACATTCTCCAGGGGCAAAACAGACAGCATATAGGAAAGCAGGGGCCCAAGCTTCTCATTTGGGTGGAATCTTCATGATGTTTGTCTGTGCACTGTGTCTCTCTCTTCACGCTCAGAACCAGCCTGCACTCCTTCAGAGAGTTTCTTCTTTCTTAGTCCTTTTCAGAGGGAAATATCCCTCTAAAGCTTCCCTCCTGCCCTCTCCACTTCCTTTTGAGTTAGTCAGGGTGAGCCTTTTATAAAATGAAATTTGTGTGTAAGCACCCATTCCCTTAGCTTTCACAGAGGATCTGATACATCAATTTTTCTGATGCAAAGCTCCAACAAGAAACGTTTAAACAAAACTTAACAACAGTTTTAAGTGGGAAAAGGGAGGGGCATTAATGAAGAACCTGTTATGTGACAGGCATATATTACCTGCTCGATCTAATTTAATCCTCACAAAACACTGACAAAGTGAAGGCATTATTCTACCTGTGTCTCAATTCCCTAGGGCTGCCATATAAAGTACCATAAAGTGGGTGATTGAAAGAACAGAAATGTATTGTCTTACAGTTCTGGAGGCCAGAAGTCTGAAGTCAAGGCATCGATAGAGCTATATACTCTGTTTACTCTAGGGGAAGATCCTTCCTTCTCTCTTCCAGTTTCTGGTAGCCCCAGGTGTCTTTTGATGATTGTTGGCTTACAGATATACAGCTTTACATGGCACCTTTCCCTGTGTCATTCTGTGTCTGTGCTATTCTCCTCTTTTATAGATACCACTTAGAAGATATTAAGACTCATTTTATCTATTCATTTAATTTATAGACTCTTCAAAGACTTTTTTTTTCCAAACAAGGTCACATCACAGGTACCAATGGTTAGGACTTCACCATATCTTTTGGGGGAACACAATTCAACCCATAATACCAAATTTAATAAAAAATACACAGGCTTAGAGATTAAGTAATTTACCCAAGATCATTGGGAGAATATATATCTATTCTCTACACATGCCTTAATAAACTTTCCACGCCTTCATACACTTATACTCCACGATCAGAGGAAGCACATAGATTTTGTTGTTTTTTGGAATCCTTTGTGTTTTATTGACTATGCAAAGGCATTTGATTGTGTGGATCATGACAAATTATGGATAACATTGAGAAGAATGGGAATTCCCGAGCACTTGATTGTACTCATGAGGAATCTGTACCTTGACCAGGAGGCTGTCATTCGAACAGAACAAGGGGACACTGCATGGTTTAAAATCAGGAAGGGAGTGCGTCAGGGTTGTATCCTTTTCCCACACTTATTCAATCTACATGCTGAGCAAATAATTCGAGAAGCTTATGAAGAAAAACGTGGCATCAGGATTGGAGGAAGAATCATTAACAACCTGAGATACACTGACAATACAACTTTGCTTCCTGCAAGTGAAGATGACTTGAGGCACTTACTGATGAAGGTTGAAGAATACAGTCTGCAGTATGGATTACGTCTCAATATAAAGAAAACAAAAATCCTCACAACTGGACCAATGAGCAGCATCATAATAAATGGAGAGAAGATTGAGATTGTCAAAGAATTCACGTTGCTTGGTTCTACAATCGATGATGGAAGCAGTAGTCAGGACATTAGATGACGTGTAGCATTGAGAAAGTCAACCAGGAAAGAACTGTTTCAAGTGCTGAGGAGCAAGGATGTCTCCTTGAGGACTAAGGTGTACCTGACACAAGCCATGATATTTCCAATAGTCTCATATTCATGTAAGAGCTGGACAATAAATAAGGAAGACTGAAGAAGAGTTAATGCTTTTGAGTTGTGGTGCTGGTGAAGAATGCTGAAAGTACCATGGACTGCTCAAAGAACTAACAGATGTGTCCTGGAGGAAGTGCACCCGAAATGCTCCTTGGAAGCGAGAATGGCCAGACTTCGTCTCACCTATTTATTGGTCATGTTGTCAGAAGGGACAATTCCTTGGAGAACGATGTCATGCTTGGTAGGGTGGAGGGTCGACGAAAGAGGGGGAGGCCTTCAACGAGATGGATTGACACGGTGGCTGTGATGATGGGCTCAAGTATAGAAGGGATCGTGGAGCTGGTGTGGGATTGGGCAGTGTTTTGTTCTGCTGTGCATGGGGTCGCTATGAGTCGAAAACAACTTGATGGCACCTAACAACAACAACATGGAATCCTTATCACCTAGCTGAGATCCTGGCATTTAGTAGAGACTCTGAAAATATTTTTGAATGAATTTATTTCTATTCTGCTACATAAATAGAGGTGTGCTGGTGGTACAATGGCTAAAGCAGCTACTGCTAGCTAAAAGGTCAGTGGTTTGCACTTACTAGCCATTCTGTGGGAGAAAGATGAGGCAGTTTGCTTCTATAAAGATTACAGTCTTGGAAACTGCATGGAGCAGTTCTACTCACAGGGTCACTATGAGTCAAAATTGACTCAATGACAGTGGATTTTGGGTTTTACATAAATGGCTATAGCTTTCAAAATTAATAAAATATAAGAAGAAAACAGTGGTAGCATACTATTGAGTCATACATAAGTCTGGTATGAAAATGAATACCATGGATTCCATGGTCCTAAGCTATTTAGTTCTCACCAGGAACAATCTAGGGCTTCTAGTGGCATAGTGCCCAAAGCATATGACTGCTAACCAGAAGGCTGGCAGTTCAAACCCACCAGCCACTCCTCGGAAGGAAGATTGGGCAATCTACTTCTGTAGAGATACTGCCTCAGAAACCCAAGGAGGGGTCACTATGAGTCGTATTCGACTGGCCGACAGTGAGGTTTTTTTTTTTTTTTAAGGAACAATTTTAAGTTTCCCTAATACAGGAAACAAACCAACCACTCAGGACAAGTACAGTTCTTCAGAGGCCCCATTCTCCACCATCCCAGGAAATTTTACCTTAAGAAAGGACACTAGGCCATATAATGAGTAATATTCTGAAAAACATCTTTAAGGGAGATATGATAATGTATGGGTTCTAGTAGGCTTTTTCTTATTGGCCAATAACATCACACCAGAGTATAATCCAACAAACATCGCCATGTCAATTAACTACAAACATAAGGAATTCACAGAACAAAGGATTTTCCTTAAGCTATAAGTCTACAGAGATGGTGCTCATCTCTCTGATGCTAGCAACTCCCAAATGAACTAAATTATAACTATATTCTGTTCAATTCACCACTTGGAGTCCACCTAAAGTTTTTAATGTCTACTCTCTCAATCTTTATGACTATTTTTCCAGTACTTTGTTACCTATCAAGTATCATCACAGCACTGAGGAGTGAAGAAAGGACATACATGAATCAAGAATCCCTGAGAGATGACTCAGTCAGCATCCTCTTCCTTGGTGTTCAAGGGGAGGGATGGCTACTGTGTCATCTGGAGCATGACAATGAGAACACAGTCGCTGCTCCTTTCTAATAGCGCCTATGATCCATCTGGGCCTCCAGACATCCATTCACATTCATGATCATGCCTATCCCCTACTATGCCAACTCCTACACCTTTTGGCAGGAAATATCCACACAGCTGGATTAGATTCATAGGAGGTTTTTATTTTTTGCCTCATTAAACTGTGGTTTCCATTAACCAATGTGTGTTTTCTTCATATGCTAGCCTAGGAATCATTATGAAGAAGTAGACAACCCAGAGAAGTGTTTCAGGAAAAGGCCTTGGAATAGAGAGCAAAAGCATGTCATTTCTGTTTTATATAGAGTTCACACAGTTCTTCCTTCTCCACCCCACACAAGGAATAGTCTTTACAAAGTTATCTCTGGAGATAGGCAGATTTGCAATTGCTACAATTATGATTTGTTACTTATAAGATTCTGAATTGCAGAGCAGCAAGTCAGCCAGTCAGCAAATATTGTCAGGCTCTGTACCAGGCTGGCAATATTGTGGAACACAAGAGACAGACGTGACCTTGACGGAATTTATGATTTAGAAGGGATGAGGGGTATTACACAAGTAATTTTAAGTGTGTGATAAATGTCATCAATGAGAAGCAAGGTGTGCTCTGGGAAAAGACAACAGTGGTACCTAAGATAACTACCCCTTCCTTCCTTTATGTAGTTGTGTTAGGAAAATACCTCCTTCTCTTGATTGTCCAATGCTGCCTTTTCAATTTGGGAGCTTCCATGCCTTGAGTTCTCATCCTCTGTACAAAGGAAAAAGTATTCACTAAGATTATTAGGAGGTAGTGATCAAAATGCCATTCCACTAATTTAAAAATCTTCATAGCTTATGTTGGAAGGTCAGATTTGTCCTTAATGAAAAAGCATTAGATATTTATTACATGATGTTGTTGTTATGTGCTGCCGAGTCGTCACTGACTCACAGAAACCCCTCCTTGGGTTTCCCGAGGCAGCATCTCTATGGAAGTAGATTGCGCAATCTTCCTTACAAGGAGTGACTGGTGGGTTTGAACCACCAACCTTCTGGTTAGCAGTCAAGTGCCCTAGGCACTACGCATTGGGGCATTTAATATATTGGTTATTTGGTTTAAATTCTCTGAATCAGTCCATTTAAAGTTTTCAAGTAAATTCTTGATTATTTCAATAAAGAGTGAATTGGCATAAATATTTATCCAGTGAGACTGAGAAAACCACAATGGGTAGAAGTGCAGCAGGTGCAGTAACATCAGCATCATCTGGGAACTAGTTAGAAATGCAAATTCTTGGAACCCACTCCCAACCCATTGAATCAACACCTCAGGGAGTGGAGCCATCAACCTGTGTTTTAACAAGCCCTCCAGGTAGCTCTAATGCACACTAAAATCTGAGAAACACTGGCATAGTGGTTGAGGTTATGAGAACTGAATAGATCTGAATTGAAATCTTAGCTCGACCACTTAGTAACTGTATGACTACAGATAACAATCTAAGTGTCCATTTTTCTCATCTGCATAATGGGCACATTAATAACAGTGTCTAATGGGAGCTCTGGTAGAGTAGTGTCTAAGGCATTTGACTGCTAACCAGAAGGCTGGTGGTTCAAACCCACTGGTCACTCCTCGGAAGGAAGGTTGGGCAATCTACTTCCGAAGTGATACCACCTTGGAAATCCAAGGAGGGGTCGCTATGAGTCGGGTCCAACTCGACGGCACATAACAACAACAACAACAACGTGTAAGGCTGATGTAAGGATTAATTGGAATAATACTTGTCAAGTAAGCACCATAAGTAAACAATAAATGTTAACTTTTTTTAAAAAAATTTTATTGTGATTTGGTTGAAAGTTTATAGAGCAAATTCATTATACGTACAGCAGTTCATACACATTTTGTTTCATGATATTGACTGCAGTTCCCCACAATCTAACAGCTCTCTTCCCACTTCCTCCCTGTAGTTACCTCTTCCCTGTGTCTTTCTTTCTTATGCCCCCTCCCCCAGCTATCTCTCTGTGCAAACACTGCCCTTCTATTCTCCCACGATTGATTATTCTAAGGAGTGTATCTGCCTGTAAATGTTCACCTACATGCCTGTCTATTGGTTGGCTGGAAGCCACAGGAGTGAGTTCAATTACAGACCTGAACAGTAACCAGGGGCCATAGTCTCAGGGGTCTCACCAGGCTCTATCACACCAGTAAACCTGGTCTTTTTTTTTTTATGAATGTTAACTGTTTTTTAATGGAATTCAGCTGTTTCTCATCAATGTGACTGGACTAATAGAGGTTATTAATCATGTTTATCTGCAGGACAATGTGAGCCTATACGCATTTCTAATCAGGTGACATCACATTTGAGGAGAAAGTAACTTTCAGGTGTCAGAGCTGATATGCTCGGGTATCAGGGCTCTCAGTATATTTCAACGTGTAGAAAATCCCCTAAAGTAAGGTATATAATCAAGAACACCCTTTAGCTACCATGCTGGGAGCACTAGGTACACAGCCTCTGTCAGACTACAAGGTTCTCTAACCCAGGGCCATGGAGTCAATTCCGACTCATGTTGTAGTTGTTGTTGTTATATGCCCTCGAGTCGGACGTGACTCATAGTGACCCCTCCCTGGGTTTCCGAGGCAGTATCACTACGGAAGTAGATTGCCCCATCTTCCTTCCGAGGAGTGGCTGGTGGGTTTGACCCACCAGACTTCTGGTTAGCAGTCAAGTGCCTTAGGCACTATGTGACCTTAAAGGACAAAGTGGAACTGCCCCCTTAGGGTTTCCAAGGCTGCAAATCTTTATGGAAGCACACTGCCTCATCTTTCTCCCACTGAGCAGCAGATGCGTTTGAGCCTCTGACCTTCTGGTTGGCAACTGAATGCTTTAACCAATGTGCCACTAGAGCTCCTCAGAAGGTTCTCTAGGGCTTCAATTTTATCTGGGGTACGTGACACAGACCTTATCGGAGTAGCCTCTGCCTGGGGCTCTGGGATGAGGTCTTCCTTGTTGCTTTGCCAGCTCAGCTGATACTTGTCTCTTTTGAACTTTTTATCTGAACCTCTTCTAGGGCACTAATAATTTCTACCATATATTAGAATTATTTATTAGCACGTTATTACTTCCCAACTAGACACTTTCTTGAGATAGGGCCCATATGTAAACCATCTTTATACCTCCCTCATCTCTTATTACCATGACCAGCCCTGGGATAGGATCAACATTTGTGGAATGAATAAATGAATGAATGAGTGAATTAATGTTTTCAAGCCTAAGTACAAAACTGAAATGATGTACTTTGTACTCCTAGTACAGAAGACAGGCATTCAGTGTAAGAAGGTAGACAAGCTACCTTATCTTCTGAAAAGTGAAATTTTGAACCTTATCATCACCTAGAAAAGCAGTGAAAGCAGGTGGATTTCACCTAGACCCAATTGGCAAATGCACACTGTGTTCTTATCAAGCTTTGTGCAATTTCAGGCCAATGCTGGAATCTTTTAGGACCATGGAAATAGCCTCATCTGCAAAGAGGATGGTGTTTTCTTGCCTCTGTATTCTTCAAATATATTAAGAGAATCAATAAAAAATTAATCTTTGTATGTTAGGGTATAGTGCAGTATGATGAACATAAGAGGTGCTCAATCAATATTTGAATAAATGAATGAAAGAAAAAGGGCTGTAAAACTTTGAACTTGGCAGAATAAGAAGAAAGCAATGAAGCAACTATAATAAGATGATTTATTTATCATTTTCATCGTAGAAGCCAGACACCCCGGCTCTCTTTCTGATTCAGGTTGGCAGGCCGTGTGTGGAGTCTGAGAGGGAAAGATTGGAAAGTCTGGTAGAGGAAAGAGTTCACAATAAACTCTTTTCCCCCTTTCCTAGGGAGGATGCTCAGTGAGCCACAGGGAAGTGCCTTGCTCAGAAAGTTCTTGGTAGCACAGTGTGTTTTCAATAATAATCCTGGTCATTCTTTTAATTTTGCCTACTGTTATGTTTCCTTTTTTAAATTTAATTTTAAAAATATATGTTATATTACATGGTTCAAAATTTAAAGAATATGTAAAAAGAAAAAAGGTATCCAGTGAAAACCCTTCCTTATACCCCACCCCAACTTGCCTGTTGTTGTTGTTATGTGCCGTGGAGTTGGCCTTGACTCATAGTGATCCCTCCTTGGGTTTCCAAGGTAGTATCACTTCGGAAGTAGATTGCCCAACCTTCCTTCCAAGAAGTGGCTGGTGGTTATGAACCACCAGGCTTCTGGTTAGCAGTCAGGTGACTTAGGCACTATGCCACCAGAGCTCCTCACTTGCCTAGCTGACCACTGTTACTAGCTTCCCATGTATTCTTCCAGAGTTGTGTTGTGCTTCTACAAGCAAACACAAATACTATGCACATTTTTATTTTCTCTTTTACTCATAAGAGGTAGCATATATCTGTACTTTGCTTTTATCACTTAAGATATCTTAAAGATTTTTTCCTATCAGTTGACAGAGAATCTCTGCATTTTTATTATATCTGGACAGAATTTAGTTGTAAGGATATACTTTATTTATCTAGTTCCTTATTGATGACAGTTTAGAATGTTTCCTGTTTTTTGCAATTACAGTCATTTCCATAATAAATAAGTTTGTACACAGTACTATGTATTATCAAGAGGCAATAGTAAGTCTATCCGTAAAGTACTTGTTCCTGGAGCATAACTAGACTCTTGTCCATCTCAAGGCTTTGCATTCATTGTTCCCTCTGTCTTCAACCAAACCTGTGCATTGTGGCTCCTTTCCAAATTGGTGCCTCAACTCAAGTGTCATCTACTTGGAGTGGCCTCCCTGACCATATTATCACAAATAGTACCTCCATCACTCTCTAGCTCCTTGTCTCGTGCTCATTCTATTCATAGGCCTTACCATCAATTATGGGTATTTTTCTAAGTGTTTGCTCCTGCCTCTTCCACTAGAATGAGAACATTTAGGAGTACCTGGGCTGTCTCATTCGCTGCAGCATCCACAGCACTGAGAGTAGTGTATGTTTGACAAATATCCATGGGGTGAATGAATGAATGCTTTTGATTTCTATACTTACCTCATTGCAGTGTGGTAATAAACAGTTCACAGACTGCTGCATGGGTCCACACACCACACTTCCTACCACCCTCCACCATACTCTGTGGACAGCCATACTGGCCTATTCCTATTCTTTGGAACATGTGATTCTCCTTGCCGAGAACCCTCCTCAACATCTCTCTTCTTAATTGATTAGAAACACCCCTCAAATCTCAATTCACTTGCCATTGCCTCTGAGATGTCAAGACAAACCAAAAAGTCAAACATAGTGCCATTGAGTCAGTTCTGACTCATAGTGACCCCTATTGGGTTCCCAAAGCTGTAAATCTTTACAGAAGCAGACTACCTCATCTTTCTTCCACAGAGTGGCTGGTGGGTTTGAACCAACAACCTTTTGTTAGCTGTCAATGCCTTAAGCACTGGAATACCAGAGCTGAGATGTCAACATAGGCTTTGATAAATGTTTGTGGAATGAATAAATGAGTGGACTACAAAACAAAATCTTGTTTAACTATGCAAAGTTTTTGGATAACTTTGGAGTTGGTGTAGGACTGAAATCAGGCTTCAACTCATATAAATGCTCATCACCCAAACAGCATTCATAAGATCTGTGTAATGTTCTGTTTTTCTTTTTTTGTGTATAATAATAATAATAAAAAGAGCAGTGGTGTGGGAGTTGGTAGATCTAAGCTTCACTTTAAGTTATATTTGTCTTTGACAAATTTGGGAAAATTACTTAAACTCTCTAGAATTCAGTTTTCTTACTTGTAAAATGGGTATTTGAATGATATGAACTCACCTTGTTTTGTCTATTAATTGCATACGTATTTATTGAGCATTTAATATGTACCAGGCCCTGTGCTAGACACTTGGAATCACTGGTGAGCAAGACTGATGACAATGTCCCACTCACATAGCTTACAGTTTAGTGACAGGATTAGCTTTTCCAATATGGTGGTAAGTGGGTAAAGAAAACACAGAACAGGGCCCCTTCTTATCATATTTAACACCACTGGAAAGATGTGACTCCGTCTGGGTATGTGGCTTAGGTGAGGGGAGGCATGAGGCAAACTAGAGGCTCGTGCTTCCCATCCCAAGCTTCAGAAGCAGTGTGTGTTGTGGCCTTTAAAAATCATTTAAAAGCAAATGGTGGTGGATGCGAGAGCAGCATTTGAAGAATTATGTGTATCTGAGTTACAATTTTGATTCTCCAACTGATTTTGGGTTAAGTTTTAAGCACTGTCCTTTATTTTCCTCAAGCAATTATCAGTTACCTCCAACAGCACGCAGTTCTTTTCCATTAGATCTAAAGCTCAGTGATTCTTATAAACCAGCAGTCCCTTTTGACATCACAAAGGATGGAGGACAAGGACTAAAATGAGCTTATACTCATTCCATTTTATTACACGGAGAGCAAAAGCACCAGAGCATAAACCCCCGTTTTTGTTGAAGGTAATTAACTGTGAACTCACTTCAGCAAAACGGCTAGGACACAGGCTCGAAGCCCCTTTATTCCATTTCACTTTACTACATTCTCCTTAGCTTGATGTCTGAACTCTGTAAGCAGATATCCTTGTCATTACTGTGAGTTACTGAGACTCCAACTGTAATTCTATCCTTTTCTAACTCTGTTAAGATCTGTCCAAAAGGGAAACATGTCATTCAAGAAGGGCTCAAATGATAATGGCTTATCTCATCAACTACCAATAATCTTCGAATGGAGAAAAGGAGTTGCAAAAATTACCTAAAACACGTTTATAAATCTCGATTTTAAAATAATTTAAAAACAAAACAAAACAGAAAAACCCGGGTGTAGTTTCCTCAATGCGGTTAAGATCACGTTGCTTCTTCAGCTGACAGCAGGGGGCAGCAGATCAGAGTGAGCTAGTTTGAAGAGGTTTCAAGGATGGAAAATTTGTAATGGAAAAATCCTCAAAGTACTAAATCTAAATATGGAAAACATAAGAGTTGGCTCCTTGTTTTAAATGATTTTATATATAGATAAAAGAGCTAAGTATAAAGAAATTTGCATTTATTTTCAGTTTATATTCTGGATTGCATTAGGTTGAACCTCATGCCATTTTTGAGGAGTCAGCAGCAGGGATCTAGGTGAGGGGAGGGAACTCAGGCCATGCCCTACAAGCAGCAAGGTGGGAAAGTGGGGGAAAGGACAGAAAAAAGCCAGGGGGACTGGGACAGAGCGAGGAGGCAGCAGTAGGGATCCAGGTAAGGGGAGGTTGGAGAGGTTTCGAACAGCTAAGGGACACAAACTTGTCTGTCGGTTTGTCCTACTGTGGTGACGTGTTGCTGTGAGTCTTGAGGCTGTGCCACTAGTGTTTCAAACCCAGCGGGGTGCACATGGTGCACAGGTATCAGCATGGCTTGCAGACTGAGATAGACTAGGAAGAAGGAAGAGGCCATCCACTTCTCAAAGAATTGGCCAGTGAAAACCTTATGCATAGCAGAGAAACACCGTCTGATACATTACTGCACAACTTTATGAATAGTCTGGAAACATCGTCCAATACAGAGGAGGAGGATGAGTCACATAGGTTAGAAGGCTCTCAAAATAGGACTGGGAAAGAGCTGCATCATCAGAGTAAAACCAGCCTTACTCATATGGATAAGGTAAAGCTTTCCAGACCTCCATGTGCTGATGTGCCATGACTCAAATTGAGAAATAGCTGCAAACATCCATTAATAATAGGAATATGGAATGTACGAAGTATGAATCTAGGAAAATTGGAAGTTGTCAAAAATGAAATGAAATGCATAAAAATTGATATCCTAGGCATTAGTGAGCTGAAATGGACTGGTTTTGGCTATTTTGAATCAGACAACCGTATGATCTACTATGCTGGGAGCGACAAATTGTTTCAAGATCTGTCCTGAAGTACAATGCTGTCAGTGATAGGATAATATCCATACACCTACAAGACCTGTTAATACTACTATTATTCAGATTTATGCACCAACCAACAAAGCCAAAGATGAGGAAACTGAAGATTTTTATCAACTTCTGCAGTCTGAAATTGACTGAACACGCAATTAAGATGTATTAATTATCACTGGTGACAGGAATGCAAACGTTGGAAACAAAGAAGAATCACTGGCAGCTGGAAAATTTGGTCTTGGTGACAGAAATAATGCTGGAAATTGTATGGTAGAATTTTGTAAGACCAATGACTTATTCATTGCAAATACCTTTTTTCAACAACACAAACAGCAGCTCTACATGTGGACTTCACCAGATGGAACACACAGGAATCAGACTGACTACATCTGTGGCAAGAGGTAATGGAAAAACTCAGTATCTTCAGCCAAAACCAGGCCAGGAGCTGATTGTGGAACACACCATCAACTGCTCATATGCAAGTTCAACTTGAAGTTAAAGACAATTAAAACAAGTCCACGAGAGCCAAGATATGATCTAGAATATATGTCTCCTGAATTTAGAGACCATCTAAAGAATAGATTTGATGCATTGAACATCAATTACTAGAAACCAGATGAACTGTGGGATGACATCAAGAGCATCATCCATGAAGAAAGCAAGAGGTCACTAAAAAGACAAGAAAAGAAGAGAAGACCAAAATGGATGACAGAAGAGACTCTCAAACTTGCCCTGAGCAGAGAGTAGCTAAATCAAATGAAAGAAATGACAAGATAAAAGAGCTGAACTGAAGATTTCAAAGAGCAGCTTGAGAAGACAAAGCCAATTACTATAATGAAATGTGCAAAGACTTCGAGTTAAAAACCAAAAGGGAAGAACACGCTTGGCATTTCTCAAGCTGAAAGAACTGAGGAAAAAATTTAAGCCTTGAGTTGCAATACTGAAAGATTCTAAGGGCAAAATATTGAATGATGCAGGAAGCATCAAAAGAAGATGGAAAGAATACACAGAGCCACTGTACCAAAAAGAACTAGTCGATCTTCACCTATTTCAGGAGGTGGCATATGATCTAGAACCAATGGTATTGAAGGAGGAAGTTGAAGCTGCATTTAAGGAATTGGTGAAGAATAAGGCTCCAGGAATTGATGGAATACCCGTTGAGATATTTCAACAAATGGATGCCCTGCTGGAGGCACTCACTCAGTTATGCCAAAAGATTTGGAAAACAGCTACCTGGCCAACTGACTGGAAGAGATCTATATTTGTACCCCTTCCAAAGAAAGGTGATCCCACAGAATGTGGAAATTATCAAACAATGTCATTAATATTGCACACAAGTAAGATTTTACTGAAGATAATTCAAAAATGGTTGCTGCAGTATATTGACAGAGAACTTCCAGAGGTGCAAGCTGGATTCAGAAGAGGATGTGGAACAAGGGATATCATAGCTGCTGTCAGATGGATCTTGGCTGAAGGCAAAGAATACCAGAAAGATGTTTACTTGTGTTTTGTTGACTATGCAAAGTCATTTGATTGTGTGGATCATGACAAATTGTGGATAACATTGAGAAGAATGGGAATTCCCAAACACTAGATTGTACTCATGAGGAACCAGTACATTGACCAGGAGGCTGTCATTCAAACAGAACAAGGAGGCACTGCATGGTTTAAAATCAAGAAGGGAGTGTGTCAGGGTTGTATCCTTTCCCCATACTTACTCAACCTGTATGCTGAGCAAATAATCCAAGAAGTGGGACTATATGAAGAAAAATGTGGCATCAGGATTGGAGGAAGAATCATTAACAATCTGTGATACACTGATGATACAACTTTGCTTGCTGAAAGTGAGGATGACTTGAGGCACTTACTGATGAAGACTGAAGAATACAGTGTGCAGTATGGATTACATTTCAATATAAAGAAAATAAAAATCCTCACAACTGGACCAATAAGCAGCATCACGATAAATGGAGAAAAGATTGAGGTTGTCAAAGAATTCACATTGCTTGGTTCTACAATCAACACCAATGGAAGCAGCAGTCGGGACATTAGATGACGTATAGCACTGGGCTATACATTGGCTGCAAAGGACTCTTTCAAGTACTGAGGAGCAACATGTCTCCTTCAGGACTAAGGTGCACCTAACACAAACCATGATATTTTCAATTGCCTTATATGCATGTGAGAGCTGGACAATGAATAAGGAAGACTGAAGAAGAGTTGATGTTTTTGAGTTGTGGTGCTGGTAAAGAATACTGAAAGTACGATGGACTGCTGGAAGAACTAACAGATCTGTCCTGGAGGAAGTGCAGCCAGAATGCTCCTTGGAAGCGAGAATGGCCGGACCTCATCTCACCTACTTTGGTCATGTTGTCAAAGCGACCATTCCCTGGAGAAGGATGTCATGCTTGGTAAGGTGGAGGGTCAACAAAAGAGGGGAAGGCCTTCAATGGGATGGACTGACATGGTGGCTGCGACGATGGGCTCAAGTATAGCAGGGCTCAAGGAATTGGTGTGGGATTGGGCAGTGTTTCGTTCTGCTTGCAAAGGATTGCTATGAGTTGGAAACGACTCGATGGCACCTAACAACAACATGCCATTTTTGTGGGTCAACAGCTTTTAAATATTGGCATTTTCACAGGTTGATTCCAATAATTCCCAGCAGGATTTAGACATAGTAGTAATCTTCAAGTATATACAAAGGGTAATGCATATTTGTATCCATATAGTCTGAGGCCTACAGGACAATGCGTCTACAGCCCTTAGTTCAAGAGTTAGTGGTGAGTCTCTAGATAATATGACCTATTCTCTTCTACTCCCCCTGCCTCTCTCTGCTCCTCATACTGGGACCAGGGATCTCGGCCCATAATGTCTGTTTCCAAATCAATCATACCTTCAGTATTCCGCTTCAGGCATCCTGCCCTCAACCAGTCAACACCCACCCTGTCCCAATCACTCTTACTATGCCTCAGATCAGGACACAGCCAGGGCTAAACTCACAGGACTCTTTTCAGAATCTCCATTTAGAAGACATGAGCATTTTTTATAGCTGAGTTGCTGAGTTTGAATGACTGCTTCCTAGTATGTTCAGTCAGTGGTTTTCAAAGTGTGGTCCTTGAACCAGAAGCATCAGCATTACCTGAGAACTTGCTACCAAAACAAAAAATCAAACTCACTGCCATGAAGTCAATTCTGACTCACAGCAACCCTTTAGGACAGATTGTGACCCTTTAGGACAGAGTAAAATTGCCCCATGGGAGCTCTGGTGGTGTAGTGCCTAAGGCATTTGACTGCTAACCAGAAGGCTAGCAGTTCAAAACCATCAGCCACTCCTTGGAAGGTAGATTGGACAATCTACTTCCATAGAGATTCCACCTTGGAAACCCAAGGAGGGGTCGCTATGAGTCAGCTCCGACTTGAAAGCAATGAGTTTGGTTTGGTTTGGTTTGGTTTAGAATTGCCTCATAGGCTTTCCAAGGTTGCAAATCTTTATGGAAGCAGACTGCTTCATCTTTCATTCATGGAGGGGCTAGTGGGTTTGAACCACCAACCTTTTGATTAGCGGCCAAGTGCCTTAACCATTGTGTTACCAGAGCTCCTTGAGAAAATGCTAGAAATGCAAAATTCTGGGTCCCTTCCCAGTCCAAAAGAATTAGTAACTCTGGGAGTGGGGCCCAGCAACTTGAGTTGTGACAAGCCTCCAGGTGGGTCTGAGGCATGGTGAAGCTAAGAATTGCTGCAGTAGGTCATAAAACTTTCTCCTTTGATCTTTGTTTTCTGTTGTCAAACGCCTTGTACTGCCTTCTTTTAAGGGATATTTTCTCAGCCTAAGGTTCAGCTGAGTCCCAGCTGACTACAAATGTCAAATGCCAAATGCCAAATGCCAACCTCTCACGATGCTGACAGCATATACTCTGGGTTCCACAGTGTTAGCCTCTGCCCACCTGCAGGGACCCAGGAAGCTGGCCATTCATCTCAACACCAAGTGGAGTTTCTGGTGTCCCCTGGGCTTGGTGCTACACCTGTGGACATCGGCCTTCTGTTGATCATCTCGCCACCGAGACGTGCCCTGCTTTGGGAGGCAGGTCTTGTACCACTCTGATTCCTCTCTAACTTACCAGGACCAAACAATTACTTTTGGATTTGAAATAAGATAAATGCTTTCCACGTTGCTGAAAATAATTACCTGAGCATTTAAAATAGGTGAAATGTTAGGATGTGTTACTCAAAATGCATAATTTAATTCTGATGAGGTCTCAAACTTTTCCTTTTTTCTAAAAGACATTTTATGCTTGCTGAAAGCTTTCATCATTTTCATCTGTGGAGTGATAAAGAGGAACAGGGAAATGTCACTTTATACAAATGTGAATTTTGAGAAAAAATTGGTATTATTTAGGTACAACTTTGAATTTCCTTTCAGACAACATCTGCTCACTTATTTGCCCATTTCCCCACTAGAAGCTGAGCTCCTTGAAGAAGGGAACTTTTGTCTTATTCAGCCTTGTATTTTCATCTGTAGCCTGTAAAATGGTAGCTACTCAATACGTGGTTGAGAAATGAATGAATGGAAGCAGACACACACACATATACACAAACCTATTCACACACAAATAAAAGAGACCTTTCTCCAGATTGTCCTGATTATTAAATGTCATTAAAATAAAAGTGAGTTGTTTATATGTGACCAAGATTTTTAAGCTGAGTATGGACTGTCCTGTTCAAGATGGGAAGCTAGAGTTGAATTAGCACTGTCAACAAAGGGGCTGGCAAAGCTACTGTCCTTGGAAGCAGATCATCATATCCTCTTAGACTGTAAAGACATTAAGGAACATCTAGTCAACCCCCTTCCATTTTTGGAGGACGAAACTGAGGCCATAGAGGTGAAGTCAATCTTAAAAGGTCATCAGTTGGTTGGTGGCAGACCTAGAATAGAACCCAGGCTTCCTGATTTCAGTCTTTTCACAACCTGCATTTGAAATTGCTTTTGACTTATTTAAAATGACTAGGACCACATTGGAAAGGAAGACTTTTTCCTAAATGCTTTTTCCAAGACTATAAATATCTTAAAAAATGACAAGATGCCTAAAGCCGTATGCTCTGATGTATTTAAATTATTCTTATCTGTTTCCTTTAAAAGAGTTTGGTATGTGTTTTTCTTGTAGAGTGGTTCAAAGATGCAACATTTCCAAGCTTATAAATGAAAAATTCCTTGGATACAGCACAGCCCAATTAACTCAAATGCTAACCAGAGCAGGTCCTGCGATATTTAATTATGTTCATATGTATTCTAAACTCAATTTTCTTTTACTTCACTTGTAATGAAAGAAATAGAAATAAAATATATCAATTTGGCAAAGATTAAAAAGAATGACATTGTAGTGGCTGGAGTATAGGGGACTTCTACTGACATGATCTATGGGAGGGATATTGACATAGCTTTTTGCAGGGCACTTTGTTGACAGAATCAAGTTTTTCAAAGCATATGGCCTTCTATCACCAACTCCATTTGTATTTATTCATGCTAATGATAGAATCAGAATAGTGCAAAGATGTCCATGTACAAGGATATTTATCCCCATCTTACTCAGAATTATGAAAAACTGGAAACAAATATCTATGACTAGGGGATTAGTTATATATATTATGATAATCCATAAAAGAACATGCTATAAAACTTTAAAACAAATAAGTCCTACTTATATTTACTGATATGTAAATATCTCCAGGATATAAGGAAGAGGGAAAATAGGGTTCAAAATCTCAGATATAGTCAGATCTTACTCATATAAAATTATGTGTGTGTGCATGTGTGTGATTATAGGGAGACATATGTAAGAATGCTCCCAAAATGTTGGCAGTGATCACCTCAGGATGGTGAATTTGAGTTGCTTTCTATTTTGTTTTATATTTGATTCAATTTCATACATGAACAGGCATACTCAAAACCAAAACCAAACCCACTGCCATCGAGTTGATTCCGTCTCATAGCAACCCTATACGAGAGTGTAACTGTCCCACAGGGTTTCCAAGGCTGTAAATCTTTATAGAAGCAGACTGCTCCACTGCTTTTTTTCCCATGGAGCAGCTGGTGGATTTAAACCTCTGACCTTCTGGTTAGCAGCCAAATGCTTTTTTACCACTGCACCACAAGGGCTCCTTCATAATGAGAAGGAAATGATATAATTACATAAGGAATTTATATAATTACATAAAAAGACTTTATAAAGAATTTATGTAATTATATAAATTAGGGGAAAAAAGCCAGAAGGATCTGTCTTTATATTTTAAGGAAAGTGAAGCTGGATATATTTTGGCATTGCTAAATTTTACTTTAGATATTCTGAGAAATAACTACTAAGCAAATGCATGTAATACACTACAAAAGTCACAAGTGTTAGAGTTTCAAATATAATTTTATTTGATCCTTACTCCAAATTGGAATAATAAAGGTTAATTCAAACTCTATTATGTCCTTAACTTCAAGACCCGGGGCTTTTAGCCACACACATCTTGCATTGTTTTCAGTAATGACAGCTGTTCTGGACCATGTGTATTCTTTCTGCTCATGTACCCAGTGACTCTTGTTATCAGGAAATCTATGGCCAGTCATGGCAATGACTGTGGCCACCTGCTGCATAACTGCTATGTGCACATGTGCCTTCCTTGCAGGAGCTGTCACCCACTGCACCAGCCAGGGCTGCTAACGCTGGCACTTCCAGTCACTCATCCTAGATTAAGTGACTGGGGCAGTGGCACAATGCACATCAATGATACATCTGAACAATGATACATTGATTATTAAAAAGCAAGGACTTCAAATTAATTTTTAACTTAAGTTGGAAAATAGTCTAAAATTTGGAACTAGGAGCATAGATAAACTAGGGAACGAATTTTAATAGTTCTAAGGAGCTCCGGTGGCACACTAGTTAAAGCATTCAGCTGTTAACCCAGAGGTTGGTGGTTAGAACCCACCAGCTGCTCCGCAGGAAAAAGATAAGGCAGTCAAGATTTTCAGCCTTGCTCTGAGACCCTGGGACCAGAAGAATTAGATGGTACATGGCTATCACTGCCAAGCACTCTGAAAGGGATCACAACAGGAGATCCTGAATAGAGTAGGAGAAAAATGTGGAACAAATCTGAAAATAATGAAAAAGACCAGACTTACTGGTCTGACAGAGACAGGTGAAACTCCCAAGACTGTGGCCCTTACTTATCCTTCAGGCCTGGAACTGAACTCACTCCCAAGGCTCAACTTTCAGCCAAACAAAAGATAGGTCTATGAGATGTACAATAACACCAGGGAGGTACACACCCCTTAGAACAGTCAAACCTAAAAGATCAAAAGGGCAGCATTTGCCCAAGGATAAAGCTCAGAAGAGGAGCTCTGGTAGCATAGTGCCTAAGGCACTTGACTGCTAACCAGAAGGCTGGCGGTTCAAACCCACCAGCCACTCCTCTGAAGGAAGATGGGGCAATCTACTTCTGTAGTGATACTGCCTTGGAAACCCAAGGAAGGGTCGCTATGAGTCAGGGCCGACTCGATGGCACACAACAACAACAACAACAACAAAGCTCAGAAGCCAGGAATAGATAGGGAAGAAAGACAAAGGGAAATGGTAACTACAGGGAGGAAGTGGGAAGAGTGCTATGTCATTGTGGGGATTGTAATCAATGTCACAAAACAAAATATGTATGAACTGTTGCATTGGAAAACCAATTTACTTTGTAATTTTTTTTGTTTCACCCAAACACAATAAAAAGTTAAAAAAAAAAGAGATTTACAGCCTTCAAAACACTATGGGGCAGTTCTACTCTGTCTTGGGGGTTGCTATGAGTCGGAATTAACTTGATGGCAGAGGGCTTGGTTTTTGGTTTTAGTTAACAATATTGAAATCTTTACTCTTTTACCCTCCAATATCAAGGTAAGAAGCTCTGGTGGTGCAGTAATTAAAGCATTTGGCTGCTAGTCAAAAGGTCAGCAGTTCAAACTCACCAGCCACTCTGCAGAAGAAAGATGAGGCAGTTTGCTTCTATAAAGATTTACAGCTTTGGTTACTGTGAGTCAAAATTGATTAGAAGGCAACTCATTACTGACTGTTTCTTAAAGTCTCTCGAAGAGTCTAAACCTAAGAGTTTGTTTCAGCAGTCTATGGGAAAGCCATGAATTTGTATTTCTAACAAGCTTCTTGGTATGCTAATGCTGCTGGTCTCAGGGCCACTTTGAGTAACACTGCTTTAGACTGTAGCCTGTATTATGTAACACTTGATAACTTGAATTGTGGCTCACTTTGACATGGCTGATGAAAGAATAGCACTCTTGATATGGGAAGGTTGTCCCAGTACTCAGAGGGACCCCATAGGAATGGAAGGAGGCACAAATCTGCCAAATTCAGCCTGGCAACCAATGAGTATAGCAGATGCACTGGCCAGCTTGCTTTCATTTCCAGTCCATGACAACCCTATCCAGATTGAGCAGGCTGGCATGCTATTCACAAATATGAATAGCGGCTTTTCTGGAGGAGATCCAACATGTATGTGCATAGAGTAAAACTTGCATTCACATATAGCACATTTCTGTGCAAGTGGATAATGCAAGGTATCTATATTTATATAGATTCTATATATAGACACAAGGAGCTCTGGTGGGGCTGTAGTTAAAAGCATTTGGCTGCTAAACAAAAGGTCAGCGGTTTGAAACCACCAGCCCTCTGTAGGAGAAAGATGAGGCAGTCTGCTTCTGTAAAGATTTACAACCTTGGAAATCCTATGGGGCAGTGCTACCCTGCCACTATGAGTTACAGGGTCACTATGAGTCAGATCAACTCACTGGAAGTAGGTTTCTATATACAAATATATCCATATATTCACCTCCATGTATGTATATATGTATGTATCTATGTACCTACCTATCTATCTGAAAAGTTGTGTGTCCTGAACTAAAGACTAAACTAAATGTCTGTTAGATAAACAGCTAAACTGGGCTATTTAGGGAGAGGGAAGCATATTGAGCACTTATGAAGCCTGCTCAGTTAAAACATATTACTATTTCACTACTGCCATCTCATACATTAAGGCGTGATTGGTGTTTTCACATATCCCATTATAAATGGCCAGATGTCAATTTTAAAGCATTTTGGATAACCAAGGACCAGATTTTGGCAGAAGTAACCTGGACATGAATCAAATCTGAAAGAGAAGGCAGCTTATATAAAAAAAAGTCCTGTGTGATCTGTTATTACATGAAAACTTAAAAACCAGCTTGTGCATGTGGTAGTGGGTGAGTAGAAGGAGCTACTGTGGTAAGATTTGCTTGAACCCTAGCTTACAATATGAATTTATACAATTGAATATGTTACTGTAGACACAAAAATATTTTTGAAGAATTTATAGTAACATGGGAAATGATACTGTATAATATAATGTGAAAAAATGCAGATGATGTATGATTTCAGTAAAGAACAACATGCATAGGAAAAACATTTGGAAGAACAACCACAAAACAGTAGCAAAGGGTATCATTGGGGATGTGCTTATAGGTTGTTTTTTTTTTTTTTAAACTTTTATGTATTTTTTTGTTGTTGTTTATTTTCTACCATGAGCATAGGCTACTTTAATAAGAGGAAAAGCATTTTTTTTTCTTTAAAAAAATTTTTTTTACTTACTGATTCTTTCCCTACCTGTCAAAGTTCAGCAGGCAGCAATAATTATTTTAATAGTTATCATGATAACCCACCTTCTATTGACTGTATGTATGTATTGGGGCGGGGGAAGAGAAGACAAAAAAGGAGGAGGAGAAAGAGGATGAGGGAGGGAGGTAAGGGGAGAGAGGTGGGGCTAAGGTAATGAGGGTACTGGATTGAGCCAAATGATTCCTGACTACTGGCAATTTTCTCCTGCCAATATCTATCTTCAAGTGCCCTGGAATCAGGTTCAAACGTTGGCAAAGCACATCACCATCTTTCAGGATGAAAGATACTAATAAATTTTAGATGGAATTCATCTACTTATTTGAACATGTGTAGAAGGAGGGGAAAGAAGAAGTTTCTGTCCATGTAAGAAGGAACCTATTTGGGTTCTTGGAGGATAAAAGGAATTAATAAACCACTTGGAGTGGTATCTGGCATTTAGGAAATGTTAGCTATCATTACTGGATCAAAAAGAGATACTTAAGTTTCTAATTTAAAGTTTTGGATCTAATGATTTCCTTCTTTTTGTCCCTTCAAGGTAACCTAATTTTGCCCTGTTAACTTTCAGGAAAACGTTCAATTTTCAAAGAAAGCTGAATTCTCAAGGAATTAGGTCTCTGTTGTGAGCCCTGGACACAGTTCTATGAGGTGCAAGGAGATGGTCAGGAGGAGGAGAAATTTATAGGGCCTTGAACCACCATCCCTATTTTTCTTCTTGTGCTCTGAGTTCTCCCTGAAAGGCTTATTAATCCAAGGAGCTCTGGTAGTGCAGTGCCTAAGGCACTCGACTGCTAACCAGAAGGCTGGCGATTCAAACCCACCAGCCACTCCTTGGAAGGAAGGTTGGGCAATCTACTTCCGTAGTGATACTGCCTCAGAAACCCAAGGAGGGGTCACTATGAGTCAGGTCCGACTTGACGGCACATAACAACAACAACAACAACACCACCATGGCTACCAGCACTGTCCTCAGCTCTGAAATTGAAAGCGGAATATACTTGACTACTGCATGATAAGAAGAGTTTCCCTGGTTTACTCAGTTATGTTCCAGCCCATCAAATTATCACTGGACTGAGTGAGGTTGGCGCATTATCTTGCATTAAAATGAATCAATGTAGTATTAGAGTCATCTGATCAGCCAGCACATGTTTATTCTGCCCTTACTGGGTGGTGCAGATGACTAACACACTGGGCTGCTCACCTAAAGTTTGGAGGTTTAAGACCACTTGGTGGTACCTCGGAAGAAAGATCTGGTGACCTACTTCCAAAATGTCAGCCATTTAAAACTCTATGGAGTGCAGTTCTACTCTGACAGACATAGGGTGGCCAAGAGTAGGAACTGAGTTGATGGGCACTGTTTTTTTTCTTTCTTTTATATAAAGACGCTAAAAGAAATACGAATTAATGTATAAAAGTAGTCCCTGCCCTCAAGGAGCTTCAAGAAATATGGTGTGCTGGGATGTACCATGTAGTAATTGTACAAATTTCATGTTGTTTTATATTTAGGGAAATACTAAGAAAATTTATATAAATCGTGGAGTTTGATTACCAGTGATGAACACAAGTACCAATATTGGTTCATTAGTTGTGACAAACATACAATAGCAATGTAAGATGTTAACAATAGGGGAAACTGGATGTGGGGTGTATGGGAATTCTCTACGATATCTTTGCAACTTTTCTGTAAGTTTATTCTAAAATACAAAGTTAATTTTAAAATTCAAATAACATTTGAAAAGCACTCAAGTTCTATCTACAAGCACAATTATAATCTTTCAAACCTGGCTTCCTTTCATGTAATCATCATATAACTATCAATCACTTCCATTTTATTTCCTTAAGGAAAGTCCTTCGTGTTCATGAGTTCCAGTTGAAAGTCCTAGCTTCACAGAACTTTGGCTTTGGGGTAGCTCTTGCAGTGCATGTAAGACATATATAGCCAAAGTAGATCAGCTCTTTGGCTTGGGAGAAGCAGGTTGTCTTCAGTTTCTGAATAACCTGGTTCTATGGATGTGGAAATTCTAGGCTTTTAGCTCAAGGGTTTTGGGATTATTTCTTAGGAACATCCAACATTCACCAGACTGTCTACATTTGGGACAGAGAAGGAGGCAGGAAAGTGAGGTGTCTCTTGTGTGAAATGACAATGTTATATCATTCTGGGCTTCAGTTTCCTCATCTGAAAAGTGAGTGATATCTATCAGTTTTAGCATTGCTTGGTTCCTCTTGAATATGTCCAAGGCAGAAGAGAAGCAACAGCTGCACCACCTTCACTACCACTACTTCCATTCCCTTCACCACTATCTCTGCCATCTCCATCACTTCTATGACCTCCACCTTCTCTACCATTTCTACTGCCTCCACTACTTTCACCACCTCCACCACCTCTACTAACTCTGCCACTGCCACTGCCACTGCCATCATCTCCTCTACTTTGACCACTTCCACCATCTCTAGTACCTCTTCTATTTTCACCACCTCTATCACTTCTGGTACTGTTACCCTCTCTACTATCTCCACCACATTCACTACCTTTACCACCTCCACCACTTCCTCACTTTCACCACTTCCACAACCTCTACTACTGCCACATAATCTACTTCCACCACCTCCATCACCACCACCTCCAGCTCCACGACCTCTCCCACTTCCAGCACTTCCACCATCTATGGCACTATGACTGTCACCACTATGATCACCATCACATAATTGTGGCATCAGAAGCCTTGCTAAATGTCCTCAATTTTGCCTCTGAGGAGGTAAGCATCTTATTAAACATCTCCAAGATGAACTCTGCAGAGATGAACATGAAAAATGGGGCAAAGTCCCTCAAGTAAAGCTCCATGGAGAGGAAATTGCTCACATCATTGAGACAAGACATCCCTCTTTCCACCTATTAAAACATAGGATTGCCAACCACCGTTTTTTTCCATTATGCTCAATGGAGTCCAGATGCTGGAGAAGGCAACTTGCTTGTTCTTAACTTAGGTGGATGATAGGGTTAGAAGTTATTTAATCTGCTAATCCCTTCAAAATTGAGCATCTGCATAAAAGGCCTTTACATCCAGTTACTCTGGAGAGTCAATAAGAGTTGTCTAGTATATATAATTAGATCAGTATGATGAATTCAAACCTCTAAACTACCATTTAACACTTTGGTGGGCAAGGGAAATAATGTGTTTAATAAAACGATCTTCATCCATTGGGACTGGCATTAAGGTTCATTAACATATTAATTCAAAATAAGAGTTTAAGGGAAAATATCACAAAGCAACACAATGAAAAATGTGAATACTTAAAGTGAGACAATGGAGCTTTCACCATAGACATGATTCTTTGGGGAGTAACAGGAGATGTGACTGAAGGCTAAAAGCTCTAAATTTCCTTATAAGAGCATATCAAATTTATGAATGATATTGTTCCATTTCAGATGATGATTTGCAAGATGTGCTACATTTTATAACTGTTCTGGGACCTACAACTGCTGCTTCCTGCAAGTGGTGAGAGCAATGCTGGCCTGTCTGAAGCCACTGGACCCTAATCTTAAGTATTCTCTGTAGTTGAGTATACATTCACCTATTGCATATCAATCATATCTTGGAAGAAGTGAAGCTGGAATGTTCCTTAGGAGTGAGAATGGCCAGACTTCATCTCATATACTTTGGTCATGCTGTCAGAAGCGTGTCAGTTCCTGGAGAAGGATATCATACTTGGTGAAGCAGAGGATCAGCATAAAAGGGAAGACCCTCAATAGATGGATCAACACACTGGCTGCAACAATGGGCTCAAGCACAGCAAAGATTGTGAGAATGGTGCAGGACCAGGCAGTGCTTCATTCTTTTGTATGTAAGTTTACTATGAGTTGGAACTGACTTGATGGCACCTAACAACAACAATAATATTGCATCAGATGGTATGTTCTGAGGCAGCAATTGTTAGAAGGATATTCTTCCCAGAGATTAACAAACATGAGCCCTGACAGAATGGCCTGGCCTAGTGATGGCTTGTAGATTGGGGAGGAGACTGCTTCTTACCGGAACTCTGCCCCACAGTGTGATGCCATTTTAATTCCTCAGGGAAATTCTCTGCTCTTAAGAATTACACATTAGTTTCCTTGTCCTGAAAATTAAGCTTTGTACAAGGCCTTCTTTTATATGGGGTGGGGCTTCTAGGACTGTAATTTTTGACTGAGTAGGCATCTTTTGAAATAAAGGTGCTCACAAAAGAAACAAGGAGTTATTACCTGTGAAAAGCAGGATTAATACCTCTCACTGGAAAGTGTCATTAAAGGCTTCTTTACTGGACTAGAAGTATCTGCAATCCTGAGCAACTTGTTAGAAATGCCAGTTCTGTAGTGGATCAGAAACTGGGGGAGTGAGGCCTAGTAATCTATAAGGACATCGTTGAGACCTTAAACTAAAGCAAGACATCTTACAGGGTTGAGAAGAGAGGAAATAAAATAAGTCTGCTTGGCTACTAACTGAAAGATTGGAGGTTTGAATTGACCGACAGGCACCTCAGAAGGAAGGCCTGGATCTACTTCTGAAAGATCACGGCCATTCACAACCCTATGGAACACAGTCTACTCTGACACACAACTTGATGGCAACCAGTTTTGGGGGCAATTGAAGCTTCAAAGGCAATCTGAAAGCAGCAGAGGCTGGAGTTTCAGGTTCTAATGCATGTGCCTTTCTGTGATAACCATCGACATACAGACTCATAGTCCTGCAAGAGGTCTTAGAGAGCACAGCACAGTTATATCTCTTACTGGTACAGGTGCAGAGAGATTAAATGAGTTGACTCTTCACATGACTAAATGTCTCCATCTTGACCAGCATGTATGAGCCATGAAGAGGTTACAGCTATTCCTCAGGCTGCCCTGATCCCCACTGAAGGACTAGGTCTGTCTAGGATAGCCAGATATCCTTGCAGGGCGGCCTGAGAAGAACAGGGCCCATCATGGGAAAAAGATGGGAAGTTTTGACCCAGAGAATGAATGAATCTATAGCATTTATTATCAATTTAGGATTCTATAAAAAGATAGACAAAAAAATAAGTGTGATGTGATCATGTCAAATAAGTTCTCCATAAGTGTATTCCACAAATGTTTGGTATCTGGGACTCTCAGCACTTTTCCAGGTTCAGGATTTTAATTTAATTTTCTAGAATTTTGGAGAGGAGATGGGTAAGCTGCCAGAGTAGGGATTGTGTGCAGAAAGGAGAGTCATGGATGAGGACTGCAGACTTTGGGGACAGGGCAATTACATGGCCAGCAAGATATGGGTGAGGGAGAGATGGATGAGAAAGAAGCATGGGAGAAGGGATGGACAAGGAAGGAGAAAGAAAAAGAATGGGTGTTGCATTTTATCAAATGCCTTTTCTGCATCAATTGATATGATCATGTGGTTCTTCTCCTTTGCTTTATTTACGTAGTGGATGACGTTGATTGTTTTTCTAATGTTGAACCATCCTTCATACCTGATATGAACCCCACTTGGTCATGATGAATGATTTTCTTGATATGTTGTTG
>NW_006921797.1:416614-417194 GCF_000298275.1 Orycteropus afer afer | reverse complement strand
TCTTCACAATGCAAGGTTGCCTCTCAGCAGGGTTATTTCTTATATCTTGTAATGCTGACCTCAAAGTCATATTAGAAATAAGAAAAGGTGTGAGGTGCTTGCACTCAGAACATCTGTTCTTGGACAGAACAAGCAGAAAAACCGAAGCCAATTTGCAGCTGGCTCCTTTGTGATCCATGGATTGAGTCAAGCCAACTGCAGTCTCCATATAACTTCTCCAGTAACCAGGAAGCTACCGGCAGAATGGGGATTCTCAGATTGCTGTTTCATTTAGAGAGTATTAAAGGGCCTAAGGCTGAGCACCAGGACCCCAGGGAAGGCTGGAATAGATTTCCTGAGTGATGACCTAAGATTCGGAGTCATTGAGGAATATTATTTGGTACAGTCATTAAGAGAACAGATGTTTAATTCCTAGTTGAAGTCCTTTCTCTGTCACTTACAACCTTGTGCATTTGAAGAACTTTTTCAATCTAAGTCTCAATTCCTTCATCTCTTAACTGAGGTTAGCAGTATCTACCCCTCAGGGACATACAAGGGTTAAATAAATTTTATATATATGTGTGTGTGTGTGTGTGTGTGT
>NW_006921797.1:413003-415499 GCF_000298275.1 Orycteropus afer afer | reverse complement strand
CAACCTTCCTTCCGAGGAGTGGCTGGTGGGTTTGAACCGCCAGCCTTCTGGTGAGCAGTCAAATGCCTTAGGCACTATGCTACCAAAGCTCCTATACATATGCAGACATATGTATATTTACATATATGTATATATACTTTTTAGAAGATGCCAGGTTCCCCTTCATGTGGGAGTTCTGCATCTAGACAGCTTCCACAGTGCCCAGCACAGTATGGCCCATACTAGCTACACAGCAAATGTTTAGTAGAATTGTACCTTCCATCCACAGGAAGCAATCCTTCCTTATGAGGCTGCAGGTGTTCTTTCAGCTCAATGCCCTTGTCCTTCTGGTATGGACCTTAATGCTACATAATCACCATTTTCTCTGCTGGACAGTTCTGATAGGAAGGTCTTTGGAACATACTACTCAAAATCTACCTGCTTTTAACTTCCATCCGTGAGCCTCACCTATCCTACTCAAGGTCATATAGTATATTTTCTGCTTCTTCTGCATGGTTATAGAGTGAAATTGCATGACTATGTTATTTTTCAAAGTGGGAAAAGATAGTAAGGTTAAAAGTCAGTGGCCTGAAAGCCAAATTCAGTGTGTAGATAAATGCGTTTTCTTGAAAATTTTGGAATCTGAATGTTTATTTGTGCCATTCATCCTCCAGTTTGCCACTGTCCTTCTCTTTCCCTACTGCCTTACACTCAGCCAGCGTTACTGTTTTATATCACCCACATCTACCCACTCCATCCAGGCCTCTAATTTTGTGATCTGTGGTGAGTACAAACAGCAAGTATTTTGAAATCTGAAAGATCAGAATTTGCTGGCTGTACATGTAATACAGGGTAATAGAACTAACCTCCAAAGGTAGATGGGAAGATGCATTTTCCTTCTGAGACTGTTATGACAGTTAAATGAAATAACATGTTTAGAACAGTGATGGGCAAAAGGCAGGAACTTAAGAAATATACTGTCACTGGATCCCCATTTGTTTAGAGGCAACATACAGAGGGTGAAGAAAGAAAATATCAGTGATGGACAAGTTAGAATAGATGTGATGATGACAGTGAAAAGAAAGTAAGAAGATAGGAGCTCTGGTGGCACAATGGTTAACAGCTTGGCTATTAAGCAAAAGGTAGGTGGTTCCAACCCACCCAGCTGCTCCATGCAAGAAAAGACCTAGTGATCAGCTCCTGTAAAAATTATAGCTTAGAAAACCTTATGGGGCATTTCTTCTGTATCACATGGGGTCATTATGAGTCAACATAAACTTGACAACGCCTAAAAACAGCAACAAGATAAAATGACCAATTCACAAAGCACACAAGGACTCTTCATAACTCTGAGTGTAGTCAGTAATAAGGTTTCAATGGATACTGAAATAGTGGAAGCTGTGGGTAAGCTGAGCCTGTGCAGAGCCTCACTTCAGACCAATTAAACCATTCAGTGTGGGAACCCAGCATCAGTCTTTTAAAAAAAGTCAGTTATTTCAGTTGGCAGCCATGAGAACCTGGGAGGTGGGGGTGCTCCCACCAACACAAGCTCCAGACCATAATGGCCTTCAATTAATGGAGGCAGCTTCATGTTCCTCTCTTGAACACAAAAGGACCACCTCTAAATGGGATAAAATAGAGCTGGTACATACATGGATTTTTTGCATTTACAGAATGAGAAAAATCAATGAGCAATTTTTGATGTGGATCATTAACTCTGTGGGCCAATGCCAGTAGCAGTGGGTTTGTATTGAGCAGTCACTGGCTGCATGGGGTTTCATAGTATACAAGACACGGAACCCCTACTTGAGTACTTTTAAACTGAAAGGAGGCACTCACAAATTAATGAACAGGGTGGACAGGCAGATCCCTCACTGAGACACTGAAAAGGTGTTCTCATCTGAAAAGCTGGTAGTGGCCTTTCTCAGTTCCAGAGACCATGCATATTATCTACTGGAAGCAGGATTAAAATTTTTAAGCATTAAAGGAGCAGCGGTTGGGGGAGAGTGCGGGACTGTGAAAGAATTTAATCAGATTCCAAAAAGGTAGTTAAGCATAATAATAATAATAATAATAATAATAATTTTATTATACAATTATTTTTTATATGTTTGTTAAAGGAGCTCTGGTAGCATAGTGTCTATGGCACTTGACTGCTAACCAGAAGGCTGGCTGTTCAAACCCACCAACCATTCCTCAGAAGGAAGGCTAGGCAATCTACTTCCATGGTGATACCACCTCAGAAACCCAAGGAGAGGTCACTATGAGTTGGGTCCCACTCAACAGCACATAACAACAACACCACCAACATGTTTGTTATACATGTATATTATATACTTATATATAATAAAGTAAAGATACTGTGGCTACAAAATAAAAGTAAATAGTAAGATTTACATTGTTGTTGTTATGTGCCTTTGAGTTGGACCCGACTCATAGCGATGCCTCCTTGGGTTTCCAAGGCAGTGTCACTACAGAAGTAGATTGCCCCATCTTCCTTCCGAGGAGTGGCTGGTG
>NW_006921797.1:406914-412903 GCF_000298275.1 Orycteropus afer afer | reverse complement strand
GCCAAGTTGGTGGATTGTATTGTTTAGCTCTTCTGCATCTTTGTTGAGTTTCTTTCCAGTTGTTCTATCTTTCAAAGAAAGTGATGTATTAAAATCTCCCACTATGACTGTGGAGTCATCTATTTGGCTTTTCAACTTTATGCATTTTGGGGCTGTTTCATTGGGTCCATAGATATTTATTATGGTTATATATTCATGTTCAATTGATCCTTTAATCATTATATAATGTCCTTCTTTGTCTTGTATGGTGGTTTTTGTCTTAAAGTCAATTTGATTAGAAATTAATTTTGCCATTCCTGCTCTCTTACAGTTGCCATTTGCTTGATATATCTTTTTCCAACCTTTGATTTTTAGTCTATTTTTGTCTTCATCTCTAAGGTGTGTCTCTTGTAGGCAGCATATTGATGGGGTTTGCTTTCTTATCCAACCCAGCAGAAGGTTTTTGAGAGGCTTTCTAAGAATAGTGCTATGGAAATCCCCCATCATCACTATCAGGAAACTTTCCTAATGATCTACAGTACTTTTCAAAGTTTGTGGTATCGGGCCACTGTTTCTGTGAAATGACACTGCACAAAGATTTGAGGATGTGGGGCTCCAGTCATATTCAGGTAAAATATACTCTATCTAGCATTCATTTCCCTCTAAAGGAACAGCAATCTTATGCTTTATTTTTGCTCTGGATGTATTTTCAGAGCAAAGTAAAACTCCTCAAAAATAAGCTGGATTCAATCCTGAAAAACCTAATTTGGAGACATTTGCCCCTCATTTATTAAAGAATAAAGAAGCTGATACAACTGCACAGTGAATGTGAGATCATTACTTTAGTCCAAAATAATGATCTTCCAACACCTGATGGGTCAGTGGTTAAGAGTTCAGCTGTTAATCCTAAAATCAGCAGTTTGAACCCCACCAGCCATTCTGTGAGAGAAAGATGAGGTAGTCCACTTCTGTAAAGATTTACAGCCTTGGAAACTCTATGGAGCAGTTCTACTCTGTCTTGCAGGATCACTATGGGTCGGAATTGACTCGATGGTAGTGAAGTTTTTTGTCTTGTTTTGTTTTTTTTTAACACCCAAGGAGAAATATATGACCTACTACTAGCATGTTTACAGATCTTAAAATGTAACTATATGAGGGAAAGTGTATTAGGCAACCTTCCCTTCTCCCCAATCATTTATTGAGCACTTACTATCTGCAAGACACTATGGTATGTTAGAGTCTAGAAACATAAAGAAGATATATTCTAAGGTCTTTTATATCCAAGGAGATGGAAGTCTAATCATGGTGACAGACAAAATGGTAACATACAATGTGAAAAATGGCATATGATAAAAGTATGAAAAAAAGTGGGACTTATTATTTCTTACGTATTGTGTGCCAACTACTGTGCTAAGCATTTGACATGCAATATTTCATGTAATTCTCAGAACAAGTCTATCAGGTTAGTATTTCCCCATTTTAAAGATGAATTAACTACAGCTCTGAGAAGTTATATGCTCAAAATCAAAGAGTTAATAAACAGCATAGCCTAGGTTTGACCCTTGGTCTATGTAGGCTAATGACCATGCCCTTAATTACAATTGTAATTAGTCTGGTGGGGAGCAGGGCAGTTAAAATAACAATAATAAAACCCTTTGACACAGCTCTAGGGCATTTCTCCTTTGAAAGCAACAGGATTATTAATCAGCTATTTCCAAAAGAAGATTGACAGAAGAGAAAGGGTGTGGAGCTAAGGCTCACTCTACTTTTCACAAATGAGAGGAATCACTGTTGCCATATATACATGTACTATGCTATGAAAACCCTCTCAGGCTGAAAATAATTGTCAGAGCCTTTTCTGTGTCTGCTTTGAACATTCAAGAGCCTCGTTTTTCCTCCAAGGGCTCTTTTTGTGGCTGCTACTTATGATGCTTTGATTGTTTTTAAAACACTCTGGACCTAGGGCCTGAGCAGTACTGCTTGAAGCCAAAGCCCATCTCATGGCTGTTTTGGGGTGTGACAGTCCAACTGCTGGAGCAATGACAACACTTTCTGGGGTTGCTGTTGGTTGACCTTGTTTTTTCTCTCCCTATTCTGTCCCTTGTTGTTAATTACAGCAGCTAGAGTAGAAAGAACATAACACTTTGGCCTCAGGGTTGCAATTCTGGCTCTGTCAGTCCTTAGCAATGCATGAATGTCCTCTGAACCTCAGTTTTCTCATCTGTAAAATGGAGGGTAATATTAGTGACATCCAGGTTATTGTATAACAACTAAGTGATAGAACATATACTAAGCACTACATGAGAGTTGATTATTTTTTAATGTATATATTTTTAAAACTATGCTTAACTTTTTAATCAAGGTGCATGAAGGCTGATCTGGATTTAAAGCAAGTATCTTTATATTAGGTTAGCTCCTTCATCAATAGTTACACCACATGAGCACTCCAGTGGTCACCTTGGTAATAGGGAAACAGATCATTCTGTCTCTTAGCATAGAGATAGTCCAATACTCACTCCCTGAATAAATGAGTGAACTGCTTATTTGTTGCACAATGAATCATATTTACTTCCTCATTTCCTAAAACGAAATCATCTACTGAATCAGATGAACAAAGATGAAAACTGGCTTTTAATTCATTTATTCAAAGTATTTAAATCTGGAACAATTAGCCTGCAGTAAATTATTGTGAGGAGAAGAGAAACTCATGTTCAATTAGTCAAATTATTTGCTACAGTATTTAGATATGGAAACTCAGTTTCTTCTCACTGGAAGGCAATTTTCTGGGAAGCTGTATGTAGTTTGAATTCTGTAAGCAATGATTCTTCTACCACATGGAGAATCACAATAAGGGAGATGAGGCATTGAGTGCAAAGCATGTGACATCTGTGGCCCGCTGCTGTCATCATACAGAAGAAAGTAAAGCAAGGCTTGAATTCTTAGATGCTTAAGTCAGACAAAGGTCTCTGGAAGGGCTCAGTCGCTGTTCTCAACACAGTTCTTAATTCTACCAATTCTACTTCATCTCCTTTTCCCTTTCCACACCAACTATTAAGTCTCCTCCTGGGCAATACAGGAGGGACCAGGACTAGATAAGGCTTTCTGGTAAAACTGTAACTCAAATATTTAGGGCAGGAGATGTTTCATTTTACTGACACTTTATCAACAAACTTGCTAGAAGGATGCGTTTTCTCAGAGAAATCAGAATGAGAAAGTGTGTTAAGTTATAATCTACTCTAATTACAGTTAGAACCATTTATCAATACAGAGAATGCTTTTCCATATAAAAATAGGTCATAATGAGCTCATTACATTTTCATCAGAAGTCATTTAAAAATGCTAGAGAGTGGAGAAAATACATCAGAAATTTTGGAAAAAAAAAAATATGTCCTCAGGAGCAGAATGCTGCCTTCAGAGATGCATGGGGATGAAGGTTTATGTTCCATGATAGCCTTCTAAGAAGAATTTTTTGTTCAGTGAAAATCAGAGACTCTACGGTTTCATTAGAAGGGCTCAGGCAGCCTAGGATTTGAGTTCAAATTAAGACTCAAACACTCAGGCAAGTTTCTTAACCTCTTTTTAGACTTAGGGATCATAATTTGGAAAATGGGCATAAAAATGCCTGTCTCACAGGGCTGTTGTGAGGATTAGATGGAATACCTGGAAAGGCCTAGCATGGTTTGGCACGTACCAGGAACATAATAAATGTCAATTTCCTTTTCCCTAAAAGTTCAATGAATATTGTTTTACAAAACTAATTATGCTCCTTAAAATGATCCTTTCTCATGTTAGTGCTATAATAAGTTTACAAGTTTCTAATTTTTATCCATTTTGTTATTCTTAGCAGTTTTTTAAAATGCATTTTACTGAAATATAACTTATGTACAGTGAAATACACAAAACTAAAGTGACATAGGTCAATGCATTTTTTTTTTTTGCAGTGTTCCCCTGCCTCCCCGTCCACTGCTGTTAACCAACAAAGAAAGTTTCCTTCCATATATAAGCCTTTCCTTGACTTTTACAATAATGAACTAATACTATATTTGTCCATCTGTGATTGACTTCTTTCACTCAGCATAATGTCTTCCAAGTTCATCCACGTTATACAGTGTTTTGCAGATTCTACACGATTCTTTAGGGTTGCATAGTGTTCCATTGTGTGTATGCACCACAGTTTGGTTATCCATTCTTTTGTTGATGTGTATATAGGTTGTTTCCATCTTTTTGCTATTGTAAACAGTGCTGCGATGAACATGGGTGTGCATATATCTGTTCTTGTCCTGGCTGTCACTTCTTCAGGATTTATACCTAGTAATGGGATTGCTGGGTCAAATGGTATTTCTAACTCCAGCTTTTTAAGGAATCGCCATTCTGTTTTCCACAGTGGTTGTAACATTTTACAGTCCCACCAGGAGTGTATGAAAGTCCCAATATCTCCACATCCTCGCCAACATCCACCATTTTCTGTCTGTTGAACTTTGCCATTACTGCTGGGGCGAGATGGTATTTCATTGTTGTTTTAATTTGCATCTCTCTGATGGCCAATGATTGTATTTCTTCATGTATTTGCTGGGTGCCTGATTATCCTCTTTGGTGAAGTGTTCATTCATGTCTTCTGCCCAATTTTAAACTGGATTGTTAATCTTTTGTTGTTGAGGTGTTGGAGTCTTCTATAAATTTTAGAGATAAGTCTCTTGTCAGATATGTAATTATTGACAAGTATGAATTTTTTGCTGTCATTTTGTTATGTGCTTTTTTGTGGTATTGATTTCTTTGTTCCATATAATTTTCTGTGCTCAGCTCATTCTGTTTATGAATCATGTTATCACTTTCTTTGTGCTATTGTTTTAGTATTTGCTAAATATTTGTACTGGTGCTCTTTTTTTATGTGAAGGTTTATTATTTTTCTTTGAGGTTACCCTGTGATTTATAATTTCTTCTTAAATTTAGAACAGTCCGTTCTATCTTGTAGTTGTCTTGACTTCCCTACCCCCTAGAAGTTCTGTAATTACACAGTTTTTCCCCTCTTTTTGGTTTGCAGTTGTCTTCATTTGTCAATTGATGTCTCTGGTTCCCTGTTTACAATCTTGTAGGCTTATTTACTTTGGATACTTCTATAACTGGGTTGGTTTCTGGGTTATGTCATCTTGTGTGTTAATGGTTAGTTGTTGTTTGCTGTTGTTGGTTCTCTGTCCAAAGGACTCCCTTTAGCATCTCTTGTAAGTTTGGTCTGGTTTTAACAAATTCCCTTAATTTCTGCTTATCTGGAAATGCTCAAATTTCACCACTATATTTGAGGGACACTTTTCCCGGCTATATAATTCTTGGTTGGAAAATTTGCCCTTTCAGGGTTTTATATATACCATGCCATTGTCTTCTCAACTGCATGGTTTCTGCTGAGAAATCCAAGCTTATTCTTATTGGTTGCCCCTTGTAGGTAACTTTTTATTTTTCCCATGCTGCTTTTAAGATTCTTTCTGTCTTTCATTTTGGTGAGTTTGATGATGATATGTCTTGGTGATTTACTTTTGGGGTCTATTCTGTTTGGGGTTCATTGGACTTCTTGAATGGATATATTCTCTTCTTTCATCATGCCAGGAAAATTCTCTCCAACAAATCTTCGACAATTTACTCTATAGTTTTATTTATCTCTTCCTGTTCTGGAATTCTGATTATACACAAGCTATTCCTTCCGATGGTATCCCACATGAACCTTAGTCTTTCTTCATTTTGCTTTGATCTTTTTTCTGATTGTTCCCTTTCCAAAGAAGTATTGAAGTATTTGTCTTCAATCTCACTAATTCTGTCTTTCATTGATTCAATTCTACTCCTTCCAATTCCATGAATTATCTACTTCTGAAAATTTAGTATTAATCTTCTGGATTTCTGTCTGTAGATTTTGTATCATTTCTAATTTTTCATTTATTTTGTCATTTTGTTCCTGTATTGTCGTTTGAAATTATTGTAGGGTTTTCTTTGTGTTTTCCTCAATTTTGTCAGTGTTTTCCTT
>NW_006921797.1:393482-402258 GCF_000298275.1 Orycteropus afer afer | reverse complement strand
GTAGTTTCCAAAATTTAAAATAATAATCCTACTGAAAAATTTTAACAAAAAGTTACTTTGTCACTTGTGAATTCTTTTTCATTTGTGAGTTATTTCTAAAAAGTGAAGAGGAAAAACAAGGATCAGCCCTATTATTTAGAATACTGTTCATTTAGGTCAGATGCTTTTTCTTAATCAAAATAATTTGTTGTTGTTGTTGTTGTTTGCCGTCGAGTCGGCCCCGACTCATAGCGACCCCTCCTTGGGTTTCCGAGGCAGTATCACTAAGGAAGTAGGATTGCCCAACCTTCCTTCCGAGGAGTGGCTGGTGGGTTTGAACCGCCAGCCGTCTGGTTAGCAGGCAAGTGCCTTAGGCATCAAAATAATAGGAATAAATAAAAACATGTTTGGCTTTCCAGAATTATAAATAAATTTCATGGATTTATATTCCAGATGAAGAACCTGGAAGTTCAGTCCATGTTTTCATATTCTGGTCTTTTCTGTTGAGGCATGGACACTTCCCAGAAGTTATTAAATGATTAACTTCCACAAAGGAACTGGCAAATAAAGCTTCCAATGCAATCTTTGTTTAGCAAGTTGTCTTCATTTCTATAGGATTTTAGCTTCTGTTTGGTCTTTATCTAAGGTATGTGCCCCAAACAACTCAGCTTCCCACTCCTGTTTGACTGAAGTCAGCAAGGTAAGAAATTTTGAGGGGGAAAATTAGAATTTGGAAATGAGTACTGACAGAGTTGTCATCTCAGCGGAGAAGATGAATGAGGAGGCCAACAGAGGTGCAGCACAGGAGAAATACAATTAGATGTGTGGCGTGAAGGAGGGAGTCAGCAAAATTTCTTCCCTGCAGAAGCTACCAATTCAATTCTGTACAATTATAAATGATACTATCACTTTTAAAACTCGGTAGGTGCATGTTATATTTCTTCACTTTTCCCCAATCCCCTATCCCCACTAGGCACTGAAAAAGTACCAGATAAACAAAAAGAATGCTTACTTCAGATTTCATCCTTGTGGGAGCACAGGAATCGTTTATTAATCTGAAGCCTCTAAAGCTATTAATGCTCACTGTTAAAATGCAATTTTAATTATATAAACTGGCAACTAAGAAGATTTTTAGAGCATTTTTGCTGATGTTGATTTTAAATACAAGCAATCAGTACATTCACATTCATGGGAAGAGATTCTAATAATATTTAGTTAAAGGTCACACCAACAGTAAGCAAAATCCTATGCTTTCCAGGTTCTAATTCTATTGTGCATCTTCTATTGAGATGACACACATCTCTATTTGTAGATGATATTTGAAAAAGCTTAATACTAGCCTGATTAATTGCACAGATCTTTCTCATATTTTACTTGTAGTCAGGTTTTCAATATTTTATTTAAAAAGTGTTTCTGAGAATTAGTACATGAATTGCAAAGTATAAATTTGCAAAGAACAGCAAAGTGCTTTTAAAAATCACCTATGATTCCAATATCTAGAGACAATCACTGTTAATATGTTAGAAGGTTTCTTTAGAGTTTTTTCTAAGCATACATATTTTAACAGCATTGTATCTTTCCAAATTTTTGTCTTGCCTTTATTTTTTGTTTAATATATTGGAAACATGTTTTCATGTCAGTATAAACTCTATCAGCATTATTTTAATTTGAATGCAGTAGTGCATTATATGGATGCACCAGAAATTATTTCCCTTTTTGAAAAATAAAAGACTAACCAATTGCTGCCTTTTTAATTTAGATGTCATAGAGTACTACTATTATACAAAACATCTGGTAGAACTGCACACAAAATTGCCTACGATAACACTAACTGCTACACACAGCAGGGTGTATCATACTTTGTTATTGTTGTTATGTGCCATCGAGTCGGACCCAACTCATAGCGACCCCTCCTTGGGCTGCCAAGGCAGTATCACTACGGAAGTAGATTGCCTCACCTTCCTTCTGAGGAGTGGCTGGTGGGTTTGACCGCCAGCCTTCTGGTTAGCAGTCAAGTGCCTTAGGCACTACACTACCAGAGCTCCCATCATACTTTGTTTCTCAAGCTCAAATAAAAAACCTGAGGAATGAGCAGGCTGCATTCTCTCTCTACTCCCAGCTTCTACCTTCCTTATGCAAAGTAACCCTCAACTAAGCCCTGAAAAGGTATGAGGAATCAGTAGACTCATCTTGTCAGCATGTGGAGTCTAGAGTAGCCTTGTTGTTATGGATAAAATTATCTAGAGGAACCAAACCCAACCCAACCCACTGTCATTGAGATGATTTCAATTCATAGTGACCCTACAAGATAGAGTAGAATTGCTCTATAGAGTTTCCAAGGCTGTAAAGCTTTACAGAAAGGAGTTCTGGTGTTGCTGTGGTTAAGGCATTGGGTTGCTAACCAAAAGGTTGGTGGTTGATCCCCACCAGCCGCTCCACGGGAGAAAAATGAAGCAGTCTGCTTCCATAAAGATTTAAAGCCTTGGAAACCACTAGGGGTTTGCTATGAGACAGAACTGACTCACTGTCAGTGGGTATTAAATCTTTATGGAAGCAGACTGCCTTACCTTTCTCCTGTGGAGCAGGTGGTGGATTCCAACTGCCCACCCTATTGTTAGCAGCTCAATGCTTTAACCGCAGTGCCACCAGAGCTCCTTCTAGAGGGATAAGATTTATTTTAAACCTACTAGGGAGCACAAGACCTCTTTCAAGTGCTGAAGAGACTCTTTTTTTTTTTTTTAATTTATTTTATTTTTATTTGGGTGAAGATTTACAGAGCAAATTCACTTTCCACACAGCAGTTCACATATACTTTGTCTCATGTCATTGACCACAGTTTACCACAATGCAACAGCTCCCCTCCCACTTCCTCCCCATAGTTACCTCTTCCCAGTGACCATCCCTCCATACTCTCCTGCGCCTTGAGCTGTCTCCCTGTGCATAAGCAGCCCTTCCTCTCCCCTGATTGTTCTCTCTAGGACATGTGTCTACCTGAGGTAAATGTTTAACTCACATGCCTGTACATTGTTTGGCTGGCAACCACAGGTGTGGGTTCAATTCCAGACCTGAAGGGCAGCTAGGGGCCATAGTCTCAGTGGTTCCACCAGGCTCTATTGGACAAGCAAACCTGGTCTTCACCTTCTCTTTTTTTTCCTTTTTCCCTCCAAATGATTTTGAATTTTGTTCCACATTATTCTCCCTCTCTATCCAGGATCTCCTACATCCCTTCCAAGTGGATGACACTGGTAGCTGGGCACCATCTAGTTCTTCTGGTCTCATAGTTGTATAGGTTGAAGATCGGATGGTGTACAGTCACTAGGACTGATTGTTTCCATTAATTTTGGTTTTCTTCTTTCTTCTTTGCTCTTGATGAGGAGAGACCCATTGTTGCATCTAGATGGCAGCTTGTTAGCTTTTAAGATCCCAGTCGCTACTTGCCAAAGTAGGAGGTGGAACAATGTTTTGTATAGTATGTTATGCCAATTGAGCTTCATGTCCCCTGCGACTATGGTCCCAAGCCCGCAGGTTCAACTAGTCGGTCCCTCTGGGTAGCTGGCTGTGACCAAACAGTGACCACAACCTTGCCCCTTGTCAGCTCTACCATTCACCTGGGAATTCTGATCATTCATATAAACTTATAGGACCATTGTCTGCCAACCCTATATATATATATGATCTTGGATACACTCCCCATTTCATAGACATAATTGTTTAGCTTGTCCACCTATCTATCCGTCCATATACCCCTGTTTGCCTTCACTGACAACTCAGTACTGTATATGCAAACAGGTTCATATTTGTTGTCTGTCTTCCCATGTACCTCTCTATGTCTTTCTCATCCTCAATGCTGCCATATTGGTCACTCTCATTTGGTACATTGCCCTTCTGAAGAGACTCTTTAAAGACTAAGGGTGTGCCTAACCCAAGCCATGGTATTTTCAATCGCCTCATATGCATGTGAGAGCTGGACAACGAATAAGGAAGACCAAAGGAAAGTTGATGCTTTTAAGTTGTGGTGTTGGTGAAGAATGCTGACAGTACCATGACAGTACCAAAGGACTAACAAATCTGTCCTGGAAGAAGTACAGCCAGAATGCTTCTTGGAAGTGAGAATGGCCAGACTTTGTCTCACCTACTGTGGTCATGTTGTCAGAAGGGACCATTCCCTGGAGAAGGGTATCATGCTTGGTAAAGTAGAGGGTCAATGAAGAAGGGGAAGGCCTCAACAAGATGGATTGACACGATGGCTGCAGTGATGGGCTCAGGTATAGCAAGGCTTGTGAGGCTGGCACAGGACTGGGCAGTGTTTCGTTCTGTTGTACATAAGGTCACTATGAGTCAGAGACGATGCGACGGTACCTAACAACAACAACAAACAACAACAACAAAGAGGACAGTTCTACTCTGACACAAATGGGTCGCCATCAGTTGGAATCAATTTGATGGCAACTAAGGACAGCAACAAGATTAGAGGGAGTCCCTGGGTGGTGCAAATGTTTGATGTGCTCTGCTGTTAACAAAAAGGTTGGAATGTGAGTCTACCCCAGAGGTACACCAGAAAGGCCTGATGATCTCCTTCTGAAAAATAAGCCATTGAAAACCCTATGGAGCATGGTTCTTCGGTGACCCAGAAGATGGGTCACCAGGAGTCAGAATCAACTGGATGGCAACTGTGTTTTTCTTCTTTTAATAAGCAGGAGCATGCTAAGTGCTAAGACTGTAAAGATGAATGAGTTTCTTCCTTATAGGGTCTGGTAATATTCATGAGTCTGTACAACTGAGATTCACCTTCAGTTGCTCTGCAACCCTGCCCTTATCTTGGTTAAAACCCTGATGCATCACCTACCACTTGCCAACCTTCTTTCCTGAACCTTCATTAAGCCTTTGCTGAGGGCCTGCTGTACATGAACAGATCTCTGGGCATCACAAAACTATTGTTGAGATATAGCCCATTGCCTGAAGTCCCACTGCCACCTGAACTTTCTCCCTCAGTGACATTCTGCATTGCATTCCCAGCTTCTTTATGGCTAGGTCAGTTACCATTTCCTTCCCACTGCCCTGCAGTGCTGGGGTTTCAGTATGCCTCACAGTCAAACTTCCCTGGACAATTAGATATTATTATTATTATTACAAAAAAAATCCTTCTTCCCCATCTTCTCAAATTTTTAATTTGATTGAGTAGCATCTGTTGAGGAGCTCTGGTAGCATAGTGCCTAAGGCACTTGACTGCTAACTGAAAGGCTGGTGGTTCAAACCCTTCAGCCACTCCTTGGAAGGGAGATGGGGCAATCTACTTCCATAGTGATACTGCCTTGGCAACCCAAGGAGGGGTTGCTATGAGTCAGGTCCGACTCAACGACACACAACAACAACAACAAAGCATCTATTGAGGACCCACTGCAAACACTACACCTCCGTCAACACTATGGTGCTAATGCAGGAGTAGACTGAACTAAACAAGCTGCTGAGACACAATCTGGATGGAAACCTATAATAAAACATTGGACAACAGTAAGATCACAATATGTGTCTTGACTGACACTGTATGTAAGTGACCAAAGCAAGATAAATATTAGTTTAGGGAAAATTATTTAAAGAACTACTGATAAAGCTAGTGATGGGTGAAGAAAGGCTGAGACGAAATTGGTGAGGATTCAGAAACAGGGAAACAACACGGAAAGTGGATTGGAGGAAAATGTGTGTTGGAGGCAAATGCGGGATGCACAATGGCCGAGGGTGACAGGCTGAGCAAAATATATTACTGCTCCCAAATCCAAGTACTGTTGCCCTTTCTTGTTTTAGAATGTACACAGACAAGTCTATTCTCTTTTGTGTTATTTAAATACTGAAGATTTAATCCAGATATTTTGTATATTCCCTAACAACAGTCTTTCTTGTTTCCCCCATTCCTGTATTAAATAATACTGGACTCTGATTTTGTAAGATAAAATTGTCAAGAAAAATAATAAAACACATGTAATGTATGCTTATTTTCCCTGTCGTTGACTTCAGAGGAAAAATTTACTCTGAACAGTTTGAGGATGACAGCTATAGCTGAGATTGATACTTTGCTATCCCATGATCTTTTTTCCTTAGTAACAGAAGCATGCTTTTTAGGTAGACATATTCCACCCAGAATAAATGACTCAATTTCCCAGGAGTAACCCCTCTCCAGTAGCCAATATGACCATTTGACTGAGTTCTGTGCAATAAAATATATACTATGTGAAACTTCTAGGATGTCTCTTTAAGTGAGGGGTGATTTAAAAAAAAAAAAAGGAAGAGAAGTTTCTTTGCCCTTCTCTCTTTCCCTTTCCTTCTTGTTGCTGCCTAGAACTCAGAGGTGATGGATAGTGATAAAGCAGCCATCTTAGAATGTGAGAATTAAGGCCAATTCCAAGTTATACCATAGTAGAGAGATGGAAGGGACTTGTGTCTCTGATGACTTTGTAGAGTTCCTGTACCAGACTTCTCTTAAGTAAGAGAGAAATAAACTTCTAGCTTATTAACCCATTTTGTTTAGGCATTAACTTTTAAAACTATGTAGAGTTCCTTAAGAACAGGAACAATGTTTATGCCATGTAGTCCATGGCGAGTGTTCAACAATATACGATGATGATGACAGTAATGACGATGAAATGATAAGCAACTGGATCAAAGTGGCTCAAATTAGAGGAGTGTAAACCCCTTTTATTTAAAGATTATGCTGCTGATGTCATTCAGTCTATTATATGTAGGTATGACCAAGGAGGTTTAGATTGTTTTTTTTTTTTTTTTAAATCTTCATCAGTTTAACATTAAAAGTTTTTTGTTTTGTGTTGTTTCAAGAAGCCAGATGGCTGTGTCATTCATAAATGTCATTACATTGGGTCCCATGGTGCTATGAGGAGAGCAAGTTTCTAAATGACCTATCTTCAGTGATGGAGAGACCGTTTGGTCTGGGGCCTCATCATCATTCAGGATGGAAATGGTGGAATGACAAGGCCCCAGACCAAACAGCACCACCTTCTCCCCCTGCATTCTGGCCCCAACATGAACTTTAAATATTATGTATGTTTTTTGGATTATCTTCCCTTTCTGATAAGTTAGAAATTCTGAGGATGCTTGTTACAGGTATCCCTTGTGATGTCACTGTGGTAGTTAAGGTTATGTGTCAACTTGGCTGGGCAGTTGGAAGTAGTTATTCCCCATGATGAGACTGGCAATCACCTCCATGGTGAAATCTACTGTGAGCAGCTCAGTAGCTGCTTTAGGGATGCAGTCTGCTTCCTGTATATATGAAGGTGTCTTGAGAAAGGTCTTGAGCTTTTTGGCACGCTTTGACCCTGCATGTAGCCAAGTCTTCATTCAGCAGCCTGCCATGTTGCTGCCGACCTTAGGACTGCTTCTGGACTTGAACTACTGGCCTGCCATGTTGCTTGATAATCTTGGGACTGTGTCATTTTACTTGTCGACTTGGGTTTGTCGGCCTAAGCAGCCAGCAGCTGCCTGAGTTAAGAGATACCTCCAACTTTAGTGGCCAGGAGCAAGAGGCAGAAATGAAGCTAAGGTTGAGGGGCCTTCACCCAGCCCCTAGAGTTGGAACTTTGAACTTGGACTTCTAGCCTTC
This sequence comes from Orycteropus afer afer, assembly GCF_000298275.1. NCBI lineage: Eukaryota > Metazoa > Chordata > Mammalia > Tubulidentata > Orycteropodidae > Orycteropus > Orycteropus afer. The sequence goes on along the minus strand of NW_006921797.1, from coordinate 394,670 downwards.
TAAACTGTAAGAGAATAACTCCCTGTTTGTTCAAGCCATGTACTTGTGGTATTTCTGTTAGAGCAGCACAAGAGGGCCAAAAAAGTCACAGAAGCAGGTTTCTAAATAAGGAAGAATAATAAGAACTTATTATAGGTTAATAACCTTTGGCATTAACATAACCTGAAATAATTGTTCCAAAGGCAGCTAATTAATAGGGGACAGAATTCCCTTCAAAGCTATATAGAGTTGTTCTAAATGTCAATTTACTTTGTGAAAGTTCTCTTTTACTCTGGCACTTTGCTGAAGCTAATTGGGGTTCTCTGTGTTTTGAGAAATGTTATGTGACTTTTCTGCTAAAGACTCATTATGAATTCTGCATGCTTTCCATTTCTTCTTCTTTTTTTAAAGAAGACTCAGGTGCTAAAAAATTCATCTGGGAAATCTTTTTCTAGTCTCGTGGGACAAATATGTTGTTTTCACTCAGACTACTCAATTTCTTGACTACTATATAAAATTTGGAAGTTTCGGAAGAAGTTTTGTTTTGCCAGGAAAAATTTTTGTTCATTTCCAAGAATAGAATGAGTAGTGATGAAAATACTAAAGTTATTTCTTTAGAACTGTGTGTTTATAACACAATCTTTCCAAGACAGTTGAAAAACATAAATATGAGCAATTATTCACTTCTTCTCTCTTCATTATTAGAGAGAAATTATTAAAAATAAGCACTCAAAAAAAATCCAATGTAATTCTATCATGTGTAAATTCATAAAATTAAGCCACACTCTGTCCCCTTCCCTAAGTACTACTCATCTAAAACTAATCATTATGCATGTGTTCATTTTTCTATAGGGGATAGCATTTTAAAATTGCTCTTTAACACAAGAAGGTGATTCATAACCTCAGGGCATTAGTGGCTTCCTTACAGATGATACTATCTTGGATTTATTCACAGGAAGTAATCCTCTTGAGTAGCTCAAATGATTACTTTTTATAGTTTTCTTTAAGATATTCTTCCAAAATTCTTGTGAGGTGGAAGTAGGGAAAGTATTATCACTTTGCTGATAGGAAAGTCAAAACTTAGAGATCTGTTCAAGGTCAAAGAAAAAGCCATTGATAGAGCCAGGAGTTTGAATCCTCACAACCTGAATTTTATTTCAGTTCTGCCTCATAGTTCCTTCTATCACTTTTTTTTTTTTTTTTTTTTTT
>NW_006921797.1:377070-390550 GCF_000298275.1 Orycteropus afer afer | reverse complement strand
CCATGGTGGAATCTATTGGAGCAGCTGAGTAGCTGCTTTGGGTATGTGGTCTGCTTCCCGTATATAAGAAACAGCTTTGGGAATGGTCTCTAGCTTATGGCATGCATGAATCCTGCATGTAGCCATGTTGTTGTTCAGCAGCCTGCCATGCTCTGCTGACCGTGGGACTTACAATGGACTTTTAATGGACTTGAATTAATGTCCTGCCATGTGGTTTGGTAACATCAGGACTGTGCCATTTTATTTGTCAACTTTGGGCTTGTTAGCCTCAGCAGCCAGTAGCTACCTGAGTGAAGAGATGCCTCTAGCTTCAGTGGGCAAGGAGCAGGAGGCAGAGCTGAAGTCCAAGGTCGAGGGGCTTTCACACAGCCCCTAGAGCCTGGCACTTGGAACTCAGACTTCCAGCCTACTGAACTGTAAGAGAATAAACTGTTTATTCAAGCTATCCCTTTTGTAGTATATTCTTGTCAGAGTGGCACTAGATAACCAAAACAGCATATTAGAACCCCAGGAAATTTTTTCTAAAATATCTAGAATGCTTACAAAGACACTATATAGTCTAAAACTTATGAACAATTACTTCCTTTCAATATGAAGTAGTCATAGAGCTTAATTATAAAACCCTCTTAGTGGCAGCCACTGCATATAAGTTGCTGAGACTGCAATATCAAGTCTTTAGAGCACAAACACACACACACACGTATGTATGTATGTATATATATATGTATATATATATATACACATATATATGTATGTATATATATATATACACATATATATGTATATGTGTATGCGTGTATATATATATACATAAACCAAAATAAAACTCACTCCCATTGAGTCGATTTTGACTCACAGGGACCTCCTTTGGGTTTCTGAGGGGGTAAGTCTTTGGGGAAGTAGATTGCCTGGTCTCCATTCCATGATATATATATATATAGAAGCTTTGGTGGCATAGTGGCTAAGGCATTTGACTGCTAACCAGAATTGGTAGTTCAAACCCACCAGCTACTCCTAGGAAGGAAGATTAGGCAATCTATTTCTGTAGAGATACTGCCTCAGAAACCCAAGGAGGGGTCGCTATGTGTCAAATTGACTCAACAGCAGAGAGTTTTGTTTTGTTTTTTGTTTATATACATACATATTTGGCATTATTATGTCCTGTCATCATCATTATGAGCCATCGAGTTGGACCTGACTCATAGCAACCCCTCCTTGGGTTTCCAAGGTGGTGTCACTATAGAAGTAGATTGCCCAACCTTCCTTCTGAGGAGTGGCTGGTGGGTTTGAACCACCAGTCTTCTGGTTAGTAGTCAAGTGCCTCAGGCACTACACTACCAGAGCTCCCAAGAATGTCCTAGGGAAGTCTAAACATCTATGTCCTCAATGCATATGGTACCAAACTAAGTTATGTTCTAAAGTATCTGTGATGCAAGCAGTATTTAGTCAATTTCCTTTATCAAAAAACTTAAAAATTCATACATATTGAATTTATGCAAACCCATGTTTATAGTTCAGCTGTGCTGAGCCTTGGGAAGCATATTGCTGTACCAAACTGCTGTGATGTAGATGGTTCAAATCTGAGCCTTTATGAGAGCAATGCAACATGCATGGTGCCATCTCCAGTGATGTTTCAAAGTACAGCAAGAATATTCAAAGATGACACAGCAAATTCCCATAAGCATCATGCATAATACATGGTAAATCAATATAGATCTAATCACAGTGATGTACACTATCCTCTTGCAATCCCTTCCTTTCCTCTTTAACAACTTTCATCCTGAAAGAAAGAAAATATTTGGATGGTCACATGTACAAGCTAGGGAAAATCAACACGCACACACACAAAAAGCCTAAGGATCATCTTGATTAAATATAATGAAAACATTAGAATATCATTTATAAAAATGAAATAGCAATATGGAAAAATGAGTCTGATACGATGTTACATAAAAAAGTAGATATGAAACTAAATGGATACTGAGTACAAGTATGCGGAAAATTACAATTATGCTTGCAACTACACAAAAATGAAATCAGGATCATGGGTACTATCTTTTATATTTTGTCCAAAGTTTCTGAAGCGGGTGTTGTATACTCATAAGCATTAAGAAGCAGCCGAGAAGGAACCTCACAGCACAAACAGGGAAACAGTGGCATGACTAGAGGGGTGTGGAGGGTGTGGACAACACTGGGTGACACTGTCAGACACCAAAATGACTGTCCATAAAATTTTTGTGTTTTGGCAGAAATTTCTGCAGTGTTTTGGCAGAAATTTATAATTTTTTATGAACATATTCTTTAGTTATAACAACAAAACATTTTTTGTAAGCCAAGCTTACACATGTAAGTATACCTACAAGGCTAAAACGCTATGCTAATTTACTTTTTGAACCTTCTAATGTGCTCTGGTCAGAGCCGTCATTATGATCACCCAGTTACAGTGACCCTTTGAGTCATGTGTTTTTTTTTCTGCACCTGCTACAAGCACACGTTGTTTTTGTTGCTGCCAGTGTTTTTATAGTTGATGATTTTGTCAAATTTTTTTTGTGTTTTAGCTACAATATTGTGGTAATTAGTATTTGTAAACCTAGAGTAATAACATTTTAGATAAAGAAGTAGCAATTAAAGGAGTAAAATAAAAAAAAAGGTTTCCATTCAGTTACTAGTAATATTATAATCAATAAGCTTGTAAATGAGTGTAGAAAGATTTTAGAAAACATTTTTGTTGTTATATTCATATAATTTAAGAAATAATACATTTAAACAATTAACAATTATGTTTATCACCTATTATTCTATGACTAAAATGGATAATAAACATTACTAAGGATTCTGTACGGTTTGGTACAGGAGGAGGTCCATGGGAGGGAATGACACCATGAATTACTGCACAGGGTGACACCAACACTAGTCATGACACTGGGAGGAAAGTGCTGCTTTTGGGAGAAGGCAGGAGCCACAAGGAGCTTGGAGGGGCAGAATCATGGCAGGTGAAAGTCTGAAGGGGCGGCAGGACTTCAATTCTCAGACTACTTCTCTAGAAGGGAGATCTAAACCGGAGATTTTTCAGCATGTTTGGCTAAACTAGCTCAACTGAGCAGTTCAGCAGGGACATCAGACTGAGAAGAAAGGTCAGCCCCTGCAGGGCAGCTGGAGGAGTGACATTTCCAGAGCATAGCAATCTACTCCCATAACAGAAAGCTAGTCAACAGATGCTGAAGTGATGAATTATCTGCTTTTGTCCAAGCATGGAATTGGAAAAAATGGTTGTTTTTGAGAATATACATACCTACACAGTTTCTACACGTACAATTCAGTGACAGTGATTGCATTCTTTGAGTGGTATAACCATTCCCATCCTCCTTTTCTGAGTTGTTCCTCCCTCATTAACATAAACTTACTGCCCCCTAAGGTTCCTATTGGGAGCTCTGGTAGCATAGTGGCTAAGGCACTTGACTGCTAACCAGAAGGCTGGCAGTTCAAACCCACCAGCCACTCCTCGGAAGGAAGGTTGGGCAATCCTACTTCCGTAGTGATACTGCCTCGGAAACCCAAGGAGGGGTCGCTATGAGTCAGGGCTGACTCGACGGCACATAACAACAACAACAACAACAACAAGGTTCCTATCTAGGAGCTCTGGTAGCATAGTGTCTAGGGCACTTGACTGCTAATCAGAAGGCTGGCAGTTCAAACTCATCAGCCACTCCTCAGAAGGAAGGTTGGTCAATCTACTTCCATAGTGATACTGCCTTGGAAACCCAAGGAGGGGTCCCTATGAGTCCGGTCTGACTCCATGGCACATAACAACAACAAGGTTCCTATAGCTAATCTTTTGAGTTGCTATTGTCAATTTGATCCCATATAGATAAACAGCATGGAATTTTTCAAGTGTGATGGGCTACAAATGTAACTCTAGGTGCAAAGTAGGATTTAACATATCATGAGTAGCACCTCAGAGATGAGGACTCAAAGCAGCAGCAACCCCTACGTGGTACCTGCACTTTACTGGTTACCTTTTAAGGCTGTCTGCTCCCTGGTTCTGGCCATTCAGTACTACATGTTATCCTGACAGCCTCAGAAGTGGGCATCTATCCACAGACTTGGCAATGGCGCCCCCCTCTTTCTTTTATTTTTTCAGATTTGCCTTTGTGTGTGTATGTTTACAACTATCTCTTCACATATGCATCTCTATTTCTCCAGAGCAATTTTTTCCCCCTCAGGGTGCATTCGTTTATTCTTTCATTTGTTTTTCTCACAACTGTGCTTCCCCAACAATCACAAACTACAGTACCTACTGGTTGTTGGAAGGATTAAATTAAATGAAAAAAAAATTATATATGTGTATGTTTGTTTTTGTTGTTGTGTGCTGTCGAGTCAACTTCAACTCCTAGGGACTCTATAGCATACAAAAGAACTGCCCTACATGGTTTCCTAGGCTGTAATCTTCACAGGAGCAGATTGCCAGGCTTCTTCTCCTGTGGAGTGGCTGGTGGGTTTGCACCACCAACCTTGTGGTTGGCAGCTGAACATTTAACCATATGTATAGCAGGACATAGTATACAACATTATTATATAAATGTTTGATATTATCATTAATCTTTTAATAAAAGTGGTCAAAAGTCAGAAGAGCTTAAGGGAAACATTGTGGTAATAAGTTTTACTTCTTCATCTGTATCATTTATATTTTCTTTTTGTAACAACCTAGGTCACAGGACTGGTTACTGGACAGATTCACTTTAATAAGGCTGAGAGGAAATATTAGCTTAGACACATTGTTGTTGTTGTTGTTATTAGACACATTAGGGTAATAGATTTAAGGCACTTAACTTGTCTTAACTCCCTCTCTCATAGTCCTGAAAATAAAAGTTTAATGTCTTTACCAAAGTGTAACAGATCATTTTTTAAAAAAATATTTTATTGTGTTTTAGGTGAAGGTTTACACAGTAAATTAGCTTCCTTTTAACAATTTTTATACCATTTGTTCTATGCCATTGATTATGATTTCCATTCTGTTTGTTCCTTCCCTTCTCATCTTTGCTTTTGGGTAAATGTTGACCATTGCTGTCATCTAATTCATTGTTTAAGGGAGCACATTACTCATGGGTGATAGGTGACCCACACAAATAGCTTCAATTTCATGTCCAAAGGTTATCTTAGGGCAAGTTTCAGGTGTTCCTCCAGTCTCTATCAGTCCAGTAGATCTGGACTTTTTTTTTTTTTTTTTAAGGAATCTGAGTTTTGTTCTACATGTTTCTTCCATTATATATGGGACCTTCTACTGTGTCCCTGATCAGAATCGTCAGTAGTGGCACCATCCAGTTCTTCTACTCTCAGGTTAGAAGAGCTGTGGTTCCTGTGGGCATTCATTTCTTCTTTGAGCCTTTGACTTCCTTCATTCTCTTTTGCTTCATGTGAGTAGAGACCAACAGTTGTATCTTAGAGATGGCTGCTCTCAAGCTTTAAAGACCACAGATGCTACTCACCAAAATAGGATGTAGAACATTATCTCTGTGAACTATGTTATGCCAAATGACTATATTGTCCCGAGACTATGGTCCTAAACCTATTATTTTCCCAGTAAACTAATCCCATGAGTTGTATGGATATATTTAGGAAGCCTCCATAACTGTGTCCCCATGTGCTTTGTTACATATGTGGATATATATGCGACACACATAAATGTTTAAATACATATGACTACAGATGCATCTGTACTTTTGCACGTATTTTCTCTCATATGCCTTACTATACACACATATCTACCTATGTAACCACATACATGTTTTTTGGTTGTTTTTATTCTTGTTGCAAAACTGTATATGTTATTACATTTACCAAAATTGTCTCTTTTTTCATGTACTTCCTAGTGTCTTTATTTTGATCAAGTTGTGCTTACTTTACCCACACCTGGTCTCACCTTACCCATCACCTAAAGTAACAAGTGTCTACTGTCTAGAAAGTGATTCCCATTTCTTCTCTCTCCCATTGCTGGTAACCATCAAAAAACTTTGTTTTCTGTGCATATATTTATTCTTGAATTTTTATAATAGTGGGATCATACATTTTTTTTTGTGATGACTTATTTCACTCAGCAGAATGTCTTCCATATTCACCCATATTGTAACACATTTCATGGACTCCTCATTATTCTTTATAGCTATGAAGTATACCATTGTATGTACGTACCACAATTTGTTTATTCATTCACTCATTGATGGGCACTTAGGTTGTTTCTAGCTATTTGCTATTGTGAGTAATACTGCAATGAACATAAGTGTGCACATGTCTATTTATATTACTGCTTTTACATCTCTCTGATATATACCTAGGAGAGGGATTGCTGGATTATAAGATATTTCTCTTTCTAGCTTTTTGAGGAAGCACCATACTGTTTGGCATAGTGCTTGTACCATTTTCAATCCCATCAACAATGTATAAGAGTTTCAATGCTCCCACAACCTTGTTAGCTTTTTTTTTTTCTTTTTGATCATCTCTATTTTTGCAGGAGTGAGGTGGTATATATCATTGTAGTTTAGATTTGCATCTCTCTAGAGGATAATGATCATGAGCATCTTTTCATGTATTTGTTGGTCACATGAATATCCTTCTAGAAGTGTCCATTCATGCCCTTTGCCCTTTTTTTGATTGAATTGTTTTTCTTTTCATCGTTGAGTTGAAGCTTTCAACACATTTTAGAGATCAGACCCTCATCAGATATGTCTTTGCCAAAGATTTTTCCCTAGTCTGTGGGTTCTCTTTTTATTTTCTTGGTAAAGTCTTTTAAGGAGCATAAATACTTAATTTTTAGGAGGTCCCTCCCAGTTATCTAATTTATCATTATGCTTTTTTTTTTAGTTTCATTTGATAGGCTATTTATGCCAAAGATTAGGTCCTCCAGTTCTGACCCCATGTTATCTTCCAGGAGCTTTACAGTTTTAGCTTTAACATTTAGATCTTTGAGCAGATTCATTTTTCTGCATATGAATATCCAGTTTTGCCAGAACCATGTTTTCGAGATACTCTTTTTTTCTCATTGAATGGACTTTGATCCTTTGTTGAAGATCTGCTGGCCAAAGATAGATGGGTTTACTTTGAGTTCTCAATTCTATTCCATTGGCCTATGTGCCTGTCATTGTATCAATATGAGGCTATTTTGATTACTGTGGCTGTACAGTAAATTTTGAGATCAGGAAGTGTGGGACTTCCCAATTTGTTCCTCTTTTCAGTATTGCTTTAGCTATTTGGGGCTTCTTCTTTTCCATATAAAGTGAGATTAATTTTTCCATTTCATTAAGGAATATTGCTGGGATCTGGATCTAGATCTGGATTGCTCTATATCTGGATCACTTTTGGCAGTATTGATGTTTTCACAATGTTAAGTCTTCTAATCCATAAGCATGGAATGTTTTTCCATTTACGTAGCTCTCTTTTAGTTTCTTGTTTTATAGTTTTCCTTGTAGAAATCTTTTATGTCCCTGGTTAGGTTTATTTATAGATATTTTATCCTTTTGGGGGTTATTGTAAATGGTATTGTTTTCTTAAGGTATCCAACTGATTTTTGTGTGTTGATCTTATACCTTGCCACTTTGCTAAATCCTTCTATTAGTTCCATTAATTTTCTTGTGAAGTCTTTGGTATTTTTTATGTATAGGATCATGTCATCTGTGAATAAGAATAATTTCATTTCTTCCTTTCCAATTTGGATATCCTTTATTTTCCTTTTCTGCCTTATTGCTCTAGCTAGGACTCCCAGTAAAATATTGAATAAGAATGGTAATAAAGGGCATCCTTGTCTCATTCCTATTCTCAAGGATAATGCACTCAATCTCTCTCTGTTGAGAATAATGTTGACTGTTGGTTTTGCATACATGCCCTTAATTATGTTGAGGAATGTCCCTTCTATTCCTATTTTGCTGAGAGTTTTTATCACGAAAGGGTGTTGCATTTTATTCAATGCTTTTTCTGCATCTATTGAGATGATCATGTGATTCTTTTCCTTTATGTTATTTATGTGGTGAATTATGCTGATTGATTTTCTAATGTTGAACCATCCTTGCATCCCTGATATGAATCTCACTTGATCATAATGTACTATTTTTTTTTTATATGCCATTGATTTCTGTTGGCTATAATTTTGTTGAGGATTTTTGCATCTGTATGCACGAGGAATATTGGTCTGTAATTTTCTTTTCTAGAGGTACATTTGTCCGGCTTTGGTATCAGATTGATCCTTTCTTCATACCAAAAGTTGGGATAACCTTAAACAGTGCTTCTCAATAGTAGTGTGGACAGGAATCACTTGGAGGGCTTATTGAAACAGATTCCTGAACCCTACCCCCAGAGATTATGATTTAGTCTGGGATTGGGCCTGAGAATTTACACTTCTTACAAACTCCAGGTGATGCTGCTAGATACTGCTATAAGGACTTTCTATATATCTTTATACTTTCTATATATCTTTATACTTTCTATATATCTTTATACTTTCTATATATCTTTATACTTTCAGTAAGTATAAATTTATACTTATGTCTAAGTACTTATATATTGCTGCTCCATGAACTCACCAAGTAGCCAGGCTCTTAAAAGCATGTTTTCTCATTTTTCCCAAAGCCCAAGTCCCATCCTGGGAATACAATGAGCACCAGAAGACTCTTACCCTATCAGGACTATCACTAGGGAAAGAAGTAATAATGCACATCTTAGAGTTCAGAAGAAGCCTTCTGTCCAGCTCTATAGCATCTAGCACCAACTACCCAGGTAAACTATGGATTCTGACTGAGCCTTTCTTCTTTGAAAATCCAAATTTTAAGGGAGAGAAGAGAGAAAAAGTACAGGTTATCCTGGCTCTGTAGAGTAACAGACTTATAAAGCCCTTTAAATATGGGGAAAGACATTGACTTCTTAAAACCCAGCATTAGGTTTTTATCATCAATGTCTTCAACAAGGAGCCCTGATGGTGCAATGGTTAAGCACTCAAATGCTAACCAAAAAGTCAGTGGTTAAGCCCAACAGGCTGCTTCACAGGAGAAAAGACCTGGTGATCTGTTCCCATAAAGATTATAGCCTAGCAAATTCTATGGGGGCAGTTCTACTCTGCCACATAGGGTCGCTATTAGGCAGAATTGACTCAGTTGCACACAACAGTGTCCTCACCTGGCAAACACCTACTAAGAAATTTACTGCCATAGATGACAGATGCTAATACCAACCAATGTGTCCACAATGCCACATTGCCATTAACACCAAACATTAGGCTATACAGATAAACACATAAACACCTGAGATGATCAGACAGGGGTCAGTGAATAGAGGTATACTCTAGACCAAGGATAGATTCAGCTGAGGCTAATCTTGTACAGACACCAGGATACAAAATACCTGCAGTCCTTACAGAAACAATAGAAGACAGACACAGAATAATCCCTCACAGACATCCTGACACTATGAGAGAGAGATCCAATAGAGCTACTACCTCAGGACCATAGTACTGAGGTACACCAGACTCAATTGGCACAACAAAATACATAAAAGCGTTGCTCCACATCCTACATTGGTGAGTAGCGACTGGGGTCTTAAAAGCTTTCAAGCAGTCATCTAAGATGCAGCTAATGGTCTCCTAGTGTCGGAAGTGAAGAAGAACACAAAAAAGAAAAAGAAAAAAAAGGCATTTAGAAGCAATCAGCCCTAGGACACGATGGCCCTTGAGACCAGAAGAACTAGATGGTGCCCAGCTACCAATGCCAACCACTCAGGAAAGGATCAAACCTGGAGATCCTGGATAGAGTGGGAGGGAAAACGTGGAACAAAATCCAAAAACTCAGTAATGACCAGAATTACTGGTCAGATGAAATCTGGTGAGACTCCCAATACTATGGTCCTGGAATACATTCTGCACCTGGAATAAAACTCACCCCCAGGGGCAGGCTCTCAGCCCAATAGTTAACAAGATGTACACGTAGACCACTCAACCCAGGATGCTGCACCCACATACTCTATGGTAATACATCCCTTAGAATAATAGACCATGGTACACCAGAGGACCAACATTCAAACAGAGGAAATGCAGGACAAATAGGAGTGCATAATTATGAAGGGCACAGGGGGAGAGTTGCAGAAGAGGGAGGGGAAGAGACTGGGTTAAGGTTGGACATGGCGAATGGGGAATGAAACTAAATGTAAGTGTTATGTTGAATGTAAAACAAGCTCTTAAAATAATAATAATATATATATACATATATACATATATATATATATATGTATATATATATATTACTTTGATACTCAAAAAAGAAAAAAGATTTACTGCCAATAAGTTTTTGTAAAATAAATGTATAAAATAGAAAGATCATGTCCACTGAAATAATGTGAGTTCCGCCCTTCCCCAAAAGCATTTTGTCTACTTTCTCCTGAAGTTATTTTGTTTTAAGCTACTTCATAGTAGGGGGTAAATTAAATTGGCACACAGTTTCTCTTAGAACCAGCTTCTTAAAAATACTCTGTTTAGTTTTCTCCCCTGAATATCAAAAGTTAAGTGTTACCAATACCCCCCGGAAATAAATGGCTCCTCTGTGCTTGTCACTGTTCTCCCTTGCTTACCAAATAGGAAAAAGCACCTTGGGAACAGGGCAGAATCAAGTCAATTTTTTTTTCCAGAACTACAAAGGTATTAACACACTAAATTTAACTTCAAAAATTTACCCACAACTAAGCCCTAGGATAAACATAGCAAACTTGTTTCTATATTGAATTTCTATGATTAAGATTTTCAGATTTTTCTATTTCTTCCTTCTTCCATTAAGGAACAAGTTGTTCTTATTCATTTTTCTTCTTCTCATCTTTCCCTACTTTTATAGACTTTAAGAAACTTATGCATCTACAGAACCAAGGGGACTTGTTCTTCTCTCTTTTCTCTTTAAACATCTAAATTCTCGAAGGGGAAAGACTCAGAATCATGAGGAGATCTTCTTCCCTCCAATATATACCCTCCCACTCTAAAGGTCTATCAGAATATTTGTGATGCTAATTATGGTGGTTAAGTTTGTGTGTCAACTTTGCTGGGCCTTGGTTGAATGGCTAGGCAGCTGAATGTTGTTATTCCCCATGGTGAGATTGGTAATTAACTCCATGGTGGAATCTATTGGATCAGCTGAGTAGCTGCTTTGGGTATGTGGTCTGCTTCCTGTATATAAGAAGCAGCTTTGGGAATGGTCTCCAGCTTATGGAATGCTTGAACCCTGAATGTAGTCGTGTTGTCGTTCAGCAGCCTACCATGCTCTGCTGTGACCTTAGGACTTTCAGTGTACTTGAATTAATGGCCTGCTGTGTGGTTTGGTAACATTGGGGCTGAGCCTTTTTTCACTTGTCAGTCTTGGGCTTGTCAGTCTCAGCAGCCAGCAGCTGTTTGAGTGAAGAAAAGCCTCTAGCTCCAATGGGCCGGGATCCTGAGGCAGAGCTGAAACCCAAGGTTGAGGGGTTTTCACCCAGCCCCTAGAGCCTGGCACTTTGAACTTGGACTTAAAGCCTCCAGATTGTAAGAGAACAAACTCCTGTTTGTTCAAGCATGCCATTTGTGGTATATTCTTTTTAGAGCAGTGCTGGATAACCAGAACACTGAACATATACACATACGTACATAACCAGTTGTTGCCACTGAGTTGAGTCTGACTCACAGAGATCCCAAGTGTATCAGAGTAGAACTGTACTCCATAGGACAGTCAATGTCTGTCCCCCCCCCCCCCCGAAATAGATTGCCAGGCTTTTCTTCTGAGGAGTCTCTGGGTGGACTTGACTCTTGAACCTTTTGGTCAGCAACTAAGTGTGTTAACCATTTGCAGTACCCAGGAACTCCACATATATGTGTGTGAAGAAGGAAAAGCAAGAGCAATGGCATGAAAGGGAGGAAAAGCATGACATACTCTGGGTACTTCAAGGGTTCAGTATGAAAGGGGCAATGGAGTGCAAGTGGCATTGTTGTTGTTGTTAGGTGCTGTTGAGTCGGACCTGACTCATAGCGACCCCGACTTGGGTTTCTGAGGCGTTATCATACGGAAGTGGATTGATTGCCCAACCTTCCTTCTGAGGAGTAGCATTAGATGAGGATAAAGAGGAAGTCAGGGGTTGGAGCATGCATGGCCTGTGTTATGGATTCAATTACGTCCTGCAAAAGTACTTGCTGAATTCCTGCCTCCTGTATCTATAGATATGATTCCATTTAGAAACAGGATTTTTCTTTTGCTATGTTAATAAACTCATACCAGTGTAGAGCAGATCCTAATCTTAATCCCTTCTGAGTTATAAAAAGACCAGAATCAACACAGAGACACATGCAGGAAGAGAGAATGCCATGTCAATGCCAAAGAATGCCAAGGAGCCAATGAATGCTTGGGACAACTGACAAGGAAGGAATCGACACAGCCAAGATCCTGATTTGGACTTTTTCAAACTCTAGAACTATGAGAAAATAAATGTTTGGCTTTTAAAGCCATCCACTATGGTGTTTGTGTTAGCCCTGGCTGAGTTAGACTGTATTCTCAATAAAGAAGTTTGGGTTTTATTTGGGAGACAGAAACATCAGTTTTATCTACCTCTTGGGTTCTTGCCACCTGAGGGCTCGCACCAAGCCAGGCTTTGTGGGAGTCAATGGTCATGGCTTATATGGCTACTGTGGTTCATAAAGGTCCTGGCCCCACAGATACGGTTTAAAAATCAAGTGTTTTGGAGTTTGGATAGATGGAGAAAGATGGCTCATTCATTTAGAGTGGAAAACAAAAAATCTGCTTTTATTAAAAATAATTTCCAAAGTTTTATATTTTTAACTTAAAAATTTAAGAATTACTAATATTGTTTGTGAGCGTCAACTTTTTTTATCCTGTACTAAAATATTTGATTGAAAATATCCATCAACTAATACATCATCATTCATTTTTTCAGAAACTCCTGTGTTTTGAGTTCACTCCCATAGTTCAGAAAAATTAAAGCATCAATATTTTGGAGTACATTTAAAATTTAAAGATAAGAGCTGAGAGTGTGGGGAAATGATAATTGTACAACCCTTGAATACAAGAGAACTGCTTCCATGCTTAGTTTTTTGTACAACAAACATTCATTAATTATTCACAAATTATACAAATGAGATAATTTTGTTACGAAGAAAGTAATGAATGAATGTTTTTTTTCTATTCAGAACATCTAACACAAAGCGGAGATGGTACATTCTCTCACCATTCCTTAAATAAGTCACCATTCATATATTTCAAGAATGAGATCATTTGGCCAAAAAACATACTATAATGAGGAAGAAGTAACAATTGTACTGAATGATCATTTGTTTTTGATCATTTGTGTTTTTCCTAGATCACAAGATAGGAAGGAAGTGACATCCATTTCAAAAGGGGGTATATAGCATGTGAAAAATATTAATGACTAAAAATGGAAATGACATAATTACCGAGCTGTTCTGAAGAAAGAAAAGAAA
>NW_006921797.1:362819-376730 GCF_000298275.1 Orycteropus afer afer | reverse complement strand
CCCAACCTTCCTTCCTAGGAGTGGCTGGTGGGTTTGAACCGCCAGCCTTCTGGTTAGCAGTCAAGTGCCTTAGGCACTACACTACCAGAGCTCCCGTATACACACACACACACACACACATACATATCTATACACACACACATACACACATATACACACACATGTGTATAAAGCAGGCCTGGAAGAATTACATCTCTGTCAAAGCTCATATATGCAGTGTCAGAAAAAGAGACACATGGCAGAGGCAGGTATCAGAGAGAAGTGCTGAGCAGAGAAGACATGCACTGCACAGTCTAGATGGGAAAGAAATAAAAACACAGCACAGACACAGAAATGACAAGGTCAGGGCAATGACACAGGCATCTAAAAGTTCAAAGTCAGGAGAACAGAGAAGGAAAAGAAGTTGACTTCCTAAACTTATGCTGCCACATCAGTATAATATAGGAAAAATACCAAAATAAGATGTGTGGTCTGTCTGTTCCTTTGTCATTTTTATGTATCTGATTTTGAATTTGTAACATACATCACTTCAGTATGGTTGTGGTTTTCAAACCCCTTAAAACAATAGCCTCTGATTCAATTAGTGAATTCACTTGCAGGGCTCTTAGACAAAAGCATTGGCATGTGACTTCAAAATGGATGGACCTGGAGGCTACATGATGAATTCCAGACATGACCCACAATCCACTTGATCAAGTAAGGGGGTGACAATAAACAATTCCAGTCAAGATCTGAGAGATCAGCTATGGACAAAATGTCTGCTTCAATATGGAAGAAACACTTTACTAATCAATTTGGGGATAGTTCACCAAACCCACCCCCCAAAAAAACCAAACTCACTGCTGTTGAGTTGGATCTGACTCATAGAGACCCCTCCTTGGGTTTCTGAGAAGGTATCTCTACGGAAGTAGATTGCCCAATCTTCCTTCCGAGGAGTGGCTGGTGGGTTTGAACCACCAGTCTTCTGGTTAGCAGTCAAATGTCTTAGGCACTAGGCCACCAGAGCTCCCACTTTGCTAATCAATGTGGGGGTAGTTTAGGTGCCTTTAAAGTCTACTTTTAAAATCTTGGGTATCCGTGTCTTGATGTATACTGGGGATTTGTTACAAAGTTTATGGGAACAAACCTCTTTATGAAGAATTAGGAAGCATCTCATATAAACATCCTTTTATAAAAATCCATCCTACAAGTTTAACAGACAAGTGCACTTGGAATACACACTTTTCTGAAGTGAATTTTATGACTTAATTAGTATGCTTTGCTTACCAACATGAGGGACTTTAGAAAAAAGAATAAGATACATCTCAATTTAGGAAAGCAATTTCAAGGGTAGATAACTAGAAGGTGCAAATCTGAGTTACCTAAGTAATTAAAAGTAAGTAAAATAAGTAATGTCTGTGATCTGAAATAATTTGGTGAGCATAGTTAAGCTACTTTCGTACTCTGAGACTCACTGAACTTATTTTGATTGGATTGGGACTAATAATGTAAATTTCCTTTTACGCAGCACTACTCTTTCATCAAAGTAAAAACTTGTTTGAAATAAGAGTTGCCCTTAAGGGGTGGTACATACTCAGAGCCTCCTCTCCATTTTGGGATGACCCTGAATGGGATCATGGAGCACAACTTTAAAACCACTGCATTAGACAGTCTTCTGAAGCTCTTTGAAGCTCTAATTTCTACAGTTCTTATATTGAGCAAATCAGCTTACTTAACAAAAAACCCCAAAATAACAAGTAAAAGCATCATGAGAACATTTCCAAAAATTTCCAAAAGGAAAGACTGAGTGGGTGCTTTTCAAGTTGTATTTCAAATGGTGGCATCTATTTGACGTACTACCGTCTCTGACGGTTATTTTAATATATCACATCATTTTTACATTCAGCATGTCAGCTCATGTCATTTCAATTTTGCATTTATTTTCTCACTGACTAAACATACTGCCAGCACTTTTTCCCATTTGATTACAAAGAAAAAGATAAAAAAGGGGGTTATTTGAAAATGACTTAACATCTCTATCTTTTTCCAACTTGAAAGTAAATTTATTTTTTTTCCTTTTGTGCTCTATTTAATGAACACAGATTGTGTGTTAATATCTTCAAGTATAGAGACATAATGGGATTTCAGGTATTTGTTGAATCTATGGTGGCAACCCATAACCTCTCTTCAGGTGATTAATTTTTAACTTGAGCCCTGGGACTTGCATTATCACTTGAAACATTGGAGATAGACCAGCGAAGGAAAGCTGGGTGCTTGCTACTCAAAAACACTGCTAACCTGGTTACTCACTGAGACACTAGGTTGACAAGAGTAGAAGGTGGTAGTCAGTCAGTCCAGAATTGGTGGAAATTTCAGCAAATTTATTCTGCTCAAAAATATCTGTCTTATTCATTTTAGCAAATGGGATTTTTTTTTTTTTTTTTAATTAGGTTCACAGGTTCTTTTTGAAGGCACTTGAACTCCTGGGGGAGTTAGGGTCATCTGTCAATTACATTTTAATATCCATCCATTCTTTTAATCCAATAAAAAAACTAGGTGAGATTACTGTTCACGGGGAAATTGTAAAACAGAAGAGAAACAAATGGGAAAAGCAGACGCCTATCCCAACCATGCCAACATCCTAGTCTTCTTTGATGCTGGAGTCTCGAGTGTAATAGGTCACAAACTGGAATCTAAAGGGCTGTCCACATAGCCAGGCTGCTTTGCTTAGTACAAAGAATTTGATTGTAAACTGCTAAAAGGCAGCAGCAGATGAACTGCTTCTCCTAAAAGTTAGTATGTGGTGACATTGAGCCCATTTCCAACAAAACAGTCATCAGCTGGAGCTGGTAGATGCTGTCCCCTCTAGATGGGACCATCATACTTCAATCGGCCATTGTCCCCCTCACCCCATTTTACTTACACACAGTGTACTTTCCTCATTTCTGCACCTGGCTGATTTGTGGGAGCATTTGCATCTATGACCCGAGAGCCGACTTTCCTGTTTAGAATGATCACATCTCAGTCACAAAGAAATCCAAGGGCTCCTAAATCTAAGGGTATTACCATTGACCCCACCACCCAACCGCCCCAGGAGCTGCCATTTTTAAAGCACTTTGCTAAGCATATATATACAGGAACTTATTTAATCCTCTTAACTACTTCATGAGGTCAGTCAAAGAAGAGTCACTGCCATAGAGTCAAATCCTACTCACAGTGACCCCTCCTTGGGTTTCTGAGGTGGTATCTCTATGGAAGTAGACTGCCCAATCTTCTTTCTGAGGAGTAGCTGGTGGGTTTGAACTGCCAGCCTTCTGGTTAGCAGTCAAAATGCCTTAGGCACTATGCCACCAGAGCTTCTACTTCATAAGGCAGACATCATTTTTTTCATTTTATAGCAAAGGAGCCTGAGACTCAGAGAGCCTGGTTAATTTTCTCAAGGTCATGTAGCTACTAAGGAGCTCTGGTGGCATAGTGAATAAGGCACTTGCCTGCTAACAAGAAGGTCAGAGGTTGTTTTGGTTACCTAGAGCTGCTCTAACAGAAATACACCATAAATGTGATGGCCTTAACAAACAAGAGTTTATTCTCTTACAGTTTGGAGGTTTTAAGTCTGAGTTCAAAGTGCCAGGCTCTAGGGGCTGGGTGAAAGCCCTCAATCTTGGGCTTCAGTCTGCCTCCTGCTCCCAGCCCACTGAAGCTGGAGGCTTTTCTTCACTCAGACAGCTGCTGGTTGCTGAGGCTGATAAGCCCAAGGTTGACGAGTGAAAAGGCACTGTCTCAATATTACTAAACAACATAGAAGGCCACTAATTCAAGCCCACTGAAAGTCCCAACTTTGGCAGAGCATGGCAGGCTGCTGAAAAACGACTTGGCTACACACAGGGTTCAAGTGTGCTATGAATTACAGACCATTCCCAAAGCTGCTTCTTATATACAGGAAGCAGGCCACATCCCTAAAGCATCTAGTCAGCTGCTTGTGGTAGATTCCATCATGGGGTTGACTGCCAGTCTCCTCATGGGGAATAACTACCACCAGCTGTCCAGCCACTCAACCAGGCCCAGCCAAGTTGACACACAACTTAACTATCACAGCAGTTCAAACCCACCAGCTGCTCCACAGAAGGAAGATGGGGCAATCTACTTCCATAAAGGTTTACAGCCTCAGAAACCCAATGAGGGTTGTTATGAGTCAGAAACAACTTGATGGCACTGAGGTTTTTTTTTTTTTCTTTTTTTTTAATGTAGCTACTACATGGTTGTAGTCTGTTTCCATTCACAGTTCTTACTGTAAAGGGTCTGCTTTTAGCCACTATATAACAGTGACAGGCACATATCCTGTTGTTGTTGTTAAGTGCTGTTGTTTCCAACTCATAGCGACCCCATGAACAGCAGAACAAACACTGCCCGATCCCGCGCCAGCTCCATGATTCCTGCTATAGTTGAGCCCATTGTCGCAGCCACTGTGTCAATCCATCTCGTTGAAGGCCTTCCCCTCTTTCGTCGACCCTCCACCCTACCAAGCATGACATCTTTCTCCAGGGAATGGTCCCTTCTGACAACATGACCAAAGTAGGTGAGATGAAGTCTGGCCATTCTTGCTTCCAAGGAGCATTTCGGCTGCACTTCCTCCTGGACAGACCTGTTAGTTATTTCAGCATTCTTTGCCAGCACCACAACTCAAAAGCATCAACTCTTCTTCGGTCTTCCCTATTCATTGCCCAGTTCTCACATGCATACGAGGCAAGTGAAAATATCATGGCTTATGTCAGGTGCACCTTAGTCCTCAAGGAGACATCCTTGCTCTTCAGCACTTGAAAGAGTTCCTTCGCGGTCAACTTGCCCAGTGCTACATGCTGTTTAATGTCCTGACTACTGCTTCCATTGGTGTCGATTACAGAACCAAGCAATGTGAATTCTTTTACAACTTCAATCTTCTCTCCATTTATCATGATGCTGCTCATTGGTCCAGTTTTGAAGAGTTTTGTTTTCTTTATATTGAGACATAATTCATACTGCAGACTGTATTCTTCAAACTTCATCAGTAGGTGCCTCAAGTCATCCTCACTTTCAGCAAGCAAAGATGTATCATCAGCATATCTCAGGTTGTTAGTGATCTTCCTCCAAACCTGATGCCACGTTTTTCTTCATATAGTCCAGTTTCTAGGATTATTTGCTCAGCATATAGATTGAGTAAGTATGGGGAAAGGATACAACCCTGACGCAGTCCCTTCTTGATTTTAAACCATGTAGTGTCCCCTTGTTCCATTTGAACAACAGCCTCCTGATATTGCAACATCCTGAGTTGGCCATAATATGAAGTGGCATAGAAGCCAACACCACTGATAAGGTACTAGACTAGAATATCTAATAGCATCTTACAGAAGGCATGCAGAATGCTTAATATTAAAATCAGTAGGAATAACAAAAGTGCAAATGTCATGATATAGCAACCATTTCCAACTCACCATTCAGGTTGAGCTACTGGTGGAAAAGTTTCAGGCAAGCAGCTGTAGCCCAGGGTTCGAGTTCTGGCTGTGACCATGGGCAACTAAGCTGGTCTTCAGGGAATCATACCCATTTGAGCCTCACAATACAGTTCTGAGCTGGGTGGTATAATTCCATTTTACAGATGAAGAAATTGAAACTCAGAGAACTTAAATGATTTACTCTAAAGACTAAAGCTTAGTAAATGGCAAAGCCAGTACTTACACTACAAACTTTCACTTCAGTGGTCTTGCCTGCTTCTATGTCACTCTATGAAGCATGACCCTCTACATTTTCTGACATCATACCTTCTGACATTAGTAATCTATCAGAAGATATAAGAAATTAAGATACTAGATTTATTTCCATCCTTCCCTACCAGACTCAGGTGATGCTTAGGTGAATCATTACACTCAACTGAAATGACTTAAACAAACAAAAAGCAAACAAACACCACTGTGTTACTTTAAAAGGAACATATAAAGTGAGATACTTTGCATTACTGTGATTTTTTTCCCAAATAACCTGTAGTTTAGGAACAACATAAAGGGCTATCATACTTTTATCCCAGTAATTTTTTCTATTTACTCTAATAGAAAAGTTTCTCTTCCTTGTACAATATTTATTGATGATAAATAGCTTCACAGACAGCATGGGATTGATTAGACTACAGTACTGAATCTCTGTTTACTCCAATGCTGATTTCAGATCGAATATTTGAATAGCTCCAGTCTCTCACATGACAAAGAAATATGGCTTCTTTTCATTGAACAGTTTCTCATCTATCAGTCTTTTTTGAGGAAAACACTAACGAGCCTGTGTCTGCTGTGAGCATAATCAGGGCAATCACAGTTGCATACTGTGTTTGTTCTTTGAGTTTCTCAGAGTATCCTGCTTCAGAGTCTCCAGGCTAAACAGGTTTTCTCTTTTCTGCAACTCTATCTGGGGTTTTCTGTTCTGTTCCTCTTCTTCTTTTAAAAATGGATTTTTCTTTTTAATCATTCTATTAGCCATAAAAGGTCCCTTGGTGGCATAGTGTACTTGACTACTAGCTGAAAGTTTGGAGATTCAAAGCAACCCAGCAGTGCTACAGAAGAAATATCTGGCAATATGCTTCCAAAAAGTTTACAACCAAAAGAACCCTATGGAGTAGATCTGTTCTATAAGACATAGGGTAGCCCTGAGTTGGAATCAACTCAATGGCAATGGTTTGGGTTTGGTTTTAATAGCTATATATTGATATCTCACGTATATATATGTTTTTTATTGTAGTAAATATATATGTAACAAATCATTTACTATTTTAGAATGTTTAAATGATTTTTGGTTCTTGCTGACCAAAGAAAAGTAGAGTTCCAAGAAGGTACCCAGGGAGAGTGTTACATATGACTTTTAGAGAACAGGGTCTCATCCTTTGTAAGTCTTTCCAGAGACAAATACGATCTGAATTACATTTAAATTATGTCACCACTGTGGTGGTTATGTTTGTGTATCCACTTGGCTGGGCCTGATTGAGTGGCTGGACAGCTGGTGGTAGTTATTCCCAATGATGAGACTGGCAATCAACTTCATAATGGGATCTACCACAAGCAGCTGAGTTACATGCCTTTGGAATGTGGCCTGCTTCCTGTATATAGGGAGAAGCCTTGGGGATGGTCTTTAGGTTATGACACACTTGGTCCCTGCATGTAACCGTGTTCAGCAGCCTGCCATGCTCTGCCGACCTTGGGACTTACAATGAACTTGAATTAACGGCCTGCCGTGTGGTTTGGTAACATTGGGACTGTGTAATTTTATTTGTTGACCTTGGGCTTGTTAGCCTCAGCAGCCAGTAGCTGCCTGAGTGAAGAGATGCCTCTAGCTTCAGTGGGCTGGGAGCAAGAGGCAGAGCTGAAGCCCAAAGTCGAGGGGCTTTCACCCAGCACCTAGAGACTGGCATTTTGAACTTGGACTTAAAGCCTCCAAATTATAAGAATAAACTCCTGTTTGTTCAAGTCATCCCATTTGTGGTCTATTCTTGTCAGAGTGGCACTAGGTAACCAGAACAACCACACTGAAATGTCAATGAAAGCACTGGCCACGTGGTGCTGAGCAAAGCAACAAGGCAGTGACACCCATGACTCTCATTCTCTTTCCTATTTATGAGCCCAAGACTCAAGTTGCCTGCCTAAGATGGTAGTGTGACCACACTATATGTTAGTACTAGAAGGAACTGGGCATATCTTCCTATCAATGTTTTTCTTGTTGTTCTGTTTTTATTTCATGTTGGTCTGTATTTTCCTTTTTCTTTTTTTTTTGGATCCACTCACATAATGACAACTAGGACAGAAATGTGGTCTTACTTGAATACTTACATGCTATTGGAAACATAAGGGAGTGGCTCTACTTTGTCTCGTTCTTTAGTGGAAAATCTCAGATGTTCTAGTTTCCATTGCTTTCTGTTCATGCTTCTCTTACCAATTCAAAAAGAGACTCTCAGTACAGCCAAGCAAAGTGCCTGTTGTCTCTATCTATGGTGCTTCTCACTACTGGTAGAGAGACCTTTCCTAAGGAATCTGCAGGAGGAGGGGAAGGGTGAAAGGAAGGCAACAACCACTTTTTAGCTTCAATTTTGTATACATTTGTTGTGAAGGGCATTGTCTTTCTGACTAAGTCATAGAAGCCAAGAATGAAGTAACCAGTTAAGAAGTGTTTGTGGAAAAGTTTATCTCTGTAGGGCTCAGTAAGTAAGTGCTAACCAATTACTATAATTCTTATTAGAGGGTTATTTTATATAACTAAAATGATGAAGCGAAGACCCATATCTGGGATGACCAATCAGATGCCCTTTTTTCATAGTTGGAGAACTCAGTAGTCTGTATCAGTCATCTAATATATGAGAAGAAACAGCTGGAAACATCCATTCATAATCAGAATGTGGAATGTACAAAGCATCAATCTATGAAAATGAGAAGCTGTCAAAAATGAAATGTAACACATACAGATCAATATCCTAGGCATTAGTGAGCTGAAATGGACTGACATTGGCCATTTTGAATCAGACAATCATATGGTTTACTAAGCTGGGAAGGACAAATTGAAGAGGAATGGCATCACATTCTTCATCAAAAAGAATGTTTCAGGATCTATCCTGAAGCATAATGCTGTCAGTGATAGGATAATACCGATACGCCAACAAAGATGACTAGTTAATATTACTGTTATTTAAATTCATGCACCAACCATTAAAGCCAAAGATGAAGAAATTGAAGATTTTTACAAACTTCTGCAGTATGAAATTGACCAAACATGCAATCAACATGTATTGATTATTGCTGGTGATTGGAACATGAAAACTGGAAACAAGGAAGCATCATTGGTAACTGGAAAATATCCCCTTGGTGAAATAAATGATGCTGGAGATCACATGATAGAATTTTGCAAGATCAATGACTTATTCATTGCAAATACCCTTTTTCAACAACACAAATGGTGGCTACACATGTAGACCTCACCAGATTAAATACACAGAAATCAGATCAACTACATCTGTGGAAAGAAGCAATGGAGAAGTTCAATATGTTCAGTCAAAACAAGACCAGGAACTGATTGTGCGACAGACCATCAATTGCTCATAAGAAAGCTAAAACTAAAGCTAAAGAAAATTAAAACAAGTCCATGAGAGCCAAAATATGACTTTGATTATATCCCACCTGAATTTAGAGATGATCTGAAGAACTGATGTGATATGTTGAACACTAATGACCAAAAACCAGACAAGTTGTGGGATGACATAAAGAACATCATACATGAAGAGACAAATGGTCATTAAAAAGGCAGGAAAGGAAGAAAAGACTTGGAGTGGATGTCAGAAGAGACTCTGAAACCTGCTCTTGGACAGAGAGTAGCTCAAGCAAATGGAAGAAACGATGAGATAAAGGAGCTGAACAGAAGATTTCAAAGGGCAGTGTAAGAAGACAAAGTAAAGTATAATGAAATGTGCAAAAACCTACAGTAAGAAAACCAAAAGGGAAGAACATGCTAGGCATTTCTCAAGCTGAAAGAAGTGAAGGAAAAATTCAAGCCTCGAGTGCAATACTGAAAGACTCTATGAGAAAAATATTAAATGATGCAGGGAGCATTAAAAGAAGATGGAAGGAATGCACAGTCACTGTAACAAAAATAGTTGGTCAATGTTCAACTATTTCAGGCGGTAGTATATGGTCAAGAACCAATGGTACTGAAAGAAGAAGTCCAAGCTGCACTAAAGGAACTGGTGAAAAACAAGACTCTAAGGATTGACGGAATACCTATTGAAAAGTTTCAACAAATGGATGCAACGCTGGAGGTGTTTACTTGTTTGTGCCAAGAAACTTGGAAGACAGCTCTTTGACCAACTGGAAGAGATCAATATTTGTGTCCATTCCAAAGAAAGGTGATTCAACAGAATATGGAATTATCAAACAATATCATTAATATCACATGCAAGTGAAATTTTGCTGAAGATGATTAAAAAACAGCTGTAGCAGTATATTGACAGGGAACTTCCAGAAATTCCAGCTGGATTCAAAAGAGGATATGGAATGAAGGATATCACTGTTGATGTTAGATGGATCTTGGCTGAAAGCAAAGAATACCAGAAAGATGTCTAGGCAGTAGGGAGTGTGCCCATGACTATATATAGGGTTAGCAGATGATATTTCTACATGCATATTTGTATGTGCTGTAAGAATGTCTGGGTGTATAGTAGCACTGATAAGGGACAAAGTGGTGGTGGCTTCTTGGGAACAACCAGCTACACCAGTGGAGCGAAGAGTTGAACCTGTGAATTTGGGACCATGGTCGCAGGAGACATCAAGATCAATTGGCATAACATATTACACAAAAACATTTTTCTACATCTGACTTTGGTGAGCAGTGACTGGGGTCTTAAAAGTTTGCAAGTGGCCATCTAGATGCAACAACAGGTCTCTCCTTATTCACAGCAAAAATGAAGAAAAGCAAAGATGCATGTAAACAATTAGTCCACAGGACTAGAAGACCATGTGATCCTCAGCCTATATGACCATGAGACCAGAAGAACTCAATGGTGCCTGCCTACCACCATCAACCACTTGGATGAGGACTGGTGTTGGAGATCCTGGATAGTGTGGGAGAGCAATGTGGAACAAAACTCAAAATCATTAAAAAAAAAAAAAAAAAGACCAGGTTTGCTAGTCTGATAGGGCCTGGTGAGACCCCTAGGACTATGGTCCCTTCTTACCCTTCAGGTCTGGAACAGAACTCACTCCTTATGGCTTCCAGCCAAACAATAGACAGGCATATGGGGTGAATATTTACATTAGGTAGACACACTCATTGGAGTGATCAATTATGGGAGAACAGAAAGGCAGTGTTTGCACAGGGAGACAGCTGGGGTGTGTGTACATAGAGTGTATGGGAGGGCAGAACACAGGGAAGAGGTAACTACAGGGAGGAAGTGGGAAGAGAGCTGTTACATTGTGGGGAACTGCAGTCAATGTCAAGAAACAAAATGTGTATGAAGTGCTGAATGGAAAATGAATTTGCTCTGTAAACTCTCACCCAAATCACAATAAAATTTTTTTTAAAAAAATGTGTTTACCTCTGTATGATTATGCAAAGGCATTTGAGTGTGTGGATCACAAAAAATTATGGATAACATTACAAAGAATGGGAATTACAGAACACTTAATTGTGCTCATGAAGAACCTGTACATAGGCTAAGAGGTTGTCATTCAAACAGAACAAGAGGATACTGCATGGTTTGAAATCAGCAATGGTGTGTGTCAGGGTTGCATCATTTTTGCTGTAAGTATTCAATCTGTATGCTGAGCAAATAACCTGAGAAGCTGGACTACATGAAGACGAATGAGGCATCAGGATTGGAGGAAGAGTCATTAACAACCTGTGATATGCAGATGACACAACTTTGCTTGCTGAAAGTGAAGATGACTTGAAGCACTTAATGATGATAATCAAAGAATACAGTCTTCAGTATGGATTATACCTCAACATAAAGAAAACAAAAATCCTCATAACTGGACCAATAAGCAACATCACAATAAATGGAAAAAAAGATTGTAGTTGTCAGGGATTTTGTTTTACTTGGATCTATAATCAACACTCATAAGGTTTTCCTTATAGAAATATCAGTCAAGAAATCAGATGTCGTATTGCACTGGACAAGTCTGCTGCAAAAGACCTACTTAAAGTGTTGAGAAACAAAGATGTCACTTTAAAGATTAAGATGCACCTCACCCAAGACATGTTATTTTCATTTGCCTCATACGCATGTGAAAGCTGGACAATGAATAAGGAAGAACAAAAAAGAGTTGATGCCTTTGAATTGTGGTGTTGGTGAAGAATCCTGAAAATACAATGGGCTGCCAGAAGAACAAACAAGTATGTCCTACAAGGAGTGTAGCTGGAATGCTCCTTGGGAGTGAGAATGGCCAGACTTGGTCTCACCTACTTTGGTCGTGTTGTCAGAAGGGAACATTCCCTGGAGAAGGATATCATGCTGGGTAAAATAGAGGAGCAATGAAAAAGATCCCCAGCAAGGTAGATTGACACAGTGGCCGCAACTATGGGCTCAAGAACAGCAAGGATTGTGAAGATGGCATATGAGTAGGTAGTGTTTTGCTCTGTTGTGCTAAATACAGTATTTTGTTCTGTTGTTCACTATGAGTTGGAGCCAACTCAATAGCACCTAACAACAACAACAACAATTAGTCATTTAATGTTACATAAAATTATCTCCAAACTTATTAGCTTAAAATAATATTTATTTCACAATTTTTGTTGGTTAAGAATCTGAATACAACTTAGTTGGGTCCTCTGGCTCTGGGTATCCCCTGGGGTTGAAGTCAACATCTATAGTCATCTCAATGCTTGACTGGGGAAGGATCCACTTCTAAACTCACTCATGTGGCTACTGATAGGCCTCAGAATACTGGGTTTCAGTTTGTTCACATGGCTATTGTTGTTGTTGTTATTTGCCATCGAGTCGGACCCAACTCATAGCGACCCCTCCTTGGGTTTCCAAGGCAGTATCACTACGGAAGTAGATTGCCCCATCTTCCTTCCGAGGAGTGGCTGGTGGGTTTGAACTGCCAGCCTTCTGGTTAGCAGTCAAGTGCCTTAGGCACTATGCTACCTGAGCTCCTACATGGCTATTAGCAGAACTCATATCTTCGCTGGCTGTTGACCAGAAACATTAGTTCCTCATTACATGAGCCTCTGTATGTACAACATGACAGTTTGCCTCCTCAAGCGTAAGGGCTCCAAGTAAAGAGGAGTGAAGAACATCAAAGTCATATGGAAACAATTAGTCCAAGGGTATGATGGACCACAGGGACCTCAACCTTCACAACCCTGAGACCAAAAGAACCAGATGGCTACCAATGCCAACCACTTGGAAAGGGATTAAATTGGAGATCCTGGATGCAGTGGGAGGAAAAATGTGGAACAAAATTTAAAAACATGAAAATGACCAGAATTACTGGTGGGATAGAGACTGGTGGAACTCCCAAGACTACAGCCCCAGGTTATCCTTTGGGCCTGGAACTGAACTCATTTCCGTGGATTAGCTTTCAGTAAAACAGCAGGAAGGTCTTCAAGCAGAACACCTACCCTAGGGAGATGCACCCCTTACATCAATCAACTATGACATTAGAAGGACAGTATTTGCATAGAGGGAATGCTGAACAGACAGGAATGCATAGATAAAAAGGACACAGGGAGGGGGTGGTTGCAGGGAGGAGAAGGGGGTGGGGTGGGGAGAAGAGCTTATTATTATTGGGATTGTAAGTGGGGCTGTGAAACCAAATATCCATGAACTGTTGAGAGTAATATGAATCTGCTATGTAAATGTGCACCCAAATCACACACATACACACACACACACACACACGAGTAAGCACCCCAAGACAGAGAGATCAAGAGATGGCAAGCGATGTGGAAGTCAGTGTTTTTGTTACCTAAACTCAGAAAGGACATCCTTCACTTTTATAAGATTCTATTAAGTCCACATAATGGTGTAAATACCAGAAGGTGATGATCACTGAGAGCCATTTTGGAGACTGCCTACTACATACGCTATATTAGAAAATGATAGGAAAGCCAGGCAAAAAGGCAGCAAATTCTTAAACAATCTGAAAAATAAATGTGCTTGTTAAGTGCCTTTGAGTCAATTCTGACTCATAGGGACCCTATGTACAACAGAATTAAACATTTCTTGGTCTCACACTGTGTTAGATTGGGTTCTCTAGAGAAACACAAAAACCAGCAAAGTATATATATATATATATTTATAAAGAGAGAAAGAGAGAGAGAGAGAAATTTATCTTAGATAAATGGCTCACAAGCGTGTAGAAGCCGACAAGTTCAAGCTGAAAAGTTCGTCTCTGGAGGGGGATGGGGCCCAGGGCCATCTGGCTTTCGCAC
>NW_006921797.1:353080-362593 GCF_000298275.1 Orycteropus afer afer | reverse complement strand
TTCTTCCAGTTTGTCCTTGGGATAGTATTGCAGGTAGGCCACACCCCTGGGGAAACTCCCCCTAGGCCGACCAGCCGCTTAGAACGCAGTCATGTGATCCATCATGGGAACCACCACTCACAACTGGAGTCCAGCCAAGTTGACACATCTTCAACTATCACACACACCATGCTCACAATCATTGCCATTCTTGAGCCCATCGTTGCAGGCCTTGTATCAATCCACCTTGCTGAGGGTCTTCCTCTTTTTTGCTGACCTTCTATTTTACCAAGCATGATGCCTTTTTCCATGGACTGGCCCCTCCTGATAACATGTCCAAATACATGAGACAAAGTGTTGCCATCTTTGCTTATGAGAAGCATTCTGGCTGTACTTCTTCTAAGACAGATTTGTTTGCTTTTCTGGCAGGCAGCCAGGTGCCATGAAGATGACTCCAAGTGATTGTGAACCCCTGTGTGTCAGAGAACAATTGTGCTACAAGGTTTTCAGTGACTGATTTTTTGGAAGTAGATCACTAGGCCTATCCTCTAAGTTGCCTCTGGGTGGACTTGAACCTCCAAACTTCCAGTCAGGAACTGAGTTGGTTAACCACTTGCACACAAGGGAATCCCTGGGATGACTAGCAATGGGCACTGCAGACAAGTGTGTGAGGTAAAGAAAGAACATTGGACTGGACACCTGGAAGGAGGATTGGCTTCCAGTGCTCTGTCTGTACCTAACCAGGGACTCCAAACAACTCCTTTCATCTTTCCAGATCTGTTTTTACCTTTGATCCATTGAGGGATGGATGACTAGCTAATTAAAATGATATGAGAATTTACAGTTTATAAAGTACATTCACTATTTTATCTCAGAGAATCTCTAAAATGTGGGAAGAGCAGAGAGTATTATTTTGCAAATAAGGCAAATGAGCTCAGATAAGATCAAGATCACAGGGCTACCAGGTGGAATCCTGCCAGAATGCTATCTTGGATCTTTAAAGGCATCTTTCAGTTGTAAATGACTGATTTTCTTACTGTTTTCAGCATTATTGCACTGGAAGTATATGAAGTCTAGTTTTTAGATTGCCAGGAAATGCCAGTTCAAGAATGCCAATTTTATCACCAAAAAAAAAAAAAAAAAAAAACCAAACTCACTGCTGTTGAGTCAGGTCTGACTCATAGCAACCCCTCCTTGGGTGTTTCCGAGGTGGTATCACTACAGAAGTAGATTGCCCAAGCTTCCTTCCAAGGAGTGGCTGGTGGGTTTGAACCACCAGCCTTTTGGTTAGCAGTCAAATGCCTTAGGCTCTATGCTACCAGAGATTCTCACAAGTCATACATTGTTGTTGTTGTTATGTGCCCATCAAGTCAGACCAGACTCATGGCGACCCCTCCTTGGGTTTCCGAGGCAGTATCACTATGGAAGTAGTGGGTTTCAAGCGCCAGCCTCCTGGTTAGCAGTCAAGTGCCTTAGGCACTATGCTACCATATATATCTTTTCCCCCTTTAGAATTGCAATAATTATTTTCTCTAACTGAATGTTTTCAAAGTGTGGTCCCAGAGTAGCAGCAAGTGAGGCCTAAGAAAGACAATCAGAAGCTCTGGGTGTAGGGCCCAACAACTTGTTCCAACAAGTTCCCCAGGGAATTCCGAGGCATCAAAAGTTTAAGGACCAATGCTCCAACCTATGCACACTCTGTCCCTTTGTAACTGTCTGCTTCCCTACCTTATAGCCCTAAAGGGAATGCAAGAGCCCCTCAGAGTTTGTATCCTATTTTGGGTCCTATGAAGTAGATTCACATCATACTGTTTATCCCATTTTTGAAATGCTTGGACTATAAGTGCACCCTTCTTTCCAAAACATATAATATCCTATAATATTTTGTCCACTTTTGTTACCTTCTTCAGTTCTGCTTGGAATTTGAAAACATATTAGAGAAAAAGCTATTCAGGTTCAGCACATTATATACCATGAATAAAGCTGACTTTAATGAAAAAGAGTAATTTTAAAATAAACAGAATTTATTATCTATTCAATGTGGTTAATGTTTTCAATCCCTTACTCAAAGTACCTATCTTCTCCCCCAACACACCCACATACACTCTAACTCCCATCCCTAAAATCTCAAAAACTTAAAGGAAATTCATGTGTACATGAATCCTTTTCCTAAGCAAGATCCTCCCACTCCTGGCCAATGAAGGAAAGTAGCAGTTTCATAAATAATAAAGACCCAAAACATATATTTTTAAATTCTCTCTTAATGTTCACCCTAGAAAACCATATATAGAATTCAAAATGTCTAAAGTTTAGAGACATTAAGATTTTAATCTAATATGTTCCTTCTGATTAACTTCCTATGCTAGAAGTTTAAAATCTCTAGAGATTTCTGGTAGAAAATATGGACTGTCGTACTAATATGGTACATGTATATTTAAATGACTCTGTGTGTGTGTGTATACATATTATACAGCACCTTTTACTTTAGGAAGAGGAACCCTGGCGGTGCAGTATTAAGCGCTCAGCTGCTAACTGAAAGATTGGCTGTTCAAACACTCCAGCCTGACTGTAAAGATTTACAGCCTTGGAACCCTAAGGGGCAGTTCTCCTCTGTCCTGTGGAGTCTCTTCGAGTAGGAATTAGATTCTATGGCAGTGGGTATTACTTTCAGGCATCACCACTAATTTAAGGATTTTCTGGAATGTTTTTATACATATCCCAAATAAAGTTTGCTAATAAAATTTCACAGAGAAGCACAATATTGCCTTTCAAGAATAAAGCCTTACATAATTCCAAAATTACTTTTTTCATATAGAAATAACACAAAAATCACCTTTCAACCCTTGAATGAGGGCAGCCAGAGGGAACAAAAGCCATATACTCTGCACTGCTTCTGTTATTAATGTGCTTATATAAGCAAGATTGTGGGCTTTCTGTGGAAGTACAAGACTTGCAAATCACATGACTAATAGACCAGCATATAGCTGGTACAGCATTTGTACACTGACAGCTTTTCAATGACAGATTTAATTAGATTACTGGAGTACTACCCATCACAGCACTTCAATTATTTATCTTTCATACATTTTTTTTTTTTGGTATCACTTCCTGAAAAGCTATTTGCAATTATATGATGATTGACTAACAAATTGCTACCATGTTTCTGAAAAGACATAGGAAGAAGAAATTGAACACACAGATTCCTGCCAAAAGAGCATATAGTGCTATAGAATTTTAAATTACATACATATATATATATATACGTATATATACGTATATGTGTGTGTGTGTGTATATATATATATATATATATATATATATGAGTTCTGGTAGCTCAGTGCCTAAGGCACTTGACTGCTAACCAGAAGGCTGGCAGCTCAAACCCACCAGCCCCTCCTCGGAAGGAAAGTTGGGCAATCTACTTCCGTAGTGATACTGCCTTGGAAACTCAAGGAGAGGTCGTTATGAGTCGGGTCCGACTTGACCACACATAACAATAACAACAAATATATATATATATATATATATGCATATATATGTATATATATGCGTATATATATATGTATATATATGTGTGTGTGTGTATATATATATGTACACACATAATGAATATTCCAAATCTGGAAAACAAATGTTTTCTATACACACATACACACATACATAAAAATATTTTGTGATCTTTTAAATTTAGAAATACTTTCTGTAGTATTATACAGACTAATTAGAGTATTTTCCCTAATATTTTACTTCGAGGTATCAACATTATCATTGTTTCAACCTAGGATTTGGTCATAACATCAACACCAAATAAATCTCAAAAAGGAAGGTTTACTCTTCCAACAGCAAACACTAAAGCCAACTCATATTCATAACTACTCATCTTTGAAACAAGTTTTGACATGAATGACTCAGCAATGCTGGGGCACTGCCAACTGGTGCAAAATGGTGTAACGGAACCAGAAGAAACCTGATAACTACGGAGGCAAACAATGACTCCCCCCTGATTTAGATACAAGTAAGGAAAATGTTGTTTTCTGAAGAAGAAGGAAAATTAGTTCCCTTCTTTTAAGATATCTTAACAGTTAAAGAACTGTGTTTAGGCACTATAGTACATATTTTGTGAAAAGTACCATAAGAAAAAAAAAAGCAATGATTCCCCATGGGCTTTCCACTCCAAAGATCTCACCATATAATTTTATAGTTCTTTGAACATCTAAATCTGGTTAAAATGAAAAGCTTTAGGCAAACAGCAAAAGAAAGAAAGAAAGATTTATGGTAGGTAGATACCCTCGACGGCACATAACAACAACAACAACAGATACTAAAGAAGAAAAAAAATGAATAAAAATTCACCTTCTACATAATAAGAGAAGAAATTTTTTAAAAAGTCCTTCTACATGATGAGAAAAGAAAATTTAAAAGCTAACAAACATTTCACTTCATTTCACAAAGAAATGTGTATATATGTGTGTTCTCATAATTTATTCAATTGTATTCTACTAGTTCATTTGCCAGGTGGGTCCAGTCCTTCAATCAGAATCCCAAGCTACTGAAGGACCAGTGGAAGATGTAGCTCCCATGCCCCAAGTAATTAATCTGGTATAATTAAAGCAATCTTTAATACGCCAGCAGAGCACTTGAGCTTCAGCCCCTCTTACCTTATTAATTAAACTGACAATATGGCACTAAGTAGCTGAAATACAGGGCTAAATCCACCTGCCCCCTACCCTGTTTTACTTAGGAGCAGCAGAATGACGGGAATCTGAGTGAGTGAGCCACATCAAATCAATATATTCTGCCCCTCTCACGGAGACACCTTTGTTCCGCCAATTTTCCCTAGAAGCCCACTTCAGTTTCCTCAATTATTTCAGGTCTACCAAGCAGGTTTCTAAGTCAACTATTTGTGGTTGCTACCTTCTAATTGTCATTTTTCTCCTTTCAGAAATATACACACAATGGCTTCTTTAATGCAGTCACTATGGTGCAAAACCAACTGCATGATTAGGAAATTGTCCAAACTCAGATTCCCTCTTTGTAAATTACTGAATGCTCTCTTTCTAACTTCTTCATCTGCACAGGTTCTTTGAATTATTTCTCTGTCTTCACCTGAGCTTACATCACCCTCAGATCCAGTGCCACATACACATTAAACTGTTATCCCTGATAACTGATGAAGACATTAGGACTAATGCCAATTCAGTGGCATGGGCTGGATACCTTTGGTTACCTGGTCTGTCACTGAATGGTCCATTAAGCAGTTTTCATTTCACCTTATGGGCCCATATAAAATCCAGAGTTGATGTTTCTCAAATTATAGGCAGCACTAAAGACTATTAAATATCCTCCTCTTTCTGTTTTTAAAATCATTTCTAAATTCACTGAAGACCCCCTAGGAAATTAAATCAGGCAGTATACATGGATATGTTTTAAAGTTTCCAGTTTTTCAAAGTCTTCCATCTTCTTCCTCTTTCCCCAAAATGATATTCATTGTTTTGCAAGATACACTAGTGGTAGTGTTTTTCATATTTAAAACAATGTAATTTCTTATTCTTATATAAATCTTTAAAAAAAAATTCTAACCAAATATAGAATCTGCAAAACACCGCATAACGTGGATGAACTTGGAGGACATTATGCTGAGCGAAATAAGTCAGTCACAAAAGGACAAATATTGTATTAGTCCGTTATTGTGAAAGTTAAGGAAATGTTTATCTATTGGAGGACATTTTCTTTGTTGGTTACCAGGGGTGGGAGGGAAGGGGAGGGAATGCTGTTAGATAGATAGAGATAAATATTGATTTGGGTGAAGAGAAGGGCAATGTACCAAATGTGAGTGACCAATATGGCAGCATTGAGGATGAGAAAGACAGAGAGAGTTACATGGGCAGTACAAACAACAAATATGAACCCCTTTGTAAATACAATACTGAGTTGTTAATGAAAGCAAACATGGGTATAGGGACGGATAGATGGGTGAACAAGCTAAACAATTATGTATGTCTAAATGGAGAGTGTATCCAAGATCATATACAGGGTTGGCAGACAATGGGCCTCTCGAAGAGTATGAAGGGATGGACACTGGGAGGAGGTAACTATGGGGAGGAAGTGGGAGGGGAGCTGCTGCATTGTAAATTTTGGTCAATGACATGAGACAAAGTATATGTGAACTGCTGTATGAAAAGTGAATTTACTCTGTAAATCTTCACCCGAATCCTAATAAAAAAAAAAAAAAAATTCTAACCAAATTATCATTGTTGTTTTGATTAATACAAGTGTTTTGTTAATACAAGCGGTGCCTTTAATTCTCTAAAAAATCTCTTATGTTTATTTTACATCATTCTTACATACAGGTTTATTTTACATTATTCTTACATACAGAACATACACATTTACATCATGCAGAGGAGTCATATGGCACTTAGCTGCTCTCAAAATCTATGTTGCTATGTAAGCCTCACTTAGACAGGCTAATACAGCTGTCAGGGAAGAAGGGCTGAACTACTCAAAGGGCTGCAGTGGTCAAAAATCTATAGTGAACAGTAGTAGAAAATGTACAATAAGTAATCACTTACCTCCTTTTGATCAACAATTATTTCGAGGTCTTCATCACTGCTTAGTTTTCCATATCCTTTTTCTTTACTTTTCTTGTGAAAGAATAATTTTAAATGATCATTTAGTTTCTTTCCATGAATAATCTTAATTCCCACTTAATATGCTTTAAAGATAAAAGTCTTAGCCTTGTTCACAAGTCACAATGCATCATGCTTTATGTCAATCTCTCATGTACACCAGCAAAAATTTTTATTGGTAAATTGCTGGCTTACAATTCTTCATTAAGTCTTTCCAGTTAGCCTCTCCCATCCAAATTATGCCTTTCATTTTATCCTGAATATTCCTATGCTTCTCTTTTCGATCCTGTAGTTCCAGAAAACACTCTTTAACACTTTGAGATAAATAAACAACTCCTTGAAGAGCCCCAGCACATTTTCCTTAAAGATTGAAACTGCATTTAGTAATTATACCATGCTTAATGCTGGAATTATTAAATATTTTAAATACCATATATATCTTAAATAAGAGAAGTATTATACAACTCACATAATACATCTTCATATTTACTACATTTGCTTACAAATCAGATGAAAATCAACATTGGAAAAACAATTTAGAAATATTTTCAAAAAGATAAATAAAATAATTTTCAATATTAGGAAGTTTTGGAAAGTTGGAAGATTACAGACAATCATTAAAAATGCAGTTTTTGGCCTTTTATCTTTTTCTCTTTTTTGTCCCGATGACCGTTCCCTACCCATGTCCCACATAGCAAAATCTGTACTATATGTTCTGAAGGTAGAAAAGAACATAGGCCATGACATCCATTTTACTGTTGTCCTACAGGAGAAAGATAACATGTCTGAATATATACAGATATTTAATTCCCAATGCAATGGTTGCTGGGAATACCAGAAATGTCATCTTGCTTCTTTATAATTTCAGAAACCACAATACCTCTGTAGAGGACCAGTAACAAATGGAAAAGAAAAATACCTACATAGTTACCTGTAGTCCAAGGTTATAATTATTTAAAACAATTCTTACCTTAAAGTATTAATCACATCAATGAGAATTAAAAGAATTTAAAAATCTATCTTATGCATACATTTACTGTGTTATATTAGGATCCTGTTCTTTCTGAGGGAAGGATATCCTTCAGCTAACATGACATAAATCTTAACACTGAGGGACAGGATGTCTCTTTTTTTCTTTCCCCCCTGTAAGATTCCAGAACTGGATTTACACATCCTGCCATCGGCCAATAGACATACCTCCTATTTTTATGTTTTACTGTAATAAAGAGATTTCTGAATCTTCAAGTATTAGGATGCATAAATAAAACCTGACTTCTCATTCATATATTAATGATTTTGACCACTTAGAACAGAACAGATGGCCACAGTATTTCTCTATATTATTATTCTTGTCCTCATTTGAGGTCCCATTTCAGGATTGATGGAAAACTGAAACCAGGTTGGTTTCAGGCAAGCCGACTTCCTTCCTATCACTTTGCT
Organism: Orycteropus afer afer; assembly: GCF_000298275.1. Taxonomy (NCBI): domain Eukaryota; kingdom Metazoa; phylum Chordata; class Mammalia; order Tubulidentata; family Orycteropodidae; genus Orycteropus; species Orycteropus afer. The sequence continues at coordinate 354,545 of NW_006921797.1, read as the reverse complement.
TTTGTATCTTTTTCTTTTATTGGTTGCCCTAAGATATTGTCTGGAGACCCTCTAATGCAAAACACTTAGAAATGGCTTTCCTTATTGATCTTTATACGTACCAGGTAGCTCATGTGCATGACCCGATTTCTGGACAAAAGGACATTAAAGAGAGATGGAATGTGGGTCCTTCCATCCATTTCACTGTCAGACATCCCAGAATTCTTTGCACCAATGGCAGTGGCTTCATTGCCAGAACTTGCTGACGAGGAAACCACAGATCTTGTCCGGTAACAGTGTTTATGATGTACAACATTAATTGAAGTTTCCCTGAATCATTGTCTTGACTTTGTAAACATTGTGAAATTTTTGGCTAGCACAAAAAGTCATTGAACCTAAAGTTTCGTTTTTTCTTAAATTTTTATCCAAGCACTTCTATGCACCCTGACTGCTCTTCCAGGTTTTTTTTTTAAATTTAATATTTATTATTAATTATATAATTTTCATAGTTCATCCCATGCATTTGGACTGCTCAGATTCTTTGCTACAAAAGCGCTTAATTTTCACCCTTTTTTAACCTCCCACTTTGTCTTTCTTGACAGTTACTGCTAATAGATAAAACAAGGGCAGCATTCACAAAATACAAGATTTCAATTACTGCCGATACCAAATTTCACTTCTCCAATTTAATGCCAACTCCTTATCTGATTTAGTAGTACATTTGCAGAGGAAGAGGCTAGGTCACGCTAGATCATGTCCCCTACTGCTGCAAAAAGTTGTCATTTTCCAAGAGCGGGGAAGGCATTCATTAGATTTCTGATTTTGTACTTCAGTCCGTAGTTTCCAAACTACAACGGTACACGGAGTCAGAAGTCTTACAGTTTTATTCTAGAATTAAGCAATATTTCCTAGTTCACCCCATAACCCCGGGGGGGTGTAATCCCTTTCTAAGCCATAATGGTATTCACTCACTTACTGCTTATTTCTAGAGCGAGCATAATCCTCTTTCAAGCACTCAGCTTCTCACTTTGCCTGCTAGATACATCAGCCAGCCGGGGCAGGGATCTTCAGCTCTCCTCCCTCCTCCCAGCCGGGAATCCCTGTCTTCTATCTATGCACTTTTGTCATGCACAAAAAATAACTCCTTAGCTTCTGCATGTTGGTCTTTCAAATTAGCCAAAGGACTGAACTAGGAGAAAGCAAGCTACCTCTCTACTGTCCAAGGGTGAGGGGGCAGGGCTTCTGTGGGAGGAGTCATCACTTCCTGTGCTCCTCCCTCTCCCGGGGCAAGACTCTGGAGCTGCATTTCAGCTGAGGCAATGAATTTGGCCGTCTCAGGGGTTTGACTGCTAACCAGAAGGCTGGCAGTTCAAACCCACCAGCCACTCCGGGGAAGGAAAGTTGGGCAATCTACTTCTGTTGTGATACTGCCTCGGAAACCCAAGGAGGGGTTGCTATGAGTTGGATCTGACTCCATGGCAGTGAG
>NW_006921797.1:342464-352980 GCF_000298275.1 Orycteropus afer afer | reverse complement strand
TTCAATATGCAGCCTGCTTATGGCAGATTTGATGCATCATTCATTGAAGTGCAACTGGGAAGGGAGCATTAGTGATGTGGAGCTAAAAGGATCAGGATTTCAAAAGTGGGAGAAGTGAGAGAGAGAGAGAGAGAGAGGAAATAGCCATCGTTCCCTGACTATGCTTCACTCTGTAAGAAGCTTGTAGTTCAGGATATAGGTGTCCAATCCCTGAAAAGCCCCAAAGGTAGCTTCTCTCCAAGTATCCTGAAGAACTACCCGGACGAGGAATCAAGCCTCGGCAATAGTAATCCATTTAAGAGCTTCTCACCACTCTGGATTTCTATGTGAAATACACTTTGGTAGTGCTGATTGCATTTTAACACAATCAAATCAGATTTCTCCACTGTAGTTTTCTTAAGAACTTTGACCCTGGGCTGATAACCCTTCCTCTCTGCAGACATTCTGTCATCTCTCCTTAACCCTATCTATCTCCTTCTTCTCTTTTCCCCACAAAGGTAGAACAGAAAAAGTGGGTTTATTCACTTGAATTAAATAAACCACTGAACTTGGAAACTAAACAGGAAAACAGAATATCATACCCATAGGTATAGTGTTTCATGTAGGAAAATTTTTCAAGAAAGTAACAATGACAAAATTGGAACCATATGAATTAATGGCATAGAAACTTGAAAAATGAAGATACCTATGTTCATTTCAGAATAAAGATTTCTTTAAAAAGTTTTAATTCAAAGATATAAGTTATATGTAGGTTGAATTAAAAGGATTCTTCATTAAGAATGGAACATATAATGGAAATTTTGAAAGGGAAAAGGGATTTAGCCAATTGTACAAATTAGCTTTAATTATGATTTTTGCATACCAAAATAAATGTAAAGGGTAAAGATTGCATGCATACAAATATTTCAATAATCTTTTTTTTTTTGCTATTTAATCAATACTGTAATAATGAATGATATACAGTAGGTGTGTATTTATTAAAGCAAATGCCATCTACAGAATATATAATACAACTACAAGAAGGAAAGAACTGTCTTCTTCATGGTTGTCAGTGTTCAATTCCTATTCTCTTTTTTTCTCTATCTTCAATCTCTTCCTCTCTATCACCTTCCTTCCCTCAGCCTGCAAAACTGCTCAAGTTTCTCCTGCCCTAAAAGATGATTTCCTTATCATCTGCTTTTCCTAGAGACATTCATCTAACCTTTCTTATCTCTTTGTTGTCAAACTTGAAAGAGTGGTCTCAAGTTCTTTACTTTCTGTTCACTTCTAAACTAACTGCAATCAGGTTGCAATTTACTGTAATTGCTTCCTTGACAGTCAACAATGGACCACTAATTAACAAATTTTCTAGAGCCCTTTCTTAGAGCTAATTGGATGAATTAGTCCCAAATGCAATGCGTGATTGATTACATATGTCAAAATAAATGCAAATATTTCTTCTTTTCATGGTCAAGTTTTTATCAAGTATTTTAAAAAATGTCACTGCTATTTTTACGCTCTTTCAGCTAGTATATGGTGTTGCTACCAACTGAACAGAGCATCAGTAAGAAAGAGGTGGATTGGAAAGGAAAATAATGTGCTAAGTGTCATATTGCTGAGCCTGTGGTGTGTTTGGAAAGTTCATCCAAGTAAAGATCCAGGAAGTCATTAGGATATTCTATCTATATGTAGGAAGAGAGATAAGGACAGAGTGTTGGATTACTGGGGATAATTAAAATTGCAGAAGTGCAGGAGCTTATTTAAGAACATGTCAAGACAGAAGGAATGAGGGCTAAGGCCAGAGTCCTGGGAAATGGTTACATTTAAAGAATGGGTGAAGGAAAAGAACCCAGTGAAAGAGAGTGAGTAGAAGTGGTCATAGGGAACCCTAGGAAGGGAACCAGGAGAATGTAGTCAGAGGAACAGTGCTAGACGGTGTCAAATGCAGATGGCAGATTATGTAAGTATATAAATTGCAAACTTTCATCGTAGCTGGCATTTTGGAAGTCATCAATTACCCCAGGCACAGAAGAAGTGGTAAAGATAGAAGCCAGGTTACAGCAAATTAATTAACATATTAGAGGTAAGGGAGGAAAGACTGAAAGAAAAGAAGTATTCTCCTTTAGGAAAGCTTGAATGAAAAGACAAAGAAAAAGTGAAAATGCTAGTAGGAAGACAAAGAATACGGGGGCAAGAAGATAGGGAAAGCTACTCTAGTTTGTACTACTTTACTCCTTTGTGTAAAGGAGGCATGGTGGTGCAGTGGTTAAGCACTCAGCTGCTAACAGAGAAGTCTGTGGTTTGAACCCAGTGGCCACTCTGAAGGAGAGAGATGTGACAGTCTGCTTGCATAAAGATTTACAGCCTTGGGGAAAAAAATCTTGCATAAAGATTTACAGCCTTGGAAATCCCCTAGAGCAGTTCTATCTGAATTCTCTCTGCCCTACAGTGTCTCTATGAGTAGGAATTGACTCAATGACAATGGATTTGATTTCTGCAAAGGTTTTAAACATGTTTTATAGTTCAAGAAGAAGGAAATAGTAAAAAATGAGAAAACATTGATACCAGAGAGGGAAAGGGGATAATTCATGAATCAAGAAAAGGAGAGCAAAAAACTCTTTGGAGAAAAACTTTGTTTTCTTTTAAAATTTATAATTATGTCTACATGTATTTATAGAAAAAAATCAGTAGGAAATAAACTAAACGTTAAAAGTGGTTTTCTTTGGGAGATAGAATTATATATACATGATCTATGCTTTTCTCTTTATACTTAGGAATCCTTTGAAATAAGAGTAAATTTCTTTTATAATCAGAAAAAGTAAGTAAACGTAATGTGATTGCTTTATACCAAAAAACAAACCAAACTCACTGCTGTCAAGTCAATTCGACTCATAGTGATCCCTCCTTGGGTTTCTGAGGCGGTATCACTATGGAAGTAGATTGCCCAACTTTCCTTCCGAGGAGAGGCTGGTAGGTTTGAACCGCCAGCCTTCTGATTAACAGTCAAATGCCTTTATAGACCCAAAAAATTCCCATAGGAAAGAAAAACTTATTTAAAGTCTACTTTGCAGAAACTTTTACCCTTCCTTTATTATGTTTCTGGAAGAGTAAGAGTTTTTTTTTTCTTTTCTCTTTTTAATGTAGAGATTCACATCCAGTTATTGCTTATGTCCCTTGTGGCAATAGTGGCAGGATGGTGGAGTGAATGTTTTGTTTATTGCATTTAATATGCCCCTGTCCCCTTGACTCTCTCTTATAATATTATTAAACTTTCTCAGTTCATCGACAACATTTTGGTTCCATGCTCCTTCTTTTTTAAAGATCTTCAGAGTCAGCCCAGTCACACACACCATTGCTTTGTAGCCAAAGAGACAAAGAAAAGAGAAAACAGGAAATGAAGGGAAGAATGAGTTTCTCCCAAACGACCTGCCAGAAGAGTTTGTGAGCTTCTCTTGTTCAGGGGACAGGCCTGGGTGACTTTCTTTTACGTAGAAAGTAATATCCTACCAATTGAAAAGACAACTTCAGATCTTTTATTTTGCTTATAGATAGAGAAAACTAACTTTCTGAAGAAAAATAGAAGATGGCGTTGTTACACAGAATCATTCGTAGAGGAGTGTGTAAAGTCTGGTGTTTTTCAACTTTTTTTTTTTTTTCTTTTTAAAAGATGTTCACTGTTGTACGGTATTTTGTCTTTCCAGTTGTGATCACATTATGGTAAAACAAAATAGCCATTGGGGTCACTTTTTTTCAGTTTTGGGCCAGGCATTGGCCAACATAACATCTGGCAATCAAACTCAGTTCTCAAGGTGTATTGCTGGGTGAGAAAACAAACATAAGAATAAAAAATATATTGTGGTACTTTAAATCATAAAAAAATATAAAATAAAAACCATGACTTATGTTTTGAGTCATTTGTATAGGTAGAGGTATTTGGTAATTTTTGGAATTTAAGGCTAATTCTAATTGGGAAAATAGATATTACACTTACTTACTAGTTAGATAGGAGCTTTGGTAGCATAGTGCCTAAGGCACTTGACTGCTAACCAGAAGGCTGGAGGTCAAACCCAACAGTCATTCCTCAGAAGGAAGATGCGGCAATCTACTTCCGTACTGAAACTGCCTCAGAAACCCAAAGAGGGCTCACTATGAGTCAGGTCTGACTCAATGGCACATAACAACAACAGCTAGTCAGATAATAAAATGTCCTGATTCAGAATACAATTTTCACTATAGCATGGAAGTCTCTCCTTAATGTTGGCTGTTCTATCTTCAAGTTTGCTCTAGACATATAAGATAACATGTTTCCTTCCTTCCATGTATAAGTTTCCTTAAAAATATTTTTTATTTTCTGCAGGTTTTCAAAAGTGAAAACTCTCCAATATCAATATCCATTCTGATTATTCAGTGTTGTGCAATGCCATTTTCTTAAGTATACAAATTCAATCTTAGTTATGCATACAAATGTATCTTTTCCAATACATATTTTCCAATATTTTATTATGAAACCCTTCACACATATAGAAAGTTAAAACAATCTTACAGTGATCACTTGTAGACTTGCAACCAACATTCTATGCGGTTATGGATTGAATTCTGCCCCTCCCCAAAATATGTGTTAAATTCCTAATCACTATACCTATTATTATAATCCCATTTGGGATGTGTTATTTCTTATGTTAAAGAGTCAGGATTGACATAGGCTGTATCTTAAGTCAATCTCTTTTGAGATGTAAGAGATTAAACAAGCAAGCTAAGAAGCAGAGATAGAAGAAGACAGATGTCAACCACATTCCAAAAAAATCAAACTCATTGCCAAGTCGGTTCTGATTCATAGTGACCCTTTCTTGGGTTTCCAAGGCGGTATCTCTACGGAAGTAGACTGACCATTCTTCTTTCTGAGGAATGGCTGGTGGGTTTGAACCGCCAGCCTTCTGGTTAACAATCAAATGCTTTACACACTACGCCACCAGAGCTCCTAAACCAAATTCACTGCTATGGAGTCAGTTCTGACTCATAGCGACCCTCTTTGGGTTTCTGAGGCAGTAAATCTTTATAGAATTAAGACAACCACTATCATTGTATTATATTTGCATTATTGTATATCTAACTAGGAGCTCTGGTAGTGTAGTGCCTAAGGCACTTGACTGCTAACCAGAAGGCTGGCGGTTCAAATCCACCAGCCATTCCTCAGAAGGAAGATGCGGCAATCTACTTCCGTACTGATACTGCCTCGGAAACCCAAGGAGGGGTCGCTATGAGTCGGGTCCGACTCGACAGCACGTAACAACAACATATCTAACTATCCGTTGTGATATATTTCTGAACTATAGTTTGTATTATCACACTTCCACACATTATTTCTTCCAAGGCTTATTTTATGTACTTTTAAAAATATTCAGACAAGCAAAATCATTGTTTCGATAGGCTTCCAAAATAAAAACACTTAAATTCAAGATTTGTTCCATTACAGCAAATCATTGCTTTTATTTGGAAAGCAAATCAGTGAACTATATTTCTAGCATGAGGTACTAGCGATAGGTCCTGTCACTAGGATTACAGAAGAGGATTTCTGATCAAAGGGCTAGGATTTTCAGAGTTTTCAGTCAAAACTAAGTGATCAAAACAACTCAATTTTTTGAGATGAATCTATGATGTGATAGGCAGTTCAAGTTGATATTAATCATTATGTCCTCAATTTTAAATCCTTTGTTCACAATATTTCCCATATATATGAACAATAACAAACAAGTTCAACTTTACTTTTGACTGTATAAATATTCACCTGTGGTTCATGCCACAGAAGCAGTAAGCCTAGGGCAGGGATAAGATGATCCCTCCTGATAACATGTGAAAGTATGTGAGACAAAGTCTCACCATTCTCCCTTCTAAAGAGCATTCTGGCTGTATTCCTTCCAAGAGATATTTTCATTCTTCTGGTAGTCCAAGGTATTTCCAATATTCTTTGCCAACATCACAATTCAAATGCATAAATTCTTCTTGGTCTTCCTTATTCATTATAAAGCCTTCACATGCATATTAGGCATTTGAAGATACCATGGCTAGAGTCAGGCACACTTTCATCCTCAAAGTAACATCTTTGCCTTTTAACATTTAAAAGAGGTCTTTTGCAGTAGATTTGCTCCATGCAACATGTCATTTGATTTTTTGACTGCTACTTCCATGGGGGTGGATTGTGGATCCAAATAGAATGAAATCCTTGACCACTTCCATCTTTTCTCTGTTTATCATGACGTTGCTCGCAGGTTGAGTTGTGTGGATTTTTGTTTTCTTTATGTTAAGGTGTAATTCATACTGATCTTCATCAGTAGGTACTTTAAGTCTTTCAACAAGCAAGGTTGTGTCATTTGCATATCTCAGGTTGTTAATGAGTCTCCAATCTTAGTGCTATGTCCTTCATATAGTCCAATATCTCGGATTATTTGCTCAGCACAGAGATTGAATAAGTATGGTGAAAGAATACAACCCTGATTCACACCTTTCTTGATTTTAAAGACCATATATCCCCTTGATGTGTTCAAATGACTGCTTCTTGGCTTATGTACAGGTTCTGCATGAACAGAATTAAGTGATCTGGAATTCTCATATTTTGCAGAGTTATCTATAATCTTATGTGATCCACACAGCGGAATACTTTTACATAGTTAATAAAACACAGGTAAACAACTTTCTGGTATTCTTTGCTTTCAGCCAATGTCCATCTGACATCAAGAATGATATCTTCCATTCCACGACCTCTGTTGAATCCAGCTTCAATTTCTGGCAGTTCTCTGTTGATGTATTCCTGCAACTGCTTTTGAATTATCCTTAGCAAACTTTTCCTTGTGTGTTATTTATGATGTTGTTTGAAACTATTGCATTCTTTTGGTTCACCTTTCTTTGGAATGGGCACAAATATGGATGTTTTCCAGTCAGTTGAGTAAGTATGCCAAATATCTTGGCATAGATGAGCGAGCACTTTCGTCATTGCATCTGTTGTAGAAACATCTCAATTGGTATTCCATCAATTCCTGGAGCCCTACTTTTCACCAATTCCTTCAATGCAGCTTGGACGTTTTTCTTCAATACCATCAGTTCTTGATCATATACTACCTCCTGAAATGTTTGAATGTTGACCAGTTCTTTTTGGTACAGTGACCCTGCATATTTCTCACATCTTCTTTTGATACTTCCTGTGTCATTCAATATTTTGTCCACAGAATCCTTCAGTATTGCAACTCAAGTTTTGAATTTTTTCTTCAGTTCTTTCAGCTTGAGAAATGCTGATATGTTTTTCTTTTTTGGTTTTCTAACTCCAGGTCTTGACACATTTTGTTATAATACTTTACTTTGTCTTCTCAAGCCACCCTTTGAAATATGTTCAGCTCTTTTACTTCATTATATCTTCCATTTGCTTTAGCCATCCTATGTTCACGAGCAAGTTTCAGAGTTTCTTCTGACATCCATTTTGGTCTTTTCTTTCTTTCCTGCCTTTTAATGATTCTTTTGCTTTCTTCATGTATGATGTCCTTGATGTTATTCCACAACTTGTCTGGTCTTCTGTCTTTAATGTTCAGTGCATCAAATCTTCCCATGAGATGGTCTCTAAAGTTAGGTGGGATATACTCGAAATCTTAACTTGGCTGTCATGGACTTGCTTTAAATTTCTTCAGCTTCAACTTGAACTTGCATAGGAGCAATTGACATTCTGTTCCACAGTTGGGCCCTGACTTTGTTTGGACTAATGATATTGAGCTTCTCCATCATCTCTTTCCACAGATGTAATAAATTTGATCATAAGGTCCACATTCATAGTTGCTGTTTTTGTTGTTAAAAATACAATTTTGACACTCTGATACATGTTTGAGATATGTTGTTGTTGTTGTTATGTGCCGTCGAGTCGGCCCGACTCATAGCGACCCCTCCTTGGGTTTCCGAGGCAGTATCACTACGGAAGTAGGATTGCCCAACCTTCCTTCCGAGGAGTGGCTGGTGGGTTTGAACCACCAGCCTTCTGATTAGCAGTCAAGCGCCTTAGGCACTATGCTACCAGAGCTCCCGTTTGAGATATATTTGTCTACAAAATTTTGTTCCTGACAACCACTCACCCAATGTTTGTGCTTTGGCTGCAAAATTCATGTAGAAAGTTAAAGTTGTTTTCTAGTAAGTCACATCTCTGTGAGTGATTGACCTAAAATTGACTTTTCTATTATGCATCAAATGATTTTTTTTGTGTGTGTGTGTGTGTGTGTGTGGTGAAATTATATACAACAAAGCATTTGTGAGCACAATAATTTCCCCATTTACAATTCGATGACATTGATTACATTTTTCATGTTGTGCCACTAATATTGCTATCCTTTTCAAAAATATTCCACAACTATTAACATACAATCAGTGACCCTCAAACAAAACCTCTCTTTTTACCTCTCCCTCCCACACCTGGTAACCACTAATAATCTTTGGTTTCTATATATTTGCTTATTTCATATAAGTGAGATTATACAGTATTTGTCCCTTTATGACTGCTTTATTTCTCTCAGCACAATGTTTTCAAGGTTCATCCACATTGTGGCATGCATCAGAACTCCATTTCTCTTTAAGGTTGCACAATATTCCATTGTATTTATATGCCATATTTTGTTTATTCATTCATCTTTTGATGGACATTTTGATTGTTCCTATCTTTTGGCTATTATGAAAAGTGCTGCAATGATCAAGTGGCTTTTGAGGGCTATTTTTTTCATATGAATGTACACATAGCCATGGCATCTTAAAAGAAATCTTTCCTATTTCTGACAGTGAAAATATTTCCTAGAGATGCAGCCTATTACTCTCACTCGTTGACACTTCCCCATTGCCTCCATAACTGCAGGAATCCTAGCTCAACACCACAGTCTCATCATTTCTCCATCATTCTCTCTATGACTTCTTTTTTCATTCTTTTTCTCCAATGGCTTATAAATTCACTGTTGAAAACATTATAGATGGGACATGGCAGTTCCTGGAGGGCAGGAAGGTCTGGGGTATCCATCTTCTTCTTGGATATAGGCTTCTGGGCAACTACTCTTTCTTCTAAGTTCTTCTACACAAGGATGTGTAAGGACAAGATAGATATGGAGCCACAGACAGTTTTTTTCTTTTTTCTTTTTAATCCACCAGACATATGACAATCAAAACAGCATAGTCCAGACAATACAGAGCAGGAGGAAAGAAAAAAAAAAAAAAAAGACCTCAGTGTTGTTGAGTATATTCCAACTCATAAAGACCCTATAAGATTTCCCCATTAAATGGGGAAGAGATTGTCTGTTTAACAAATGGTGCTGGCAAGACTGGATATCCATTTGCAGAAAAATGAAACAAGATCTGTGCCTCACATCATACACAAAAACTAACTCCAGATGGATCAAAGACTTAAATGTGAAACGTAAAACTACTAAGTTCCTCAAGAAAAACTAGGGGCAAGTTTAGGAACCCTAATTTATGGCATAAATAGACTATCAAGAATAACCCAAAATGCACAAACAGCAGAAGATAAATTAGAGGAATGGAACCTTCTAAAAATTAAATTTTTATGTGCTTCCAAAGACTTCTTTAAAAAGTCAAAGGAGAACCTACAGATTAGGAAAAAATATTCAGCAATGACATATATGACAAGAGACTTATCTCTAGAATTTATGGAAAACTCCAACACCTCAATAAACAAAAAGACAAATAATCCAATTAAAAAATGGGCAGAAAATATGAATAGACACTTCACCATAGAGGATATTCAGGCAGCCAACAAACATATGAAGAAATGTTCATGATCATTAGCCATTAGAGATATGCAGATCAAAATGAAAATGAGATACCATCTTGCCCCTGTCTAGTAGCAAAGATCAACAGGACAGAAAATAACAAATGCTGGTGAGGATGTGGAGAGATTGGGACTCTCATACACTGCTGGTGGGACTATAAAATGATACAACCACCATGGAAAGCAGCATGGTGATTCCTTAAAAAGTTGGAATTAGAAATACCATTTGACCCAGCCATTCCATAACTAGGTATATATCCTAAAGAATGGAGAACCAGGACAAGAATATATGATATATGTATTTACTGGAGAGACAGCCTATTACTCTCACCTCTTGGCACTCCCTCACTGCTTTCATATAAGATATATCCACACCCATGTTCATCACAGCGCTGTTTATAATAGCAAAAGATAGAAACAACTGTCAACAGAAGAATGGATAACCAAACTATGGTACATACACACAATGGAATACTATGCAACTGTAAAGAATAACATTGCATCTGCAAAACACTGCATAACATGGATAAACTTGAAGGATATTATGCTGAGTGAAATAAGTCAGTCACAGGACAAATATTATATTAGTCCGTTATCATAAAAAGTCAAGGAAACACTGGGACGAGGTAACTATCAGGAGGAAGTGGGGGAGGGAGTTGTTGCATTGTGGTAAACTGTGGTCAATGTCATGAGACAAAGTATATGTGAACTGCTGTATGGAAAGTGAATTTTCTTTGT
>NW_006921797.1:320642-340824 GCF_000298275.1 Orycteropus afer afer | reverse complement strand
AGCAGACTGCCACATCTTTCTCTCAAAGGGTGGCTGGTGGGTTTGAATCGTCAACATTTCAGTTAGTCGCTGAGTACCACTGCACTGCCAGGACTCCTTAGAGGACACACACCCGCAACATATACATTATTTTATAGCAAACTTCAACTAACACCTTGCTTGATATACTGCTAAAAAACACACAAAACCACACACACTGCCGTCGAGTTGGATCTGACTCATAGCAACCCCTCCTTGGGTTTCTGAGGCGGTATCACTACAGAAGTAGATTGCCCAACCCTCCTTCCAAGGAGTGGCTAGTGAGTTTGAACCACCAGCCTTCTGGTTAGCAGTCAAATGCCTTAGGTTCTATGCTACCAAAGCTCCTATATACTGCTAGTAAGAGAAAAATATACTGGCTTATAATAAAAGGCTAAGTTTAAATAATTTATGTAAAGTACTGCTACAAAAAAACTGAGCTCAAACATTCTGTGAGTTCATGGCTTAAATAAAAAGAGCTATGGTGTCTAGTAATTGTGTAATCAAGTCATGGAGGCAAGATTAATTTGAGCAGATACCTAAAGATGTAAGGTAGAGCATAGGACAATGTCAGACATTCAAATATCTGATAAATTTGTTTAGGCAAAGTTACATTAGCTTTGAGCAACGGCTTCTTCATGTTGATACCCAATAACCCATTTATCATGAGGGATGGTAGACTCAGCCAATATGGTGATGTGTTATTATCACAAAGAAAGCAGTAGGTGGTAGATTAACTCTGACTTTTTTTTTTTAAGCAAATTATGAAATCTATTACAGTACTACTGAAAATGAATACTAAATGCATTCATATACACATGGTGTTTTTGGTAATTTTTTGATTTTTATAGGAAATTCCATATAGTTTAATCAGCTGATAAGAAAGAAGTAGTCTTATTTTTATTTTTTTGAAACTTTTTATTTGGTGATTCATAGAAGCAATGGAGCGAAATTCTCAAATATGGCAATTTTATTTTTCCTTGGCGGAATCCACTCAATGGCAGTGAGGTTTTTTGTTCTTTTTTTTTTTTCTTTAAACATTGAACATATGTATGTTATACTTTACATATTTAAACATATGTATGTTATACTTTACAATAAAGTCTATTATTCATATTTTATTTGTAATACATTGAAAATATTATTTTCCTTCTTGTATATGAGACTTGGGTGTCATGTATACGATAACAATGAGGCAGATTTTGCCATATTTTTGGTATTCTTTGTCACTGTGTTGTCAGCTTCTTGAACGTAGGGATGTTTTGCATTCATTCATAAATATTTTGATCACCTAGCTCTGACAGCATAGTGCCTAAGGCACTTGACTGCTAACCAGAAGGCTGGCGGTTCAAACCTACCAGCCACTCCTCAGAAGGAAGATGGGGCAATCTACTTCCTAGTGATATTGCCTCAGCAACCCAAGGAGGGGTCACTATGAGTCGGATCCGACTCGACGGCACATAACAACAACAACAATCCATACTGGCTAAATTCTGGGGCTCTAGGTCACACATGGTAATGCAGTCACTGCCCTCGGAAAGCTTGATGCTTACTGGGGAGGTAGATAACTAAATAAGCAAATATAAAATAGTGAGGAGCTGATAACTTGGGGACACTAGTGGATACTGTGAATGAGGCAGCAATTCACCTTGTGTAAAGGTCAGGGAAGACCTCCTTAGGAGATTCTGGGACCTGACAGACAGGAGAGACATCCAGGTGGAGTAAAAGGGTTAGTGTATGTGTAGGCTTGGGGGTAGGCCTGGAGAAGAGTGATACAGAGTGAAGACCAAAGGTGAGAGAAGGTGTAGCCTTCTAGCATTTGTGAGGAGGGCAGTGGTGCTGAAGCAGAGTCAGGGTTACAAGAAGTGAAGAGGCTGGAGAAGAAGTCAGCATCTTGAAAATCACATGAAGAAGTTTGGTCTTTACGTAAAGGGCAATATGGAGCCATTGTAGGTTTTTTAAGCAGGAGAGTAACATTATCAGATCTGTGCTTTCGAAAGTTCACTCTGGCTACTGTATGGAAAATGAATTGGAGGAAAGAAGGCTGGAGACAAGGAGAGCTGTTCGGGGCTATTGAAGGAGTTAGTGTCACAGAATCTGTAAACACAGAAGGTGACACAGATAGCTGACCACACATCAATTTTATAATTATATGCTTATCACATCACTTTGTATATCATGAGTTTTTTTTCAATATTGGTTAATATAAGTGATAAAACACTCATATTTTTTGTAGTCAAATTAAATTAGCAGTGAGTGGGCTGGTGGCATAGTGCCTAAGGTATCTGACCATTAACCAGAGAGCTGGTGGTTCAAAACCCACTAGCCACTCCTCGGAAGGAAGATTGGACAATCTACTTTCATAGAGATACCTCCTCGGAAACCCAAGGAGGGGTTGCTATGAGTCAACAGCAGTGAGTTTGGTTTGGTTTTTGGGCCCACAACAAACACATTCTAGGCATTCACTTAACTTGGTGAAATGCAAATTTATCTTAGGAAAATTCAATGAAACAACAAACTTTTTAAGAGAAAGGACAGGGTAGCAGATGAGAACAGTGTAAAGGAGAGGGAGAATGCTTTGACAATTATTAAAAGAAAAAAATGCAGTTAGTGAAGGGTACATACTTTTGCACTATGTAAAGTCCTAAAGCAAAATCTAAATTTTTCTTGTTTTTCTTGTGACAAAAACAAAGGACATCTGTTAAAAAGAAAAAAAAAAAAAAACAATGTGAAATTGTTCAGTGCTGCAAAATATCTAAAAGGGTTTATTGTGTTTTTTGGATATCAACAACAGGATTTCTGTATATGCAAAACTAAGAACTAAACTGCCCAAGGAGTATAAAATATTAAAAAGAAACATATTTACTCAAAAATGTATTTGAGATACCATCAAACCTCATGTATTTGTTCTTTTAAAAGACAATTGAGATGGCATATTTACAGCTTGTTTTTTTTTTTTTTTTCTTTTTCTTTTTAAATGCTTCCATGTATTTCACTTGCTTTTAACTTAAGCCACAGGATACAACTTTATAATGGGGGAAAGTGGGCTGAAGAAGAAGAGGAAGAAGAGTATGTTTGGGCGTTTTAGTATCTTAATTTGATACTCTTTTGTTATTAATATTTTAAAATAATTGCATGTTAGATGCGAACATATTTGAAATTTCCTCAGCTACACGTAACCAAAATTTAGAGCTATGTATGTAATGGACTTATGTCTACAAGACCACAGAATTCCAATGAGTATAGATAACTGCAGACATCTGTACTTCTAGTCTTTGCATTTTTCTTTCATTCCCTTTTTAGGAATCAAACTCCAAATCTTGGATGCTTCCATTTATGAAAATTGTCACAACTTGCAGAGAGGCAATGAGAAAGATTTCTTGAACAATACAGAACAGAGAGAGTTTTCAATGACAAAGAGCACAAACTGCATATGAACTTGAAGGCCCTATAAATAAAAAATCCAAATCCACTGCCACTGAGTTGATTCCAACCCATAGCAACCCTGTTGGACATAATGGAAGTGCCCCATAGGGCTTCCAAGGCTGTAAATCTTTACAGAAGCAGACTGCCTCATCTTTTCCTATAGAGCAGCTGGTGGGTTTAAATCACCAACCTTTTGGTTAGTAGCCCAATGCTTTAACCACAGCTCCATCAGAACTCCTTTCAAAAGCACTGTGAGGAGACTCTTATTCTTGCTATCTCTGATTTACACTCCAAAGGGAATAATATATTGATGCTTGAGTGCTGAGAGAGAGAAGAATGCCTGGCTCTCAACTACTTTAAACACATTTGGAAGTAGGTAAATACTTTAAAAAAGTCTTTAGGAAACTTACGTACTTTTGTAAAACTGTCCTGGTTAGGGGAGTGTGGGGCTTAAAAAGGAAAGAACAACTTACACTGCCATGGATAGTACCCAGCCCTGAATGAAAAATTTTTTTTAAATGATGAAAGCAGCTTCTCTTTAGAAGAAACACTTAAACAAAAAAGTAAGGTGCAGATACAGAAGTGTGCCTATAATGTTGTAGGTGGTTGGTGAATATTTTTTTGCATGAAATAATTTGCTTTGTAAGAAAAGGAAAAGACTACTCCCATTATTCCTAACCCCTCGTGGTTAAGGTTGTGTGTCAACTTGGCCGGGTCTGGTTGAGTGGCTAGGCAGCTGGTGGTAGTAATTCCCGATGATAAGACTGGCAATCAACTCCATGGTGGGATCTACCTCAAGCAGCTGAGTAGCTGCTTTAGGGACATGGTCTGCTTCCCATATATAAGAAGCAGCTTTGGCAATGGTCTCTAGCTTATGGCACACTTGAACCCTGCATGTAGGTGAGTTGTTGTTCAGTAGCCTACCATGCTCTACCCATTTTGGGACTTTCAGTGGATTTGAATCAATGGCCTGCCATATTGTTTAGTAACATTGGGACTGTGCCTTTTCACTTGTCGACCTTGGATTTGTCAACCTCAGCAGCCAACAGCTATGAGAATGAAGAAAAGCTTCCAGTTTCAGTGGGCCGGGAGCAGGAGGCAGACCTGAAGCCCAAGGCTAAGGGGCTCTCACCTAGCCCCTAGAGCCTGGCACTTTGAACTTGGACTTAAAGCCTCCAAACTGTAAGAGAATAAACTCCTGTTTGTTCAAGCCATCTCATTTGTGATATATTCTTGTCAGAGTGGCACAAAGTAACCAAAACACCCTCCTACTCTCTCTTGTTGATACCTTTCCAAAAAAACAAAAACCAAACAAAAGTTAACAGTTTGACATATAACTACTTTCAAAACCTATGTGCTATACGTACATATATAAACCAAAACCAAACTCACTGCTGTTGAGTCGAATCCAACATATGTGTATATAAATATACATATATACACATATATACATATATTTGTATATGGCATAAATGGAATTATAGTATAAATACTAAACTACTCGTTTCACTCAACAATATATTTTAATACTTTCATGTCAATGTACATCCTTATCTGCCTCACATTAATAATTGTTGTTGTTGTTGTTATTATGTGCCGTCGAGTAGGACCTGACTCATAGTGATCCCTCCTTGGGTTTCCGAGGCAGTATCACTACGGAAGTAGATTGTCCCGTCTTCCTTCCAAGGAGTGGCTGGTGGGTTTGAACCTCCAGCCTTCTGGTTAGCAGTCAAGTGCCTTAGGCACTATGCTACCAGAGCTCCCCACATTAATAATAGGTAGGTAAATTTAAGGAACTTTAGAAACCATCAGAAATGTGGTCTGTGGTACCCTGGGGACTGCTGAGATCCTTTCAGGGGATTTGCAAAGTCAAAACTATTTTTGTAATAGCACTAAATGTTTTTTTGAATCTTTTGCCATGTTGACATTTGTACTGATGATGCAAAATGCATTGTTAGAACTATTAGCACCTTAGCTACAATCAAGCTGGTGGCACTGAATTGTAGTGGCTGCGAACTAAACTAGGCACTTTTTAAAAATGTAATGCCATTTTTACTTAACAGAATGACTAATAGTCAAACCATGGTTATTCAAATTTGGGGAACTTGGCTTTTTTATTTTTTCCCTTGAAAATAAAGGGAACCTTGGGAACCTTTTATTTTAGGGAAAACAACTGACAACTTTCAGGTACAGATTAGAACTTTGGAACATTTGTATTTGCCCCTGTGATTTTTGATAGCTTCCCAATGTTAAAGATATTTCTGATGAAATTAGTGGTGCTATTCATGAAATGTTTTTGATATTGTAAAAGAAGTATGGAAATATTTGGAAGTTATGAATAACTCAGTGAATAATACTTTCCAAATGACTAATGCTTGATATGCTAACAAAGTCATACATGAGTTAAAGATCTATTCAAACTGTAAGAAAGACCACTAGGTTTTAATCTGTAAAGTACACATAGTTCAATGATAGGGTTTTAGATTTCCCATTGCTACTAAACTTCAAGAAAAGAACTTTTGTCAAGTTTTGGTATAGTATGAAAAAATATTCACAATTATCTGAAAAAAGTTATTAACACATTCCTTCCTTTCCCAATTGTATCGCTGTGAGGATAAATTTTCATTCTTACCCTTTAACCAAAAAAAAAAAAAAAAAAAAAAAGATTGCAGTAGATTAATTGAAGAAACAGATAAGAGAGTTTATTTTTCTTCTAAGGTCTTCCACTAAGAGCTTTGTAAAAATGTAAAACAATGCCACAATTTTCACAAAAATTTCTTTCTTTTTGGAAAATGAGACGTTTTTAAAAAATAAAATGTTATTTTTGTTCATATAAAATGAGTTTCTTATCATTAGTTTTCAATGAATTAAAAAGTAAATACACAAAAATGTTCTTAATTTTATTTTCTAATACAATGTCAATAGATACAGTCTACATAATAAAAGCTCTTTGGGGTTAGTATTTTTTGAGTTGAGACAAAAGGTGAAAACCACTGTTATACCAAAAAGAATATTAACTTGTTCTGAAGTAGTAGAAAAATTCATCCCTGGAAATATTAGAAAAAAAGTTTTTCTTTTTCCTCTCTCTAATAATGATAAACAAAGTCAATGAATGCCTTTTAGATTCTGTTGGAAAATTCCATAATATACTATGTCAAAAATTATCCAATTAGCCTTATAATAAATAGCTCTGTGTGCTACTTACTATATATCTGAATTATATTTAATGGCTATAACTTTAGAGTCTGCAATCTATGGGAGCAAATCACCAAGTCTTTCCCCTATGGAGCTATTGGTGGGTTCAAACCACCAACCTTTTGGTTAGCAACCAAGCACTTTAACCATTATACCACAAGGGCCCTTGGTAGCATAGTGGCTAAGGCACTTGACTGCTAACCAGAAGGCTGGCAGTTCAAATCCACCAGCCACTCCTCGGAAGGAAGATGGGGCAATCTACTTCCGTAGTGATACCGCCTCGGAAACCCAAGGAGGGGTCGCTATGAGTCGGGTCTGACTCGACGGCATATAACAACAACAACAACAATAACTTTAGAGTTTACACTTATACATAGATTATAGCCTTTAATTTTCATAAACAGTCCCATGAAGGTAGATATTATTTTCTTATTTATAGCTAAAGAAATGGATTTTAGGAGAGGAAAAGTACTTTGTTTTTCAAGAAAGTGCTAGAAGATAGAATCAAATTCAGGTTTCCTGATCATGTAATTCTGTGTTCTTTTTTATGTTTGGATGGAAAAAAGGAGCTCTTTGATTACAATCAACATAGAATATACACTTTAGTTTTCCCACGATAGAAGAAAGGGCTGGGTATCGAGACAGATACCATTTGGGTTTTGTCAAGACTCCTGACACTATCAGCCTATTTCATCTGCCTTATGAGGACTGTAGGAGACCTTGGGTGGTGCAGATGGTTAAACTTTGGCCTACTAGTTGAAAGGTTGGCAGTTCAAACCCACCCAGAGGAGCCTTGGAGGACAGGCCTGGCAATCTGCTTCCAAAAGGTTGCAGCCTTGAAAATCCTACGGAGCAGTTCTACTCCACACATATAGTGCTGCCACGACTCATAATCGACTCAATGGTAATTAACAATGACATAAAGATTGTGGGAAATAATATATTCCAAGGCATCTAGAATTGTGCTTGGTATGAAGTAGGCCTTTTTATTATTAATTTTCCTCCTTAGCATAATAATGTAGCCCGGCACATAGCCAGAGGAGCTTTGGTTTCACCCAACTCTTAGGTCAAGTATGAAAGGGCTTAGTCAATAAGACAGAAATAGATGATTGATATAGGAAAAAGCTTCAGAACAATTGCAGGCCTGAACAACGCCAACAACAGAAATGCAGGTTGTTCTAGGTTGGAAGCAGAGGTCATTCTATATATCTATTAATCTACACCTCAATTCGTGTTCAAATTGATAAGTGACCAGGTAGGTCATTACACCATTCTTTTGCTTCCCATGACTGTTCCAAACCAGCTTTCTGTCACCACTGAATGTCATCACCTTTAATGGATTCTTCCTTGTCTCCACTCAAGGCTGCTAGAGCCAAATAAAGAGTCACCCAATCTTAGCCTTGTTGTTGTTAGGTGCCGTGGAGTTGTCTCTGACTCATAACGACCCTATGCACAGCAGAACAAAACACTGCCCAGTCCCCTGCCAGCTCCACGATCCTTGCTATACTTGAGCCCATTGCCACAGCCACTTAGCTTTAAACTCTCTTTTTCTCATGTCTTCCTAGATTTAGCACTCTTGGCTTCACACCTGGAAACTTTCTCCTGCCAGTCCCTTCAGAATGACACATCACTGCTGTGACACCTGCATTAGCACCTCATTGGGGCTTTCTCTGCCCCAATCCAGCCCCAGTTGGTTGCACACAAGGCAACCTGCTTCTGACCCAGGCTTCATGGTCCTACTTATGGAGGCAGGGGGTTAAAGGGGGTTAAAAGAGGCCTACAGAGTGAAAGCTGTGAGTCAATTCTCCTGGTGGCCTCTAAAAAGTCCCTTCAACTACATGATATATTGAGGAGGTGATGCTGGTCAGATTTGGCTGGATGTGGAGGTAAAAGCTGAGCCAGGTTCTAAGACCCAAGGGAGGTAACGTAGAAACAATTTCATAATTTTTTCCTATATAGCTATGTATATAACTTTATGTAACAGCAATGAAATGAGAGCAACCCAGTTTGTTATATTGAATTTACCTTGAGCAAGATAGTTTGCTACGTTGTGGCATGAAGACTTTACATATGTTATTTCATATAATTCTCATTATATTACCATGACTTTGGTTACATTTTCCTAAGTGTGCACATGAGGAACTAGAGAGTCTTAAAGGTTTAATTATTTTCTCAGGGTCATTCCCAAGGTCAAACAAATGATATGTGGCAGAGCAGAATTAGAAGCCAAGGTTTTTGTCCTCAAATGTTAGATTCTTTTCAGTTCAGTCCCCCACCTCTAGCATATTTCCATTTTATTGAAAAGTGAAATGACATAAGGTCAGAATGCATATTTTATTAGTAAAAATTAAAAAAAAAATTAAAACTCAACTAGCTCTTTAGTACTTCTATTACACAAAATGGGAGCTCTGGTAGCATAGTGGCTAAGACACTTGCCTGCTAACCAGACGGCTGGCGGTTCAAACCCACCAGCCACTCCTCGGAAGGAAGGTTGGGCAATCCTACTTCTGTAGCGATACTGCCTCGGAAACCCAAGGAGGGGTTGCTATGAGTTGGGGCCGACTCGATGGCACATAACAACAACAACAACAACAACAACATTACACAAAATACCATCTCAGAAATATATAGTGAATGGTTAAGAACCCTGTCTCAAAGGTCAGATTACTTGGTTCAAAGTCAGATATACTACTATTAAGTCAGATATACTAGCTGTATGACTTTGAGCAAGTATTCATCTCCTCTTTGCTTAAATTTCCTCATTTGAGAGGAGTAACAGGACTTATCTAACTGAGATTTTGTGGAGAAAAACAATTAATACAGGTAAAGTGTGTAGATAGTACTTGACACATAGAATATACTCAATAAATATTAGTTATTATTAGCTGAGGAATAAAGAGTCATGGTGGCGTAATGCTTAAGTGCTCAGCTGCTAACTGAAAGGTTGGAGATTTGAACTCACTAGTATTTTCGTGGGAGAAAAGACCTAGTGATCTGCTCCTGTAGATTATAGCCTAGGAAACCCTACGGGGCAGTTTTACCCTGTTACATAGTGTATGAGTTGGAATCAATTTGACAGCATAGAACAACAAAGCTGAGGTGTCCCTGGATGGGACAAACGGTTAAACACTTGATTACTAGCTGAAAGGTGGACAGTTTGAGCCCACTAAGAGGCCCCTCAAGAGACAACCTCTGTCATCTGCTTCTAAAAGGTCACAGCCTTGAAAACCTAATGGAGCATTTCTACTCAGCACATTTGGGGTCACCAGGAGTAGGAATCAACTGCTAGCAACTAACAACGACAACAACTATTAGCTCATATCTTTCCTTCCCTCTCTCTCTTTACCTCTGCTTCCTTTTCTCTTTCCTTCTTTTCTCCTTCTTTCCTTACTTCTTTAATTCCTTCCTCCCAGATTGAGTTGGCATTGTATAACCACTGGACAATCTTTCTAGCAAGATGGCAAGACTCACTAGACGTACATGGCTCAGAAACTCCATCTTGAAGTTATTTTTTTTTTTTTAACTGTGAAATGGGTTTAAAAATAGAACCTGGTGAGAAACAATTCTTGCTGTGTCAACTTTTAGAAGGCTGTACTGAGAAAACCTGGCAGAGCTTTATTTTAAGACGACTCTGCATGGCTTAGCTGGGTTGACAGATACATCAGAATATCTTCTTGCTGGTTCACTTTCCTGTGAACCTGAAACCGAATGACATGAAGGGTTCTGGCCTGACCAAAGCCCTTCTTACAAAAGCCAACCGAACCAAACTCAGGTGTTGCTGTCCAGTAACTGGAGCAGAACCCCAGCAGTGAGCCTTCGCTACCTACTCTTTTGAAGCTCAACTCTTTGTTAAATCTTCTTTTAACACAAAATGGATTTTTTTTACAGTGTATTTTAGGGATGGTGCAAAATATTAAGGATATATAAAAAGAAGGGTCACAGATGGGTTTGGAAAGTAGGTAGATAAGACTTTGTATAATGCAGCAGAGAATGTTGGTCTGTGTTGATCAACATCTGGGGTCTAGTCTTGATTTTTTCCAATCTTTTTCTTACAGGGATGCTAGTTATTTTTGAGCTCAGTTTTCCCATTTTCAAAATAAGACTTTGTACTAGATAATCTTTAAGGTATTTCTCCTTTCTTCTCACGTTAACTGATTTCTTTTTAATGATTTAATATGATTTCTTTTATAATTTTTGCAGTGATTATGAAAGAGTACCATTATTTGAAGCAGACAGCCAAACCTGGATAAAACATACCATCAATTCATATATTGAAGAGGATTCAGTGTCTCCCATAAGCTACTATGTACATTCCCCATATCTGTCAAACTCATTATTTCTGAACAACCAGTTATAATGGCTGGACCTAACCCAAGTCTCCATTCTAATGCAATAATAGAATAGGTTGAAATTGGACATGTAAGAATGTCTCTCCAGAAGGAATGTGCAGATGCTCAATTGTCTTAAAGTATACATGTAAACACCTCCTTCAGGAAAACTAATCAGGCAACAAGTTATACAACTCACTGAAATGAGTGAAAAGTGGAGACACTATATTAGAAAACAAGTAACAGGTAATGAGCATGGAAAAAGTAGCACCAAAAGGAAAAGAATTGTCAGGGTTGGAAAGCTGGCATTGATATAGACGTAAAACTTGGATGTATATTTTTTTGTGATATTTTTGAAGATGCTTTACCTAAAAATCAGTCAAATACTATTATCAAGATAAAAACAAAACAAAATTGCAAATGCTACATCAAAAGTAGTGAGTATCGATTTTGAATGATAGAGATGAATCTGAGGCCATGAAATTAGGGGCCTGGCCCTACCTGCTATATGTAGTCAGTGACCTGGGTTCATATTTGTCTTGTCTGTTCAATCAACATCTATTGTAGGTTCTAGCACACAGCAGGTACTAAATAAGTATTTGTAACTTTGTTATTTTATTGATAAAGATCAGCATTCCACCATCCCAGCTTAAGTAACACTGTTGGATGGAGGTTCCTGATTCAAACCAAACAACTGAACTAAACCAAATCAACTCTCCCTCCCCCCAACAGTTCTATCACCTGCCCATCATTGTACTAAAAGTTATTTAAACTTTAAAAGATTCATTCAAATACATTAGCACAAGCAGAGCAGCTATATTAATTTCTACATCAAAGATGAAACAATCGAATCACATGTTGTTGTTGTTGTTGTTATGTGCCTGTTGAGTCTGACCCGACTTATAGCGACCCCTCCTTGGGTTTCCAAGGCGATATCACTACGGAAGTAGATTGCCCAACTTCCTTCCAGGGACATAGAAAGATTAAAGTACTTGTTCAAATCAAATAAAAAGCAGATAATGTATGACTTAAAACACATCTCATAATCTTTTTCTTTGGTTTCATAAATGTGACTAACAGATGGCCATCTCTCCCTGTTCCCATCTCAAAATTCCCTCCTTCCATTTATCAAGTTCTGAATCTGTCCCAGTCACTGTATAACACTCAGGAGACATAGAGATGAATAATGCAAGGCATCTACCCTCCAGACCTCACTATCTAGATGAAACTCTTTGCAAGAACTTCCCATTCCACAATATTGTTAAAAGATTGTCAGAAATTATTTCTGGTGGTCATAATCTTTAAAATACAACCAAAACAATTTAAGAATTGTTATTAGGCATGTTGTTGGCACTGTAACAATGCAAAATTTAAATGAACTTTCAATTTCTTTAATATTTAGACATATACATGAAGTATAAAATAGTGCAAAAGAATTTTACATTTGAATAGAACATTAGTCTTTACAATGTTCTTTTATTTACTTGTTTAATTTTTATTGAGCAATTATAGTCATTTTATTCTCATGATAACCACCGTGTAAGATGATAGTATAAGTAGCATTTTTGTTTACTGTGGACCAGGCATATTCTAAGATCTATCTATCTATCTATCTATCTACTTATCTACTTATCTAGTTTCATTATAATCATATGAGAACTTCATCACCCTCATAGTACAGATGAAGAAACTAATGAAAAGAAATATATAGTAGCTTTCCTAAAGAGGAGTCAGAATTTGAATGTATACCACTGTCCAGGTCCCACTCCTAAAGAATCTTATACAATTGGTCTTAGCAATAGGCTTGGGCATCAGTATCTTTAAAAATTCCTCAGGTAATCCTAATTCCCAACTAAAGGATGAAAGCTACATGACTAAAGCCAATGCCTTTAACTGAACAGTGGTTTATAATCAGAACAATTGCAGTTCTGACTAATGTAGGGAATAATTAAGTTTAGGGAACTCCAAGGTCTATTCTACTAAAGATTGGCTAAATCAAAGAGGGCAGATTTCCTTAAGTTGAGGATTGAGAGGTGAAGAACTGGGAGAAAGGGGTGCAGGACTCTCTTTAGCACTTTAAATCCTAGACTCAATTGCTCCCTATATAATGAGCAGTCCAATAAAGTAAAACTGATGCATGGAAATCTCTTTTTGGCACAAATTCTTAAATCTGGGGCTGTGCAGTTGGTTGTTGTTGTTGTTGTTATGTACCATTGAGTCAGACCCGAATCATAGTGACCCCCTCCTTGAGTTTCCGAGGCAAAGAAATCATCTTTGTTCACAGAGTGCTAAGTGACATGTCCAGGATCCTTATGTCTTGGACTATATAGGTGAATCACTGACTACCATCTTGGACTGTATAGACGAACCCCTGACTACATACCATAAAACAACTGTGCTCTGGTCACTCCAGTTTGAGGTGGTTATGGTTATCTAGATATGGTGTCCAATTTAAAGATTAAATGGAAGCTGGGGGGTGCCACACTCTGTTCCCTCAGAGCCATCACATCAACCCTGAAAGATTTCTCCTCCATGTCACAAAAATATGATATGCTTTGAACTTTTCAGTCCCACTGTTGTAATGCAACAGCATCTTGCTCTGAATAGAGACTCAACAATCTTCCTGTAAATACTGTTTTCATGTTTCCTTAGAAAAAAACTCAATGTGAATGAAGTCTGGGATCTTATATGTTAGTTTTTTGCATAGTTAGGAAACTGTGGATACTTTGCAGCATAAATTATCATCACAATTTAGTGGAAGAGTATAATAAATATTACTTTAAAGTGGGACTATTTCCAATCATTTGATGTTTTGAATGGAGCTTCTATATTTACGTATAACTTTTAAGAAATTCTCACCATGTATATTAGGCTCAGTTCTCTACAGAAGCAAAACCAATGAAGCTTACACATTTATCTCAAGGAATGGCTCACATGGTAGTAGAGACTAACAAGTCCTAAGTCTGTGGGCTAGACACCAGACTGGATGTATCTCCTGACTCAAGTAGCTGCAGGGACTGATGAACCCAATATCATCAGGTAAGACAACAGTCTGCTGGCTCACAGGCTGCTGAGGTGAACTAATATCAAGATTGTCAGACAATATGGTAGGTCATTGGCTCAAGTCCAAAGAACTGGAGGTCAGATGATGATAATCCAGATGCAAGTTCTAGATTGAGCAAAAAGCCAGAAAACTTTGAGGAAACTACTGTTCAACTGATTGGCTGCTCATAGAAGATCTCATCATGGAGGTGATTATATCAGATCTCATCATGGGCAATGACTACTTCATTACATAACTGATAAGCTACATCATAACTGCCAAACCACTGAGAATCATGTCCCAGCCAAGTTGACATACAATCTTAATCATCACACCATCCTTATTTTATATATTAAAATTTCTACTTACAAACCTCATATGAAGCATACATGGGTGAAGGACTCACATTCCTTTTTGTTTTTAGTAGAAAAAAATAAAAGTACAGCAATATCAGATAACTATTACACAAAACTTAACCATGTATAATAATTCCTACCATACTATTGTTGCTTGTTGGCTCTGATTCATGGTGACCCATGTATAACAGAAGGCAATATTCCCTGGTCTCACTCCATGATTATTGATATGTTTGATCCTATTATTGAGGATATTGTGTCAAGTCATCTCATTGAGGGTTCTCTATAGTACCTATGGTATAAGATGCCTAGTGGTATTGTTTTCTTTAATGACATTGTTGTTGTTGTAGTTATGTGCCGTCAAGTTGGACCCGACTCATAGCGACCCCTCCTTGGGTTTCCAAGGCAGTATCACTACGGAAGTAGAGTGCCCCATCTTCCTTCCGAGGAGTGGCTGGTGGGTCTGAACGGCCAGCCTTCTGGTTAGCAGTCAAGTGCCTTAGGCACTACGCCACCAGAACCATGTATAGGCAACTTTATATTACTTTTAATGGATTCAGGATCTGCATCCCCTGAGCTCTGAAAAATCTGAAGGCATGGCCAAGACTCTGGAAATGCCTGCCACCTCTTATCTTTCATGCTTTCCTGGATGTAACTTAAAATGCAGGAGACTATCATCAAGATTCTCCTTTACCACAACAACTTGGTCTTTCATAAAGCCTGCTTCCTCACTTTCAATGAAATATCACCAGACTGACTTGTTTTAAAACTGGTATGGTGCCACTGGACACTTCTCTATTTGAAGAATGCCTCTCAGTATCCCTTGACTGCACAGAACCCGGGCTGCCCACAAGTCACTTAAATGATGTGCTTCCTGCAGTCTGATGCATTGTCACTCCCAGACCATCAAATTTTATAAGCAAAGTCACAAGGTTAAGGTGACTATATCCATTGCAGACTCATGCTGCTGGTCAATTCTTTATTATTGCCACAAAGACTGGTCTCTTTTCCTTAGGTCCCCAGCTGGAGCTTTTGCCTCTTCAAGGTGACCTGGCTGGTTTACTGAGATGCTCAAGGCCTTAGCATCCTCGCTTCCTCCTCAACCCATTTCTGGGTCCTCAGCTTCTGATTTTCCCCTCTTCCCTATTTTTGAGGAGAAAAGATCATCTGGTAGGATGGAAATCTTCATCTGTGGTCCAGATGTCATTCCCTTCACACTGATTTTGCTACTTTTCTTCACCAATTATTCTCTCTCTTACATTGTCCTTTTCTCCCTTTCCCTCAGTTCTTTACTTTCTGCATAAGCAAATACAGCTCTTCTTTTGCCTAAATGATATCTAAGACTATGCTATTTTTTTTCTTTCTCTCTCCCTCATACCTCTAAAACACACACATATATAGTCTTTCTCTTTTTTAATGTTCAAGAAGATGTTGTTGTTGTTGTTGTTGTTGTTATGTGCCGTCGAGTCAGACCCGACTCATAGCGACCCCTCCCTTGGGTTTCCGAGGCAGTATCACTACGGAAGTAGATTGCCCCATCTTCCTTCCGAGTTCAAGAAGATAAGTCATACCAAATGCAAAATGAAGTTTACTCATTGCTTTAGTCATTTATTTGACACAAAAAATCATATCTAGACTCTATACTGATATCTAGATATTTAATAACCATGTGTTCATTCATAAAAGTTGTATATTAGGCATTTGCTTTTGTTCTTAAAAATAGATTTAATTATGTGAGAATCTATGAGGAAGATGAGTGAATCAGACACAGGTTTTATCCTCAGGGAGTAAGCAATCCAGTCATCAAAATGAAGACAGAGTAGGAATATGCAAAGCAGATATGCTCTATAGCAGGCTCAGCCATATAGAAGTGTCCAGATTGTTAAGCTGTTAAGGGTTTAGTCAAGTTGGCTGCATTGGGAAATGTAGAAATGAAATTATTTCATTTTTAGATCTGAAAGCAATCTTAAAAGTTTTCAATCCCTTTTCCCTCATTTTACAGATGAAGGAACAGATGAAGCAACAGATGAAGCTCAAGAAAGTTTGAGTAATTTACCTAAGGTCACAGAACTAGTTAATGACAGTGATAGTACTAGAATCTTGGTCATCTAAGATAATGTTCTTTCTACTTTATTAGAATTAAAAATCTCTTCAAAGCTTTATTTTAGTGGTTCACGTAATAAGCACATATGGTGGGTGCTCAATAAACATTAGTGAAGCAGATAAAAAAGAAAAATGATGTATATGAATTAAATATTGATTTTATGCCAGAGCTTGGGTAGGTACAATAGGAGATGCTGTGATGGAAGCGGGATAAATGGACCTGACTCACAAGGAGCCCCCAAGAAAAATAGACTAAATAAATTGATATCTGATTAGAGAAACTAAAATTTCCCAAAATGAAGCAATTAAAGACCAATTATTAAACTGTGTGTAACCTACAAATACACAAGAATATCTGAGACAATTGAAAAGAATGTGAGATGGGATCATTTGAGAAGACTTCATGAGAGAGTTGATTCTTGACCTGGTCCTTAAGTGGTTAAAAATAAGATTTAAGTTAAAGGTTGTATGATCATGTCTGCTGGGCTTAGATGGCATTTCTTAAAAAAAAATAATAACTTCTCCTTCCCACTTTTTTCAACAGTTACACGTTTATTGTAGAAAACACATGTAAGACAAAGAAAAAATATAAAAATTACAAAAATCACCACATGATGTTTACTTATGTTTCATTGACTATGCAAAAGCATTCAACTGTGTGGATCATAACAAATTATGGATAACATTGAGAAGAATGGGGATTTCTGAACACTTAATTGTGCTCATGAGGAAAATCTGTACAAAGACCAGGAGGCTGTCGTTCAAAAAGAATAAGGGAACACTGCGTGGTTTAAAATTGGGAAGGGTGTGCCTCAGGGCTGTATTCTTTCGCCATACTTATTTAATCTGTATGGTGACCAAATAATCCGAGAAGCTGGCTCTATGAAGAACGTGGCATTAGGATTGAAGAGAGATTCATTAAAAACCTGCGATATGCAGACAATACTACCTTGCTTGCTGAAAGTGAAGATGACTTGAAGCACTTACTGGTGGAGACTGAAGACTATAGTCTGCAGTATGGATTACACCTCAACATAAAGAAAACAAAAATCTTCACAACTGGACCAATAAGCAGCAACATGATAAATGGAGAAAAGAGAGAAATTGTCAAAGATTTTGTATTACTTGGATCCACAATCAACACCCAAGGAAGCAACAGTCAAGAAATCAGATGTCATATTGCACTGGGCAGATCTGCTGTAAAAGATCTCTTTAAAGTGTTAAGAAGCAAAGATGTCTCTTTGAAGACTAAGGTGTACCTAACCCAAGCTGTCCTGGAAGAAGTGCAGCCAGAATGCTCCTTGGAAGTGAGAATGGCCAGACTTTGTCTCACCTACTTTGGTCATGTTGTCAGAAAGGACCACTCCCTGGAGCAGGATATCATCCTTGGTAAGTGAAAAAGGGGAAGGCCCTTAACGAGATGGTTTGACACAGTGGCTGCAATGATGGGCTCCGGTATAGCAAGGATTGTGAGGCTGATGCAGGACCAGGCATGAGTTGTTATGAGTTGGAGCTGACTGGATGGCACCTAGTAACAATAATAACAAAATCACCACCCAGAGCGCACCATTCACATGTTGGTATGTTCTTCTAGAATTTAAGTAAGTGTTTATTTCTTTCATTTCCATCTCTCTGATACTAGTAAATTTGAGCACATAAGTCTTTCAGTAATTTGCACAAGTATTCCTTGGTGAAATCCCTACTCTTTTTGTCAATTTTTCTGCTAAGTTTCTGATATAGATATGATTAGAAAGGTGCATAGGGCACATATCATTTCATGACTGGAATTTTAATTTAAAGTATTCTGAGATTCCTTTCTGTAATATGTGTACTTTTAAAACATAATTTTCAGTGTTTTCATAGTGTTACTTAATTTTCCCTAGTGGCAGATATTTATATTTGTGTAGAATATTGTTATTGCTCTTGCTCATATAACAAGGCTTTAAACCATGATCCTGTAGCTAAACTGTTATGCACATCCTTAGGCGTGGGTTGTTTTACAGGTGAATTTTTATTTGAAAACATTATGTTCTAATAATTTATATGAGATATTACTTGTGTGTGTTATTAATTATTGAACAATGTCATTGATATTACATGCAAGTGAAATTTTGCCAAAGATAATTCAAAGTGGTTGCAGCAGCACATCAACAGGGAACCGACAGAAATTCAAGCTGGATTCAGCAGAAGTTGTGGAAAGAGGAATACCATTGTTGATGTCAGATTCATCTTGCCTGAAAGCAAAGAATACCAGAAAGATGTTTACCTGTGTTTCAGCGACTATGCAAAGCCATTTGACTATGTGGAGCATAATAAATTATGGACCACATTGTAAAGAATGGAAATTCTAGAACATTTAATTATCTTCATGTGGAATCTGTACATAGACAAAGAGGCTGCCATTCAAACAGAACAAGGACATACTGAGTGCTTTAAAACCAGGCATGCATCAGGGTTGTATCCTTTCACTATACTTATTTAATCTGTGTGCTGAGCAAATAATCCAAGAAGCTGGACTGTATGAAGAAGAACGTGGCATCAGGATTGGAGGAAGACTCATTAACAACTTGTGATATGCTGAAAGTGATTGCCAACACTGAACGTAACTTGAAGCACTTACTGATGAAGATCAAAGATTACAGCTGTCAAGAGGGATTACACTTCAGCGTAAAGAAAAATCTTCACAGCTGAACTCTTACGCAGCATCATGATATAGGGAGAAAAGACTGAAGTTGTCAAGGAATTCATTTTATGTGGATCCACAATCAATATCCACAGAAATAGCAATCAAGAAATCAAATGATGTATCACATTGGTCAAATCTACCACAAAAGACCTCTTAAATGTTAAAAAGCAAAAATGTCATTGTGAGTACTAAGGTGTGCCTAACCCAAGCCATGGTATTTTCAATCACCTCATATGCATGTGGAAGCTGGACAATGAATAAGGAACATCAAAGAAGAATTCATGCCTTTGAATTACGATGTTGGCAAAGAATAATAAATCCATGGTATCATGGATTGTCAGAAAGATGAACAAATCTATTTTGGAAGAATTATAGCCAGAATGCTCCCCAGAAGATAGGATGATGAGATATAACATATCTAACATTCTTTAGATATCAGGAGGGACCAGTCTCTGTAGAAGGACATTGTGCTTGGTGAAGTAAAGGGTCAGCGAAAAAGTGGAAAACCCTCAACAAGAGGGATTGACACAGTGGCTACAACAATGGCCTCAAACATTGTTGGATAGTGAGGATGGTGAAGCAGCGGACAGTGTTTCATTCTGTAGGACACAGGGTCGCTATGAGTTGGAACTGACTATATGGCACCTAATAACAACAGTAATGCATGTATTATGTAGAGAAGTAAATTGGCATAAATGTGTCACTGTGAACATATCCTATTTTTATAGTCTGGTCTTTGTTTATTTTTCTTTTCTTGCTTGCCTATTCTTCCGGTTTTGCAGTAGATTCACACCATCAAATACACACTGCCTATCCATGCATAATTAACAATATTAATGTATAAATGTATTTTTTCTATTTTATCCATTGTCATATTCAACCACACATAATTATGTGTAACTACATTTAATAACAAGGAGCTCTGGTAGCATAGTGCCTGTGATAGTTGAAGATCTGTCAACTTGGCTGGACTTCACTTGTGAGTGGTGTTTCCCATGATGGATCACATGACTACGTCCTAAGCGGC
>NW_006921797.1:299968-320147 GCF_000298275.1 Orycteropus afer afer | reverse complement strand
AAGGCACTTGCCTGCTAACCAGAAGGCTGGCGATTCAAACCCACCAGCCACTCCTCGGAAGGAAGATGGGGCAATCTACTTCCGTAGTGATATTGCCTCGGAAACCCAAGGAGGGGTCACTATGAGTTGGGTCTAACTTGACGGCACATAACAACAACAACAACATATTTAATAACATACATATACACATTCTCTGAGGTTGTCATTGTTTTACAAATAGTGTGCTGTTATATCGATTCTTTGTCTCTTGTTTTTCTCTCTTATCTACACCTCCTAAATAACCACCTAAGTCATTCTCTTTAATGTCTGCATGATATTTTATATATGGATGGTATTTTATGCTACGACTTTACCAACCATTTTTTAGGGAGCTACTTGGTTTTCTTTTTTTCCTCAACTCTGAACAATGCTGCAGCATCCTTGTACATATTTCCTTACAGAATAGACTTCTAGGCATGTGATTGCAGGTTAGAGAGGTATACATATTTTTAATTTTAAAATTGTTTTTAAATGTTGCCAGATTACCAGCAATGTGTCATTACACTTCTCCTCCACCCTTGGTAGCAATAGGTATCATTGCTCTTTTAATTTTTTCTCAGTCAGATGGGTATAAAGTGGTATCTTTTGTGAGATTTCTCTGACTACTGATTTGAACATCTTTTTATATATTGACCATTTGGAGTTTCATTCTTGAAAAATTCCCACTTGTATACTTTTCCTGATTTTTAATTGGATTGGTGGTTTGTTTCTAGGCAATTTGGAGGAACATACTTCATAGGATAGCTATTAACCCTTTGTCAGCTGCATTGCAACTATTTTTCCAAATCTACTCTTTATCTATCAATATAATAATTTTTTATGCATATTGATAATTTTTGCATAAGAAAATATATTTTATGCCTTTTCAGTTGCTGCTAGAAATTTCCCTACCCAGAGTTTTGGAGAAACCATATACCACATAGTATTAAAAAGAGAACACTGACTTGACGGCGAATGTTAATAAACCTCTTCATTACAGAAAAATTTTACAAATATAGTTAATACCTTTGCCAAATCAGTAAATAATTATAACAACAATACAGAATGTCTCATAAAGATTTAAATTATCTTATGTCATCATAACATGTTAAATCTAGAGGGGAACTTACATACTTTCTCTAGGTCAATCCTCATTTTACAGGCAAGGAAACTATGATAGATGAGACTAAGGTGTTTCTCTTTTCAAACAGAAAAAACAGTGATCTGAATCAAATCCATTTTGCTTTGTCAACGGAGATGCAAACTGACACAATTCAGATGGGGATTTAGGGGCTGCTTTCAAGTACCCTACTGAGACTTTTCTAAAGAAAGCCAGAAGTCTTAGCAGCTCTGTAACAAGTTGATTCAGAAAACTCAGTCTCCAAAGGGAGCTCAGCTCACTCTATTCTATCATGTGGAAACACAGAAAACATCTGGTCTTAATGCATTATTAGAACAGTCTTATTATGCCCTATGCTCATGAGCTACTGAATGAGGAATACATTGTTTTTGTCTCATTTCTGTGGCCTTAGACTGTGAAATAAACATCACTACCATACTTTTTAAGCTCAAATTTATATTACTAACATTTCAATTCTTTTAATAAAGTGACAAAAATATATATAAACTAGAAAACCATATATGGTAGTATTTCTTACCTCAATGATTAAATAAAAATAAAAATGAATTTGACTTCTCATCTAAAAGTTTCAGAATTCTCAAATCTTCAAATTAAGTATCAAATTCAATTATGGTGCATTTTTTTCTTGTAAATTTGGAAAATATTTTTTCTTTTACTTATTTTAAATGAAAATGTCATGAATTTAACCTACATATTTTCTATGAAGAACAAAAAAGCAACTGAAAAAGTATTTCATCAGACATAATATTTCCTTAAAAAGGCTACTTTGGCTGCTAAAGTAATACTATTAAAAAAATAATTAAATTTCTTAGTATCTAGTAGAAATATTTTTGACAAATAAGTGAAGAATTTATACAATGGTGATTTGGACTTACAAATGAGAAATACAGGTAATGCTGTAGCAACCACTACTGCTCACTGCTTCTATTCCAATCAATATCTCCATTGACTTTTATACCATCACCACCACCAGTTACTAATGAGTCAGTTCCAACCCATGGCAACTCCATATGTGTCAGAGCACAATTGTCTTCCAAAAGGTTTTCAATGGCTAATTTTTCAGAAGTAGATCACCAGTCCTTTCTTCTGAGGTGCCTCAGGTTGGACTCAATCCTCCTGCTTTTTTGGTTAGCAGTCAAGAGCATTGACCCTTTGCACCATGAAGAGATTATTACTTTTATAAGAACATCTTATATTTTTCCCTCCCTTAAAAGATCTGACAATTTTAGTTATGAAAAGAGTGTTATTTTGAATAGTCTTTTCCAAGTTAGAAGTAACACTATTTGAATAGTAATAATTTTAAAAACCAAAACCAAAACCAAACTCACTGCCATCGAGTCGGATCCTACTCATAGTGACCCCTCCTTGGGCTTCTGAGGCAGTATCACTACGGAAGTAGATTGCCCAACCTTCCTTCCGAGGAGTGGCTGGTGGGTTTGAACCGCCAGCCTTCTAGTTAGCAGTCAAATGCCTCAGGATCTACGCCACCAGAGCGCCCATAATTTAGAAAGGTCGTCCTATAAATTTATTTTTGTTCTTGAACTGACTACAGAAATCTTGACTGGAAGATTAAATTCCTAATACCTTACTGGTAGGATTCTACGATCATCAAACTTACTATTTAGAAACTCTGTTGCTAGCTACTACATGGTCAAATTTATAATAAGAGTTTTAGATTATATCTCTAGTTTCATATTCCTGATAGGCAAGCCAGATTCATTTTTAGTAACTGATCAAGAGAATACTGATTATATGGTTACAGTTTGGTAAAGTTTGGAAATAAGGTGAAGTAGAGACTTAAGTTGAAGATAAAGCCTATAAAGTTAAAGGGAAATGTATCTGAACATTGGAATATATTCTGAATATTGAAATAATGTTCAAAAGAACTGGGTATATTAATATCAATGAAAGTTGTATCGGTTGTACATTGACACTCAAACCCATACCAAACAAAATGAAATGGAAATTTGGCACTGAGCTATCTAACCTCTTGCTTCTTACAGTTGTTGTTGTTGTTATGTGCCGTCGAGTCGGCCCCGACTCATAGCGACCCCTCCCTGGGTTTCCGAGGATATCACTACGGAAGTAGGATTGCCCAACCTTCCTTCCGAGGAGTGGCTGGTGGGTTTGAACCGCCAGCCTTCTGGTTAGCAGTCAAGTGCTTTAGCCACTATGCTACCAGAGCTCCTAAGAGGTACATAATCTTCCTGCATCAGAATTACCCAAATTTTGTTAAAATTGACACCTCAAGCTGTTCTCAAGATATACTGAAGCAGAATCTGTGGAGTAAGACCCACAGAGCTGAGCTTCCAAAAGCACTACAGGTGGGTTTCTTACACACTGAATTATGAGTATCACTGATTGAAACAAATCAGAAAATTCAATTGTTATCTTCAACTGATTGATCTGAGTCATTGTATAAGGAGTTGGATAAAAGAAATGTGAAATACAGGTTAGAATTACTTAAAAATTAGGTATTTCATATTAATCTTACTAGTTAAATTTTTGCTTGATATGTTTTTTAAATGGAGTATGGTAGAATATTTTACTTTAAATTAACTTTACACAATCTTCCACAGCTTTTTTTATGTTTTTAAAATAAAACTTTAGCTCATGAACATCTTTTGTAACATCATGTTAATGTTTCTGTATAAGACACAGAAACATTTTTCTCATACTATATGACAGGAGGGTGTAGTCTTTCTGAATCAAAGAGAAATGGTATATTTAAGATAGGTATAGAGAATAGTAAAATTATAATGAGTTACTCAGCATTTAATTTCTACTTCTTAGAACACAGAAATAAAATTGAAAATAACTAAATGTAAATGAATTGATGACATTTGATTTACTGTTAGCATTGGTATGCCTTTCTTATCTGTTCAAAATTCAAATGTTTACAAATGTGATATATCATTAATATGAAATATCTAGGTATAAGGGCATCCATCTTACCATGTTTATCTCTGAGAAGCTTCCTGCTATTATCTATTTAAACTTTTTCGATGTAATCTCAAATGACACAACAAATTGCCTACTTTTCCCTTGCAATCATAGTCTTTAATGGATTCATTGTTCTCAGGTTGTTCTGTGCTTCAACCTTGAGTAATTAACAAAACCTCTCTGCTTTAATCGCTAATCCTGCCCTTAATGACATTTTTAATTAATAACTTCAGCAACCTCATTTCCATTCATACCAAGGTCTTACAATCCCCTTCACCATTTTTCTCCTTATTAATAATTATTTTTGTTACAAATATATGTACACCCAATCCCTGCAGTAGTGAAAAAACATTACACAAGGTCAAAAGTGAGTTGTAAACTAGGGCCAGATAAACATAATTATTTCTTCAGAAAATGTCAAAGTTAGAGGAAGATGGGGCTATTGGGAAGGAGAATACAGACAGCAGAAATAAACCTCTAAATCACATTTCCCAATGGCTAGTTTCTTTCAGTACCGCTCTCTTGCTTTTTCATTAAGCTAAAACATTTTAATTTTAAAGCTAAATGTTTTGATTAATCTGTTTGCATACTTCAGGTTAATCAAATAATTGCCATTTGTGTATAAACATAGTGTTGATGGATACATGGTAATTTTACTCATCATTGCTATTTCCAATTGACTAAGGGCCGGTTTTAAAATAATTATTTTTCCCACTCATCAGAATTTAACCTTCACATATCAAGCTCTCTTCTCCTTCGTGATATTCTTGACCACAAGATTCAAAGATTCTGCAGTAGGACTTCCTTATTGATTCATTTACTTAACAAATAACCAACAATATAGATGCAGGGGGTTACTTTTAGATCATTTTCCTTAATTTTTTTTTTATAGCTTTTTCAATTTTGGGTTCTTTCTTGTTACATGTCCTCATAAGTAACTATAGCTTAGTTAATTCTTTTTTCCCAAACATTAATTAAGAGAGATTATGTCCATCTACTCTTGTATCATTTATTTGCTTAGATTATATTTAGCCTTCCTCCTAAAAGAATCTGAAACAATTTTGCAAAATTAAGTAATCAAACAAGCAAACAAAAGTTTTAAAAAATGAAGAAAAGGGAAAGTCGGTTTAAAGGATCAGGAAGGTAGAAGATCCCAGGAACCCAAAGTTACTTATTTTAGTTAAGGATCACACTGGATTTAGAG
This sequence comes from Orycteropus afer afer, assembly GCF_000298275.1. Taxonomy (NCBI): domain Eukaryota; kingdom Metazoa; phylum Chordata; class Mammalia; order Tubulidentata; family Orycteropodidae; genus Orycteropus; species Orycteropus afer. Next base: position 314,841 of record NW_006921797.1, on the reverse strand, counting down.
ATGATCTCTAGAAATGGAGAGAAACATACTGGATTTCACATTTTTAAATTATCCTTTTAAAAGGAGCTCGTGTCTCTCCTCTGCTCAAAACTTTCTGATAAATTCTATCATACTTAGAATAAAATCCAAAGTCCTTATCATGATCTAGGCAGCTCACCACATGTGGCTATGTGAATTTAAATTAGTTAAAACAAAAAATTCAGCTTCTCAGTCACAACAGACACATTTCAAGTGCTCAGTATCACATATGCCCAGTGGATACTGTTTGTGGAGATTCAATATACAGAACATTTTCATCTTGGTAGAAAGTTCTATTGGGCAGTGCTGGTCTGGCAGTCCCTACAGGATTTGGTCCTTGCCTGCCTCTCTAACCTACTCACTCAGATCTAGTACCAGCAGGACCCTGGCTATTCCCTAGACAATTCAAACTAGTCTTCACTCAGGGTGCTCACTCTCTCCTTGCTATTCCATCCATCTGAATGGAACGTTGTTTCTCCAGGCAGATCTCACATCAGGGCTCTGCTCATAAGATACCTCCTTTGAGAGGGCTGTCTAAACGTGTTTTTCTTTTCAATGTGTGTCACTGCATTACATAGTCTTCTCTCTGTGTCTCTGTCTCTGTCTCTCTCTCTCATATCTCACTCTAACTACTCACTGCTGTCGAGTTGGATTCGACTCATAGCGACCCCTCCTTGGGTTTCTGAGGCAGTATCACTATGGAAGTAGATTGCCCAACCTTCCTTCCAAGGAGTGGCTGGTAGGTTTGAACTACCAGCCTTCTGGTTAGCAGTCAAATGCCTCAGGCACCACGCTACCAGACCTCCTATATCTCACTCACTAGGATGGTATTTCTGTGTAGCTTGTGTTTAATTCATGTCTATGTGCCTGGCTTATTGCAAGTGCTCAATAAATGTTTGTTTATTCCAATAGTTCTCCACTGAGGGTGATTTTGCTTCCCCTCCTCCCCAAGGGATATTTGGCAATGTCTGAAGACATTTTAGATTGTTACAACTGGCTTCTGGTGGGTGGATGCCAGAGATGCTGCTGAACATTCTACAAGGCATATGACAGCCCCCACAACAAAGAATTAGCCAACCTCAAATGTGAATGCCAAGGTTGAAAAACCTTGTTTTACCCTCTACATGAATTGTGCACTGAGAAAATATAACTGATTAGTCTGGAGAGGCAACATTGAGTTACAGGAGTGGTTTATCAACTTACTCAACAACTAATATTTTTCTAGTTCACTTACTTTTAAGGCAAATGAAATTAAAATATACCTAAAACTGATTTTCTTTAGCTAACACCTTTGTAACCTGATAGAGAATCTTATATTTTTGTCTATGAAGAACAGCCATTTCATTTCAGGACTTCAATAATGTCCTCTCTTCACCTTTGCCATACCCAACTTATATTTCTTATATATATTTTGTCACATTATAAAAAGACAAAATGTACATAAGAAAAATAATTTGGGACAAAAGGATGTACATTTTGTGACATTGTTATGAATTTTGTGTAGTTCATTGGAGTGTTTTAAGATTTTTCTGTTTAACATTACCCCTTCTTAATCTCACCTATCAGCAATCTTCCATAAGAAACTGCAAATGGTTCTTAACTGAACTTTCCAAAGTTTTCATAGAAATATATTTTTCTAGATTCTTTCCACTTCAGGAAAAATGTTTTATTGTTTTGAATAAATTAGTATTTACTTTTGTAGAATAAATACTTTCACAAAATAAATATAGGTTATAGTATAAAAGAGAATTGACAAGGGTTGTGTAAAGGGCGCTGGTCTCTGCAACCGATCTGTGTTCAAATACAGCATCTTCCACTGATGAGCTTATGTGCCCTTGAGCAAGATGTGCTATTTAAATGAGATGTGAGAGTGAGAGCAACTCACATGGGCCACATAGCATAAGGTACACCCACGTACACTACCTTCCTTTCCTTTTCATCAATACTCGGAACTACCTGAGACCAGTACACCTTGAAGAATTTCCTTGTATATCTCTTCCTAAAAACAGAGTTCGTTAATTATAGTGTATTATTGAAAGGCAAATCATGATCCTAAAAAAATTCTCTGGGAAATGGAACTTCAAAAAGTAAAGTTGGTTTAGGAGCTTCTTCATTATTTTTTGCTGCTGAGAGAAAAGCTTCTAAGCTTTTCTAAATTAATGGTGATTTAGCTATTCAGAGCAGGTGGCTTCATTATCTTAAAATGTGTCAAATTACACTAATTACTGAAAAGGCCAGTGTAAGCTATATTGCAAGAAAACTCCTGAAAAGGTGACTGGGGAGAGAGGCAAAGAGACATGATTACTAAGATACCTGATCTTTCAGAAGTGGCCAAGTGTTTTGATAATGTGAGCTTCTCCTCCTTTTCCATCTTTAACAGTTATGCAGAGCATTGTTTGGTAGGTCTTTGTGATAATTTACTCAAGTGACTTTACAGGAAACTGAATATTTGATTTTAAATACGAATGAAATAGATATAGTTTGTTAGTGCCACCTTCCCTGGCTGCTTCTTTCCTCTTTTTCTCCCTCCCTTTTCTCTTTTTCTCCTTTTTGAAGAAATGACAACAGGCCACATTTAAAGGGCTACTTTTTCAACTCTAGAAGACTTAAAAAAGCAAGAGTTTTTCAAAAGCAGAGAGCGGCCAGACACTGAACTTTGGAAGCAAGAATGATGATGAGTGCAGCTTCTTAGCACTGCCTATTTGAGAAGAAGCCATAAAATTCGGTATCTAACTTGGCAGCTGGTATCCTTATAGAAAGAAAACAATCTTGCCCCTTTAATTTTATTTTCTCCTCTTACCGTCTCATGGCAATTTGTCTAGTAGAAGGGACTCAGGGAACTCAAAATAACTTAATCCTTAAATGACATTATATCCATCGCCTCCATGGTAATCCCATCTGCCCTAGGCTTGGTAAATAGCCCTTTACAGAGGAGAGATACAATCTGCAATTAGGCGTTTAAAACTACTCTGAGATGAGCAAGGAAGAAAAGGGTTCCCAACTCAATTTGTTTGGAAATCTTATGACAACAGACAGATATTTTGATTCATATACATTTTAGTACTAGCATCTACCAACCACCACAATTTAGGGCTTCTTAAACTCTAGCACAATATCATAAGCAAGTCAGGAGAGTATTTCTATACACTTTCTTTTTATGAGGAAGAGGCAAATGATCACTCCCTCATTCCCCCTCATCCCTATCACAACAAACTGATAATAGATATTTTATTGAAAATAAATAAAAAATAAAAGAAAGAAAGAAAGAAGGGGAAACAGCCCCAACTTGTAGGTTTTGTCTTGGAGTCAGTGCAATTTAAACCCAATATCTTCTTTAAAATAAGTATGTGATTATAATATTCAGCAAGGAGAATTGATGTCCAAAATGTGGACCCTGGCCCAGGCACTACAAAAAAGGATTGAATTATGTTTACTCTATATTTACTCTACTTACCAAAGGAAGGATGTAAGATAATAGACAAAAGTTTTCAACAATATGGGGGACATCAAAATCTTAGTGATGCTTAAAGGGGTCGCTATGAGTCGGGGCAACTCGACGGCACATAACAACAACAACATGGTACTTTCAGCATTCTTCGCCATATCATTTTTAGAAGGTCCCAATTATCTGGTTTCTCTTCTGCTGTTTGTGCATTTTGAGTTATGCTTGATAGTCTATTTATGCCATATATTGTTGTTGTTGTTTGCCGTGGAGTCGGCCCCGACTCAGCGACCCCTCCTTGGGTTTCCGAGGCAGTATCACTACGGAAGTAGGATTGCCCAACCGTCCTTCCGAGGAGTGGCTGGTGGGTTTGAACCGCCAGCCTTCTGGTTAGCAGTCAAGTGCTTTAGCCACTATGCTACCAGAGCTCCTGAAAGTACCATAGACTGTTAAAAGAACTAACAGATCTGTCCTGGAGGAAGTGCACCCGAAATGCTCCTTAGAAACGAGAATGGCCAGACTTTGTCTCACCTATTTTGGTCATGTTGTCAGAAGGGACCATTCCCTGGAGAAGGATGTCATGCTTGGCAGGGTGAGGGTCGACAAAAGAGGGGGAGGCCATCAACGAAATGGATTGACATGGTGGTTGCGATGATGGGCTCAAGTATAGCAGGGATCATGGAGCTGGTGCGGGATCGGGCGGTGTTTCGTTTTGCTGTGCATGGGGTTGCTATGAGTCGGAAACCACTCGACAGCACCTAACTACAACAACAAAGATTTACAGCCTTAGAAACCCAATGGGAGTTGCTGAGTCAGAATTGACTCGATGGCAGTGCATATTTACCATAAGATACCTACTACATTATTTTAAAATCATTTTATTCAGCACCAAAATAGAATAGAAACTTAAATAAAATGTAGTCTGTTCAAGCAGGAGAACTGAAAGGTGAACACAAATAACAATTAGCACACTTGTAGAAGTGTTGTGTGAAAAGAAGAGATGAAAAGCTGTGGGAATCCAGGGCAGGAAGGGCTCTGTCTTTCTCTTTCGCAAAGCCTTAGGGAAATGCTGTGCTGAGAAATGCAGTGGCTCTATTACCCCCTTGAGGTCAGTGACCATACTTCATTCATCTTTGTATTCTTTGCTGCTAACATTTGGTAAATGCTGAAAACATGCTTGTTTGATAATATTGCACTTCAGTGGGCAGACTCTGGGGCCAGATTGTCTGGGTTCAAATCCAAGCTCTGTCAAGTTAGGGAATGAGCTACTGGAATTTACTTATAATTTATAGAATGGTTTTCTCCAAAATGAGGTTTTGTGTTTTTAAAAATTCTGACATCATGTTATGTACTATCTGCTCTTTGTGTAACAGAATAATAAGAAGTCCCCTATTTAGGGCTCTTTTTACATTACAGGTGTCCATAATCGTCTTCTACAGTAAGAAGTTCTTTAAAATGATCATCCTTCTATATTATCAATAAACTAAACAAAGCAACCCCCCTGATGCCCATTGCAATGAATTTATTCCTTAGTGTTGTCATAGACTTCTGTGCATTCACAAAGTAAACAAATCAGGATGACTGTGGTAATTCATGAACTAGAATTTCAAAGTTGGGGGGACCCTGACATCTTTCTTTTATTTATCCTCTCAATATCCAGCTGAGGAAGCCATGCTGTAGAGAGGATCCAAGTAGAAGACTGGGAGTCAGTGATGGGAGGGTTTGGAACGTTTTGCCTGGACTATTATGTTGACATATACTAGGTTCGCAAGCAATGTATAACGAATAACTGATAAGGGTGAAGATAAAATGGGTAATTAAGATGTTGAACTATAGAAAAATATAATGTGATATGTTGAATTATTTATTTATAAAATTTATAGAGATTAAGAAATAATGGTTGATGATAGTGATTTATTTAGTCAACAAAAAATGTATATGACTAATTTGAGAAAAGGAGCTCTGGTAGCATAGTGCCTAAGGCACTTGACTGCTAACCAGAAGGCTGGAGGTTCAAATCCACCAGCCACTCCTCAGATGGAAGGTTGAGCAATCTACTTCTATAGTGATATCACCTCAGAAACTCAAGGAGGGGTCGCTATGAGTCAGGTCCAACTTGACGGCACATAACAACAACAATTTGAGAAAAAACATTACTTTCCATAAAAAGGAAGGAAATGAGTGCTTAACAGCAGCAGCAACAACAAAGTATCTCATCTTTTCATCCTTAATTCTATCATTAATTTCATTCCAGTTCCTCAATCTTATATCCAGGAAAATGCGGCCAGATAATACCATTGAGAAGAAGGACTTTGGTCAATAGGTAGATCATAGATTTAAAGTTTATATAAGTCCTTATGCTATCTCTAATGTTTAAAGTTAACTTCCTATTAACTAGGTGCAATTTCAGTGCTATGAAGTGTTTCTATACTTCTATATCATGTCTCTCTTCTCTCTTCTCTCTCTGTATGAATGCTTAAGATCCTGGTCCTGTCTTCACAGAACTTCCAATTTAAAATAAATGAGATTCAGAAGATTCACAGTATTTCTACTTCCAACTGATCTTGATTTGGTTGTTTAATTTGACCTTGAATACATGTGATTGGGTTATCTGTCTGAGGGTGAAAAAAATAGAAAATTCTTTCTGGTTTCCACCTCAAAAGAAGTAGATGTGTACTTCTAGGGTGTCCAGAGTGAAGGTCAGCCCTGGAAATGATGTGTCATCTGTCAAGGCCTGACTTTGATCTTTACTTCAGAGCTGAATGATGCTGTACTTCCAAGACTTAGGCAGAGGACTGCTGATGGATTTTACCATTTTTCTGATTTAGTTGCAAAAAGCTATTCTTAAATGTTGGTATTTATTACTTTGGTTAATTTATTTACATCATCTGACCTTTTTTTTAATAAACATAAATAATTTACATTTGTGGAATGGGCTATTTGTCTTGTTAATAAATACCCTTTATTACATGGGAATCCTGAAGAACAAAGAATTACTGATTTATAGAGCCAACTATGTAACTTAAAATTTTATCGGTAGAATATTGTTATTGCAAAAAAAGTGATTATTACTCTGCTCATTAATATGTTGCATTTTTTGTACACGAAGTTATATTTATACAATGGAGTTTTATACTGTATTAACATCTATAAAACATTTATTCCAATAAGTATAGTGCTATGTTATGAAAAAAGAAAAAAAGATCTGTTTACAGATTTGAGTCTAATTTTTTTGGTATAAGCAAACAAAGAGAATCACTATTCCACTACATTTTTTACTTATGAATAGCATGAATGACAGTTTACCAAACAAATGTTTACTCATTCCCAGACAGAAATATCTTTTATGATTTTCTCTCTGTTGTTTTGAGAAAGGGACATTTTTTCTCACATACCATCTAGGTTATGAAATAAAACTGAAAAAATATCTAGAGTACCAATTCAAACCCCAGGATGTCTTCACAAGTTTCTCTCCTTTTATATATTCCAAAAATGTATTTCAAAGTTATGGTCAGTTTGAACTTTGTGAAAAGCTGTGATTTCAATGTTGTTATTGTTGTTAGATGGATGTTGTTAGTTGAATGCTACTCATAATGACCTTATATACAAAAGAATGAAACATTACCCTGTCCTGTGCCATCCTCACAATCCTTGCTACACTTGAGCCCATCACTGCAGCCATTGTGCCAATCCATCTTGTTGCAAGTCTTCCTCTTTTTCACTGACCCCTACTTCACCAAGAACGATACCCCTCTCTAGGGACTGGTCCCTCCCGATAACATGACCAAAATACCAGAGACGAAGTCTGGCCATTCTCTCTTCTAAGCATTACTGATTTATAGAGCCAACTATTTAACTTAAAATTTTAAGTTGTACTTAGGGAGTGTTCTGGTTGTACTTCCTCCAGGACAGATTTGTTAATTTATCTGGTAGTCTGTGGTATATTCAATCCTCTTTGCCAACACCGTCATTCAAAAGCATCACCTCTTCTTCGATGTTCCTTATTCATTGTCCAGCTTTCACATGCACATGAGATGAGGCAATTGAAAATACCATGGTTTAGGTCAGGTGCATTTTAGTTCATTTTAGTACTCATTTAGTGCATTTTAGCATTCAGAGTGATATCTTTGATCTTTAACACTTTAAAGAAGTCTTTTGCATCAGATTTGCCCAAGGCAATATAATGTTTGATTTCTTTACTGCTGTTTCTAAGGGTGTTGATTGTGAATCCAAGTAAAATGAAATCCTTGACAACTTCAATCTTTTCTCCTTTTATCTTGCTGCTGTTCGTTGTTCTAGTTGTGATGATTTTTGTTTCCCTTATATGTTGAGGTGTACTCCATAATGAAGACTGTAGTCTTTCATCTTCATTAGTAAGAACTTCAAAATCTTCTTCACTTTCGGCAAGCAAGGTTGTGTCGTCTGCATATCACCGGATGTTAATGAGTTTTCCTTCAATGCTGATGCCTCGTTCTTTTTCATATAGTCCAATTTCTTGGATTATTTGCTCACCATGCAGACTGAATAAGTATGGTGAAAGGATACAACTCTGATGCTTAATTTAGAGGAATTATTTTTAACCATCTTATTTGATTGGGGACTATTTTTTGATACCTAATTTAAAACACTGGATAGATGACCCATTAATTTGCTCTCAAACTGATTGTACTTTCTTTTTGTAAGTTATATGCAATTTAGCCATATTTTAAGATGGTTATTTTCCATACACTTCTCACTTAATCATATTGCCTTACTAATATCCTTGAATTATTTCCTTATTTAAGTCTGATCTTCCCATATAAGTTTATGCATGTCTTTTCCACTAAATTTTAAATTCTCTAATGAGAGGACCTATCATAAAGCTTTATTTCTATATATAGAGAAGATACCCAAAGTATTTTATAATGAATGAATGAGTGTTTACTTCTATAACATGATTTGGATAAAGACCCCTGGAAAGGTGCAGGTTTAGAGAAAGGGGTCAGGATTCAAAATAAAAGAAGGAAGATGAAGAATGATGACACAAGGTGGGGGGACATCAGATATGCTGAAGAGGTCTATTTCTCATTCTTCTCTTGTTTTCCTCATATTTTATTTCAGCACCTGCATTTTGGAAATCAGATAAGCTTTCCTGGGAATGCAGCCAGAAAATAAATTGGATTTTAGTGATTTATGTTTATTATGGTTGTATAGTGTGTCAGGCACTGTATGGAACATATACATAACACTGGCTTGTCCTTTCCCTCCAAAGGTGGCGTTTTGATTCCTCACCTATATTCCATATACCTCACATAAATAAGAGAAAAGCATATATATTAATTGCTGTTGATTAGTTTTATATTTGTAATTTTTCTACTGTTAGCTGTATGTATCTGTGTTAGGAGCTCTGGTAGGGTAGTGCCTAAGGCACTTGACTGCTAACCAGAAGGCTGGCAGTTCAAACCCACCAGCCACTCCTCGGAAGGAAGGTTGGGTAATCTACTTCTGTAGTGATACCACCTCGGAAACCCAAGGAGGGGTCCTATGAGTCAGGTCCGACTTGATGGCACATAACAACAGCTGTAATTGATAATTACCAGGCATGTCATGTAACTAACAATCTGTGCCTCTGCTGGTAATATGACCTGTCCTTCTGACTTGACAAAGTTAACATGAAGCTGTGATATAAATCATAGCATAATTTTTTTTTTTTGTAATTAGAAGTTCAGGATAAAAATAATGCCAACATTTGTAACTATGCAGTCACTTCTAAGCCTGTCTTTTGATGTAATATTAGGTGTGTTTTCAAAAAAAAAGTGCTCCTGTTGGCCTGGGGACCTTACTCATTCTAATGGGCTACTGGCTGCTCCTCTGCAAAGCAGCACAAAAACTCATAGAAGATTTTCAGGGAGGCAGTTAGACAGCCCCAATAAGCTAGTCATCCATGCCTGTCTGTTTTATCTGGTGACAGCCAGTTACTATGCTTCTCAAAGGGCTCCCCCTGCCTCTAGGATGTTTTTCTGAGGTTGTTGCAAATTTGGTCCCTTCAAGTTGTCTGGGATTTTCTTTGTATTCCAAAACAGTAGAACTGCTTTTAATTTAATAGGCTATTCTGCTAAAGCCATTTTGGAGTGACAGAAATCACTGCAACTAACTGAAATTAGCAGTTGCATGTAAATGGTCAATATGTAAAAAGCCATTTAGTCTAGCTCTATGTATTAGTGTCTGTTTTCATTGTGTGCATAAGGGAAGTGAACTAAGAGGGAAGAAAGTGACAAATGATCTTTTCCATTATTAAATAACGTAGCATCTTGCAGGTTGTGGATGGGGCCATGAAATGGATCAAATAGGTTATTTAATGACATATTGGATCCCAGTTAGGAATAAAGTGGGAGCTCTGGTAGCATAGTGGCTAAGGCACTTGACTGCTAACCAGAAGCTTGGTGGTTCAAACCCATCAGCCACTCCTCGGAAGGAAGATGGGGCAATCTACTTCCGTAGTGATACTGCCTTGGAAACCCAAGGAGGGGTCGCTATGAGTTGGGTCTGACTTGATGGTACATAACAACAACAACAACTAGGAATAAAATCAAGAATTTGAACTCCCAAGTTTTGGGATTTGGAGTTTTTATGTAGACTGTGATTCACTCATATAATCATACCGCTTAAAGAATTCATAAATATCTCTTCTATATGATCAGCTTTTATTGTTCTCTAGTAAATCAATGTTTGCCAAAAAGTTTCACAGCCCTGAGATATGAAATTTGCTGGTTTCCTACTAAATCTGGTTAAAGATTCTGGTTCCTACTTGATCTGGTTAAAGTTTTTGTTTCTGGTCCCTACTTTTGATTTATGAGGATACCTTATTTTGAATTTTCAAATAGATAAGTTTCAGTGATTGAAGGTAGATGCCTAGCTTTATGGTCTGGTTTCCCTGTTTTATTTACCATCATATTTCCTCCTCCAATGCTCTCTAAATGAGTACACTGAAGGCAGTTTACAAAGGAATTGCATCTCAGATAGCCATCTATGAGCACAGCTGTATTTCCTGGGAGTTTACTGAGGAAATAGATAGATAAAAGTAAATAGAAATGCCTCCATCTACAATTAGTTGATTCCATTCATTAGTTTGAGTATTTAATTTCTATAATGATTGTCTTATTGTAGATTTTTTTAAAATTGAAATGATGGTCTATAATGAGATAGTCTCTATTCATTGAAGACTATGAACAATGTTTTTTATACATGCATTAATATGAGGATATTACTTAAACAAAGAGTTTACTATTAAAACATGCAATAACTCTGTGTTCTTATCATCAAGAGTCAGAAATTAAGCAATCAGGCTTTTGTGTGAATTGTTGCACAGTTTAGCTTTCTAGTTTGAGATGCTCAGAAAGATTAAGGAACTTGTTTAAGGTTGCACAGATGGGGAAATGATGTAACTTAGATTAAGATCTCATACTCAATATTCCCCCAAGTCTTTGAAAACCATAAGGAAAATGTAGACACCATCTTCTCAGTCAAAGCATATAATAGCTTTCATTCCACTCATTGTAATATAATTCATAAGAATGAATAACGGATAATTACCAAATATACATAATAATCCAATCAGTTAACTACGGATGAAAGAAAAATCCAAACCCAAATCAACAAAACGTTATAGTAGGAAGAACAAAACAGAGTAAATACAATATTGTTGTTATGTGCCATTGAGTTGGACCTGACTCATAGCGACCCCTCCTTGGGTTTCCAAGGTGGTATTTACAGAAGTAAATTTACAGAAGTAAATTGCCCAACTTTCCTTCCGAGGAGTGGTTGGTGGGTTTGAACCACCAGCCTTCTGGTTAGCAGTCAATTGCCTTAGGCACTACACTACCAGAGCTCCTAAATACCATATTAGTCTAATGTTATGGACTGATAGTATTTTCCTTCAAAAAAATCCGACATTCACTTACATGCAGTAAAAGCTACATACCACTTTCTGCTTTTTTATTGCATACTTCAAAAGTGGTAATTTAATAAATGTTAGTTTAGAATAGTAAAATTATAGCACTGGGGAAATATTATGATTCCATCTAGTCGTTTTGTGGGTGGGAATAGTGAGACCATCAGAAATTACATGGTGTGCCCCAAGTCATACAGCTGCTTAGGGCAGGAACAGGCCTGGGACCTAAGTCTTTGCTTTCTATCTCATTCATTTTCTTTGGTTCCTTATACCTGACACCTTTTCCCTTTATTTTCCTTCCTTAAATCAATTAGAAGTTGCAATGCAGTATTCAGGAATTAATTGATTTTTAAAAGGAGTTGTGCACTTTCCTAATCATTTAATTCCATTTTCAGAGATCCCAGGTAAGATGCTCAATCTGTACTGGTCTGGTCTATGGGAAGTGTCAAGAGTTTAAATAAAATCAAGCACATTAATTAAGGCAATTTGCAAAATAAATTAGTTCAATGATTCATTATTTAATCCAAAATGTGCTGCTTGAGTTCACTCCAAGCAGCCCCTGTGCTAGGCACCAGGCTTAAAAACATGAACAAGACACAGCCAAGGGAACCCACCAGAGACAGGGTGGGAGGAGCTATAACAGAGGTCTCATAGCTCAGAGTGCTATGCAACACACTGCCGTTGAGTTGGCCCAACTCATATTGACCTCTCCTTGGGTTTCCGAGGTGGTATCACTACGGAAGTAGATTGCCCAACTTTCCTTCTAGGGAGTGGCTGGTGGGTTTGAACCGCCAGCCTTCTGGTTAGCAGTCAAATGCCTGAGGCACTACACCACCAGAGCTCCCATAGGAGCTCAGAAAAGGGTGTCTAACCCAGCCCTGGGGGGATTCAGACAAGGCTCCTATAGGAAATAACTCTTTAACTGAAATTTGAAGGATGAGCAAGGATTAGCCAGGTGGGTGAGATGGTGGATGTTCTGGTCAGAGAGACCATCATAAGAAAGGCCAATGATTTAGAAGTACAGGTCCAATTTGGGGAAGTGTACAAAGGAGCCCTGGTGGTACAGTGGTTAAGTGCCTGGCTGCTAACCAAAAGATTGGTGGTTCAAACCTACCAGCCTCTCTGCAGGAGAAAAATGGGGCAGTCTGCATCCGGTAAAGATGATAGACTTGAAAACCCTATGGGGCAGTTCACCCTGCCCTATAGGATCTCTTTGGGTCAGAATTGTCTTGTTGGCAATAAGTTTGGTTTTGGTACACAAAATTTAGCAAGGCTAGAGTCCTGGCACTTATGGGGAAGTTGTACCCAAGTAGACCACACAGATTCACATTTTAAGTCATATCTATGCTACAGACTAGTGTCTTTTACACTTCAGTGAAATGTGCATGCAAGTCATGTGAGGAGTGTTAACATGCATGACACGTGTGCAGTTTCCCAGGCCGTATCAGTAGGGCTGCAGTGAGATCTAGGAATTTGCATTTTTAACAAGCATTCTAGATAATAATTCTGAAGAGGACTACAGTTAAGAAAAAACATTGTTATAAAAGATGGTGTACGATAAAAAGATTTCAAATAAAAGAGTGATATGATCAAATTAATGCATTAGCGACATAGTCGTTAAAGCATTGGGCTACTAACCAAAAGACTGGCCATGGGAACTCACCAGTGAGTCAGCAGGAGAAAGATAAGGTAGTCTGCTTCCATAAAGATTTACAGCCTTGGAAACCCCATGAGGGTAGTTCTACTCTGTCCTCCAGGGTTGCTATGAGTCAGAATCAACTTGATGGCAGTGGGTTTGGTTGGATTTAAAGAGGTAAGACACATGGGCCTGTAGCAAAAGGACTAGGTGAAGGGCTATAGCGACTATTCCAGTAAAGATGATAAAAAAGTAATCTAAGATAGCAGCTGTCAGAATGGAAATATAGGGTGGATTGGTAGTGAATCAGGATGTAAATGTTAGAGCACTTGGATTTGATTTAGGAAGTGAGGGAGAAAGAAAAGAGGTTGATGTCCATGTTTCTAGTTTGGTCATTTGAGTGGGTGGCAGTGTTATTAAACAAAGCAGGAAAACAGAAGAGGTTAGTTTCATGGAAGGTGGTGGTAGTGGTGATAACAAGTCCAGTTTTGAACACATTAACTTTGATTTGGAACAGGGGCTCTCTAGGTATAGGTGGTCAGTCACCCACACTGGTTTTTCAGTGAGGAGGATGAGCATGGATGTGCCAAATTAATTGTGCTTTTAGCCTACATAGTCCAGCATTTCTTTACCTGAAAAGAAGCTAACTAAACATTTCATTGAAGACAATAGAATTATGTACAGTGCAAATCACAGGTAAAATTATAATTTTTGGAAAATTAGGTGCAAAAATCTGCATCCTAGCTCTTAAAATGCAATATTAGTTAGATTAATGCTTCTTTGACAAAACACTGAAAAAAAAAAAAAATCCCTCACTGCTGTCAAGTCAGTTGACTCATAGTGACCCTTCCCTGGGTTTCTGAAGCAGTATGTCTACGGAAGTAGATTGCCCAATTTTCCTTCCCAGGAGTGGCTGGTGGGTTTAAGCCACCAGCCTTCTGGTTAGCAGTGAAAACACAGAACATTTAGGACTTCTGGTAAGATGGAGAAAGAGGCAGACAAACTACAAAGACCCTCTTCAACAAAGAAAAGAAAAAACAATTGACAGAGATACAGAGGATAATCCTGGAGCCCTGAGTTTGTAAGGAAGTATACAGAAGTGGATTAGGCATCAACTAGTGGAAAAACCTGAATGAAAACAGGACCTAAGAATAGGCTCCATTTGCCAAGGATGGCAGGGAATATGGGAGGCAGACAACAGGAAAGAAGACAAGTGGTGAGTGTTTAAGTGCTGCCAACTAGCGAATAGAGGAGCACAGCAAAGTACCCTGCTTATGTAGATAACATACAAACCAAAGAAAACAAAAATCATGGGCAAGTCACTCTAACATATTATCACCAACTAAATATAAACACAAAAATGTCACAATGTCTTGGAGACAACAGAGCATCATGTTTCACACAAAGGAGCAAGATAAAGCAGGAGAAACAAGAGTCCAGGATACAGACCCAAAACACATCCCTGAGGAAGACGTAGCATTGGAACTCCCTGATGAGGGATTCAAAATAATTATATTTAGGTACCTTCAATCTGGCCAAATGACTGGAAGAGATCCATTCCAAAGAAAGGTGATCCCACAGATTGCGGAAATTATCAAACAATATCATTAGTATCACATGCAAGTAAAATATTCCTGAAGACAATTCAAAAATGGTTGCAGCAGTATATTGACAGAGAACTTCCAGAAATGCAAGCTAGATTCAGAAGAGGCTATGGAATGAGATATATCATTGCTAATGTCAGATGGATCTTGGCTCAAAGCAAATACCAGAAAGATGTTTACTTGTGTTTTATTGACTATGCAAAAGCATTTGATTATGTGGATCATAACACATTGTGGATAACA
>NW_006921797.1:291506-296763 GCF_000298275.1 Orycteropus afer afer | reverse complement strand
AAAAAAAAAAAAACAACCAGAACATTAAATGCTATTATCATTGATTTTGTAACCAGGAAATAATCACATGTATGTGCTAGAAGTTGATCTAAAAATACTAAATTTAACAAAATCAGCTACAAAAGAAAACATGGTTTCTATTTTAGTATTTAAATTTAATTTTACATTGGGCTAGTTGGCCAACTAACTGAGCAACCTACTTCCATAAAGATTTACATAGAAACCCAATAGGGGTTGCTATGAGTCAGAATTGATTCAATGGCAGTGAGTTTTATTTATTTATTTATCTATCTATCTATTTATTTGTGTTGGTCAATATGATCACAATCTGATTTTTATGATGTTACTTTTGTTTTTTCCATTCCTAAATTAATGAAAATCTTAACATTATTAAGAAATGAGGGAGCGGTAGTTTCATTTTAAGCAGATAGTTGAATATCAGTTGAGATTAATAAGTAAAATCTGTGTAGATGTCTTCCACAAGCAATCTCAACTGTATCATTTAGAAATAATTCTCTTTCAACAAAGCTGGTGTTTTTTTCTTTCTCTGAATAAAATAGACCATTAAGAGAAGAAGAAATTAAGATAGTTCTCTCAAATAAGTAGCTACTAACTTTTCAATAGTAAGATCAGGTATTTTAAAGAAGAGTTTAATATAGGTTAAAATATTAAAATAAAACATTAAACTTTGGGTTCACCATCATATTATTTTTGAATGTTTTTGAATAGCAAACAAAGCAGAAAATATTTGGAATCATGTAAGTAAAGCATTAAGTATGTGACAGAATTTTTTTTGCTGGGATGTATTTTGACTTGGTTTATATATGCAATCGAAGACTCTGCGTCTACACACAAAACAGAGTGGCTTTACACTGGGCTTTTGGGCATTGATTAGCCCTACAGCCTCACTGCTACTCACACGTCTTGGGAATCTCTAATTCTAGGGAGGCTTTCTGCACAAAAGTGTACATGCTTCATCCCTGTTCTGTACTCCCACAGGCAAGTACACCCCATCACACACAAAGGCACTTTCAAGATACGAAATTAATACATACAGATGTTGAGTTGAAAGAAATGGTAAAGTTGTATGGATTTAGCATCTGTCTTAAGTAAATGGTAGAATGAATGCATCAGTGATTTCTACTCCCCAAGGCCACGGCAATGTTCCAGAAAATTTGCAAAATCTTTTTTTGTCTCTTGTTAGTTGAGTCATTTTGCAATAGCTGGGGTACTGACAGGGAGATGTGGCCTGAATTTGCTGTGCTAGCTCAAGCAATAGAGCAGAAAACAGAAGACACAGATTCTGGTTCTCAGTCCCCAGATGACTTGATGAGGAAGGTTGGGCAAGGCAGTCAAACCCTATGTGCTGCACTCTTTATCACCATGACAAAGCCAAAATATCTATCCTTTGCCAACATCAATGAAGCACTCTAAAGATTAACTTCTACAAGCCTCCCACAATGACTATTGTCGCAGAGGTATCAGTATTCTATTAACAGCCAAGAGTTCTGCCATATTGGGGACAACTTTGTAAGAAAGTGTCTCTTGTTATTTGCAGACAGGAAGGAGGAAGTAGAGCAGGATCCTCCCAAGCAGCATCTCCTTTGAAGAATTAGTAGAGGTCGAACTTGGCTTCACAAGGAATATGATGTTAGCAATGATTTCAGTTTATTTTCCATGGTATAGTTACTAGTAAACTGGGGAAATTGACCCTGGTCAAGCACCTATGAATGTGTTGTATCAAGAATTAAGAGCCTGATAATGATAGAACCCCACAGCTGGAAGGAAAGTACATCGACTACCCATCCACGTCAACTGTCTCCCACAAAGTTCTTGGCAAACTAGCATCTAATCTCTGTTTGAATAGCTTTGGTAAAACACAGCTCATTTCATCACCTGTCACCACTTACCTTCACATGTGCACATATGCATGCATGCATGCATGCATACACACACATACACACACAGTGACTAGGTTTTTGGTAGAGGGGACCCCTTTCAGAACCATAGCATATGGTTGTTCAGATTAGTTGTGCAAGGATGCTTGGATGAGTCAGGTCTGAAATTTAATTCTCTGTTCCACTTGCCAAGTCGTGTATGTGTCTGAGTGTGAGATTGGGAAAAGGAGAGTCTTTGTATATTTGGTCCACCCAAGTGCCTTTTTATAATTTGACCAAAGGTGGCACATGTCACTAGCACTGTTATTTCCTCTTTTCTGTTAGAGTGACCCTGCTTGGACATGTTATTTCTTAATAACTTAGTGACTTCCCTTTCTTAGTAAGGGGAGGAATATCTCCTCCAAATCTCAGACTCCCATGTGTCAGTAACTGTGGGGACATAATAATATCTCCAGATTCAGACAGACTCACAAAACTGACAAGGGCTTTGGATGAACATTGTGACCACAGCTTCTTCCTATGGTCCTTGGAAAACTTTCTTTTTCTGTGTGTGTGTAACCGTGGAGACCAGAGCTAGGGTTGTGAGTAATCCTTACAGCTAGGTATAAGCAATGATGGCCTCCAACTATGATGTCTGTTATGATTTCAGCTAGTATTAGGTCTCTGTGTGTTAGCTTCATTATCAAAATTGTTGCTGACACCTAGCTTAGATGGTGAGGGGTGTGTAGAATCTTAGTGGGAGGGATTCTAATTCCAAATGACCTTGGTTAGTTAGATATACTTAGAAACCATTAGAAGAATATATTATATTTCTAAATCTGCAGCCCCTAACTGTCCTCGGCTTTAAAGAGGTTGAACCCATTAAACTACGTAGACTGCTTTGACAGCAGAGTGTTAGTTAATTACAGTGGCAATCTAATTATAAGGTTTGTAAGGTTTCCCTATAATTGATTCCCTTTCAAGTGTGTGGAAACTTCACTTGATATGTATTTGCTCCTGAAACACATAGGAATAGACCAGATCCTGGGGACTTGTGTGTCTTAGAATCAGAGACTATTCCAACTGTACTGTGGAGTCCTTATTTGGGATAGTAAGGGATACTACTGAGTATTTCATTCATTCACTTTCATTCATTCTTTCATCTACTCATTCATCAGTTTTCTACTTATTCAATAAATACTACATTAATAGTATGTCCCTGGCACTATTCTAGTCTCCAGGATATAAAGATATATTGGATATAGTTACAGATAGCTTATAAGTAGTTGGGAAGACTGAGTTAAAAATAAATCTATGTTAATTATGGTATTAGTGATTCATATAAGGAGCCAAGGAAGCACTGAGGAAGGCATCCTTAGTTCTGCAGGGGAGCAGAGAGGGACATGGTGCAGAGCAACACTCAGAGAGGAGGTAACATTTGAGTGGCATACTGAAGAATGAGTAAATATTTAGAGTGTATGGAAGGTGAGGGTCAGAATGGGGAAATGGAAAAAAATGTCCAGAATTGTAAGAGAACAATAAAATTAAGCATCTGCCACCATCGTGAGCAGCTGGGTAAAGTTGTTCTCCCACACACAACATTTATAAAAACTTTGCAAGTTCTATAAAAGTATAAATAAGAGTTAAGATTCATTGAGTAAGTTATTATATGCTGTCCCGTATACTACATTATCCCATGTTACTCTGACAAAGTCATCATAGTATATGAGTACATTTATTTTTTCCATGTCGCAGTTTAGGAAAGTTGGGTTTGGAGAGGATGCGTTACTAGACTAGACCATGATCACACAGCTATTACTCAGCGAAGCCAGGAATTGAACTTGGGGCTATCTTATCCTGAAGTGCAAGCTCTTAAGTAAGCTCTTAATCTTTTTTTACCTCTTTACCTGTGAGGGATTATTAAGAAATGTACAGCATATACCATCAAATACCTTTCAGCATCCTTTTAAAAAGAATTTTTTTTTTTTTTTCAATTTGGAGAGACGCAAGGAATTGAAGAAGTCTGAGCCATCAATACCTAGCCCTCCATTTCCTCCTATGTGAAATGACAAAGCTGAGTATTAAAGCTCTAAAGACCTTTATATCTCCAAAATTCTATTTTAATGTAATCTTGCCCCAAGCTTAAGAATATGCTTTTTGTCTTCCATCAGTCTTCCTAAAGACTTACATAAGAGACTGTATATCAATATTAATGACTCAAATGCACAAGGTATCTTGAGTATGATCATCCCTTAGATGAATCTGAAACACTAATGTGCCCAGTTTTCCACATTAAATTCCTGTGTATAGAGGGAAAATATTTTCTTATCATTAAGGTATATGATATGTATTTTAATTTCCTGATTAATTACTGAATTCTTCAGAGGTCTCTTTCTAATCTCTCAGAAAGAATAGGAGTGAGCAGTAGATGAACACTGATGAATGATAGAGGTATCATTCTGCTCTTTTTTTTTTTCTGCATGATTTAATAAACCAAGATACTCTGATTTTACTATATTCTCCTAAAGGCCTGCATATTATGCCATCAAATCAAATCCAACTCATAGCAACCCTATAGGACAGAATAGAACTCCCCCAATAGGGTTTCCAAGTCTGTAAATCTTTACAGAAGCAGATAGCCTCATCTTTCTCCTTTGAAGCAGCTGGTGGGTTCAACTGATGACCTTTTGGTTAGCAGCCAAATGTGTTAACCACTGTGCCACTGAAGCACCTTGCATGCAATGACAGGCAGCACTAAATAAGTATAGGGTTTCAAGAGAATTATTTCCTTTTAACTCTTACCCTTCAAGGCAGACTAGACCCAAATTAAGAAATAGGTATATCTTCTTACTTTCAAACAATACCTATACCATGTTATAGAGGATATTTGGCTTTTAATTTTTTTTAACTTTCCTAAATCTTAACTCTCTTTCTACATTTAGGAAATAACCCACTTAGCAGTAGGCAGATATGTATTTTCCCAGACTCCTTTGCAGCTAGGGTATGGATGTATGACCCAGGCTCCACCAATTAGCCACACCTGCCTCACTTTGAATTGGGAATTGGTGACACATGGAAGCAACCATGGTAGTGAATCCATTGTGGCAATGAGTGGTGGAAGTTGAAGCACCAACATGGGTTTTCTGTATAGCAGCAGCAGCAGCAGCAGTAAGAGTATGGTGGCTGAACCAGTGGCCAACTCTGTGGAATCAGGGGTGCCAGCGCTGATGTTCCTCGTTCAGTGAGGGCAGTAGTGGGATTCATACTAGCCTGTTGCAGAGTTTGATTTGAGTGTGCCCCTGCCTGTTGCCTGGTCCTTCCATTTCCATTTGTGTTCTTAGTCTAATTTGGTAAATCTGTGAGGGGCCCTATATATATAT
>NW_006921797.1:234950-291406 GCF_000298275.1 Orycteropus afer afer | reverse complement strand
TTTTAAAAATGTTTTATTTTGAAATAATCTTAAGCTTATAGAACAGTTGTGATAGTACAACACACTCTCATATATGCTTTCCTCACATTTACCACTTTTTAACGTGTTCCTTTACTTCATTATTCTGTAGTATGTTTTTCCTGTAAACAAGGATATTTTCTTACATGGCCACAGTACAGTTATCAAGTTCAGGAAATTTAACATTTATATAATACTAATCTAATTTATAGCCTATATTCTAGTTTTGTTGACTGTGCCAATGGTGTCCTTTATAGAAATTTTCTTTTGCAGTCTAAGATCCAGTCTGGGATCATGTATTGCATTTAATTGTCATGCTTATTTAGTTTCCTTATAATTGGGAACTGTCTCTCATCTTTTCCATGATGCCAATATTTTTGAGAAATAAAATCCAGTTATCTGATATACCCCTCATTTTGGATCTGTCTGAGGTTTCCTCATAATTAGATTCAGGCTGAGGACTTTGGCAGGAGCATTACATAAATGATGTGTGTCCTCTTCAGAGCATCATGACCAGAGGCACATGATGTTCGCATGCCCCTTATTGGTGAGGCTGATTTTGACTATGCAGTTAAAAAATTGTTCAATTTCTCCACTGAAAAGTTACTATTTTTTTCATTTGTAATTCATGGGCAATTCTTTGATATTATATAAATAGCCTGTTCCTCATCAAACTGCCCCCTTTCTCAGATTCAGCCTCTATTGAGCATTCTTGACTTAACAGATTTGCACTGTGACAATAGTTAAATGGTGATTCTTCCATTTTCATCATTCCTTAAATATTTATTAACTGTTTGAGCATACTTTTAATAAATCTCCTTTCTGTTTAAATGAACCAGAGTTGGCTTCTGTTGTTTACAACTAAGAACCCTTGATTAGATTTACTTGTATATTTAGGCAACTGGTTCCAGGAAGCTGTCAAAGCAGTTCACTTAAATGGTCAATTTAGTTAGTTTAAAGAGAGACCTAAAAGTGAGTATTTAGCAAAAGAAATGATACAGTGTTTCATGGCATCTTGTTTCACTCTTAAAAAACACTTATGGACTAGCCTTTCTTTCACTGTCAGCCAAAATGACTGCTAAAACTGAACATATACAATATATGACACTACATACATAATTTGGATATTTTTAATTAGTTGGAAATTTAGTATATAACTATGGAGCCCTGATGGTGCAATGGTTAAAGCGCTTGGCTGCTAACTGAAAGGTCGGTGGTTTGAACCCACCAGTTGCTCCAAAAGAGAAAGATACGTCAGTCTGCTTCCATAAAATTTACATTCTTAGAAACCCTCTGGGCAGTTCTATCCTATAATGTTGCTATGAGTTGGAATTGACTACATGGCAATGGCCTTGGCTTTTTGTAGGTAAGGTAATTGGTTAGGTAGTTTAAACCCATCAGCAGCTCCATGGGAGGAAGATGAGGCAATCTATTTCCAGAAAGATTTACAGCCTTGGAAACCTTATGGGGGTTGCTATGAGTAGAATGGACTTGATTGCAATGTTGTTTTTTTTTTGGGGGGGGGCGTGGTAGTTATACCTTAATTGAAAAGCAGGAGAATATCAATTTTAACCCCTGGATATTTGGAAACATTCCATTGATCTATTATGATGTTTACTTCTTGTTTAGATTTTCGGTTATAATAAACACCAAAGTAAAGAATAATAGTGTAATGGAAATAATACATTGGGTCAGTGGCTTTCATTCCAGTACTAACTCTGCTAACTAACCAACCAACATGGGACTTTTTGAGCCAGTTACTTACTGTCTCTGGACCTTTATTTCTTTATTTGTAAATAAGATGGTTGAACAAAATATCTTCAAGGGTCCTTCAAGCTCAGGATTTAATAATCTAATTATCATAGATCAGGATCTATGATCTGAAAACGAAAATTAATTTGTTGGAGACATTTGGAGCATGGAATAAAAGTACTAAAAAATTATTAACTAGACTGTTTTAATCAGTGTATTTGGATCCAAGATTACTCTGTTATAAAGATCCAATATTTATGAGAAAACTCCCACGTTATTCAGAGAATAGACACATCAAAACAATTTTGTGAACAATTTAATCTAAAGAAGCTAAAGTAGTCTTAGGCTCTTTGAATAAATGTCTTTCTCAAGAGATAAACAGTCACCTAGTGCTTGACATTGGTTAGATTACATCTTGAGCAACATGTCCTGTTTGGAGAGCCATATTTTCACAAAGCCATTAAAACATCAGAAATGTCATTATGAGAAACCATTGCATGAACTGGGCTATTTATCTTGGAGAAGAAAGCTTTAATGGGATAGGGACATGATGGTTCTCTAAATATTGGAAAGTTCTTTTTATTCAAGTGAACATACTAGGTTTATTTTGCATTTCTACAAAAGAAAAAACTAGAACTGATTGGATGGTGTTATAGTGAGAGTGATTTCAAAGTCAATATAAAGAAGAAATTTTACTCATACATAATTGTGATAGTTGCTTCTGTCAGCTTCTCTTTCAGAGACCATCCTGTGCCTCTGTGATATTAGAAAGCAGCCCAATTGTGAGGTGTTTGTAAGTGTCTCAGCTCAATAGCACAGGCTCTCTTTACTCAGAGTTTTTTTTACACCAGTGCTTCTCAAATGTTAATATGCATATAAATAAATCATGGGCATATTGAAAAAACCCAGTTTCTAATTCAGTGGGTCTGGGGTGGCCTGTAATTCTGCATTTCCAACAAGCTCCCAGGAAAGTCAGGTGTATATAATCACCCGCCCAACCATTGCCCACTCAGGGCATTTGGCCTCTATCAGTTCTACTTCAAACTTCAGTGTGATGTGTTGCTTGAATCACAACTTTAATTTCTAATCCATTTGGACACAAAATACTTTGTATTTTGAAGAATACAAAGAAATGTTAACTGGATGAATAATAGCAAGGAGATAAGATGGAAGCTTGATTATAGAGGAAAAATACTGAACTTGTGGTGCAATGGTTAATAGCTCAGCTGTTTATTGAAAGGTCAGCAGCTTGAACTCACCAGCTGCTCCACAGGAGAAAGATGTGGCAGTCTGCTTCCATAAAGATTAAAGCCTTGGAAATTGTATGGGGGCAGTTCTACTCTGTCCTACAGGTTCCTATGAGTCAGAATCAACTAGATGGCATTGGGTTTGTTTCATTTTTAAGAAGTCAGAAAGCTGTTCAGTAAAGGGAAGAATTGCTTCAAGTTTGAGAAAGAATGCTGCCATTAGTTTTAATTTGTAGAATATGCAGATTTGAACATATCTACACACTCATGTGGCTGTTACCCTTGCTCACTCAGGTGTTACATCTACAAGAATCATCTGATACTATTCAGTACCTGCATGCGTGGGGTAAGGAGGTTATTCCACATGAAAGGAGGTAAAGGAATATTTTGCAGCTCTAGCAGCTTCATCTTTTCATGGTGCTTTAATTTTTTCCTTAAAGAGGGTCCATATTTTCTGACTTTTTATTATCACTTTGCAAGATAGTGCTAACATGGCTCCTTCTGATACCAGCACCACAAATTCACACAAAATGTTGAATTTTGCTTATTTTACTTTGTTATTGCTTCAATAGACTATGATCATTCCTGGCAAGACACACAGATATGCACATACAAACTTACACAGGCCTAGTGTAGTTTTTCTCATAGTGCTTTCCACTGGATTTTTTTTCCCCCACAGGACACAATGGTCTTGGAACAGAGGCCTGTGAGTGCACAGTCACTGTGATCTGCTCATCAGTCAATTCTCCTCTTGCTCTAAGCCTCTTCCATTTTCGAGTTGGCATCTCACCACAGTGGGAACTAGGTGCTGGATCCAGCTTCTTATTGTCATTGCCTTGAGAAAACGTTTGACTACATTCTGATACAATACTAGTTTTAATTAAGTTGTACAGAAAAAATTCTATCTTCTGCCTACCTGCTGTTGTTAGTTGCTACTGAGTCTGCTCTGACTCATGGTGACCTTATGTATAACAGAATGAAACGTAACCCATTCGTGCATCATCTTCATGTTTGTTGGTATGTTTGAGTTCATTGTTCTAGCTCTTGTGTCAACCCCTCTCATCGAGGGTTTCCTTAGATTTTGTTGGGCCTATGACTTACCACACATGATGTCCTTTTGTAGAGATTGGTCTCTCCTGATAACATGTCCAAAGTAAGAGAGTCAAAATCTTGCTATACTCCCATCTAAGGAATATTCTGGTTGTATTTCTTCTAGGGCTGATTGGTTTGTTCTTTTGGTGGTCATTGGACTAGTTAATATTCTTCACTAGTACCACAGTTCAAATGCATCAGTTCTGTCTTCTTTTGAAAAGACTGGGCTTGAGTAAGATGCATTTTAGCTATCAAAGTAACATCTTTCTCTTAAAAAATTTAAATTGGTCTGTTGTTACAGATTTGCCCAATGCAATATGTCATTAGATTTCTTGACTGATGCTTCAATGGATGTTCATTGTTGATCCTACATGCTAACCCATCAAATATTAATATAAAATCATATGGTTTCCTCAAGTCTTTTCTTTTAAGTCAAATATTCCTAGTTCCTTCACCCATTGCTCATATGACATGGTTATGAATCTCTCTACCATGTCACACTTTTTTTTTTTGCTTAAGGGGCTTCTTGTTTTTTTTTTTTTAATTTAATTTTTAGAATTGCGATTTGAGTGAAAATTTACAGGGCAAATTGTTTTCCATTCAATAATCCATACACATTCGGTTTTGTGACATTTATTGCAATCCTCATAATGCAAAGCATTCTTCCCACTTCCTCCCCATGCCCACTCCTTCCCTTCACACTTCCTTCCTATCCCTTTCCTCCTTCCTAACTCAATCCCTAGGCAAATGCTGCCATCTTGATCTCATACACTTGATTGTTCTAATGATTGCATACCCTCCTGCACTGTTCAATTTATGGGCCTATCTTATCAAACAGCTGAAAGTTGAGCCACGGGGATTGAGTTCAGTTCTCAGCTTGAAAGTTGTCTAGGGACAGCCACATGATTTTTAAGAGATTGTGTGGGAGTGCAAATTTTGTGGCTTCCTGGGTAGATTTCTGACATCACAGCAGCATCAATCTCTCGGAATTTTCATGATTCATAGCTTACCATATGGCCTTTTATTTGGGAAAAATAATTGTTGCTGCTCTAAGTCCAACTTGTGTAGTTTTCCAGAGGTATTTGTGCATGAGCTGGGGGATTGGGGAGTTTTGCATGTACCTGCTATGGAAAACCTTTCACTTGGCTCAGGTTTACACCATCTCAGGGCTGCTGGCAGAGCTCTGTGTGTGTCTCTTGAATGCAATGGTGGATAAGCAGCTTCTTATTTAAATGAGCTCATTCTTCTTCTTTTTTTCTTACTTTTTATTGTAATATGGGTGAAATTTTACAGAGCAGACTCATTTTCCATTCAACAGTTCAAACACAGTTTGTTTTGTGACACTGACTATAATCCCCACAATGTTAACAGCTCTCTTCCCACTTCCTCCCTGCATTACGCCTTCCCTACATCCTTCTTACCTATGCATTCTTGCCTTCCTGGTCTCCCTGTGCAAACGCTGCCCTTCTGATCTCCCATGGTTGATTATTCCAGGCAGTGCATCTCCCTGGTGTAATTTTTCAGCTCATAGGCCTCTCTATTGTTTGGCTGAGAGTTAAGTCATGGGAGTGAGTTTAATTCCAGGCCCAAAGGATGACTAGGGGCCATAGTCTCAGGAGTTTCACCTGTTTCTATCTGTGATAGTTGGAGCTGTGTGTCAACTTGGCTGGACCCCAGTTCTGTGTTGTTGTTCCCATGATGGGATCAGATGACTGAGTTCTGAGTGGCCAGTCTGCCCAAGGGGAGTTTCCCTAGGGGTGTGGCCTGCTTGCAATGATATCCAAGGACAATCTGGAAGAACGGCATTCCTTCCTTAAAGAATTGGAACCCTGTGGTGCGAACTACAGACTTCCTTTAGTGAGCGGCTCACCGCTCGGCCTGGAGATCTCGGATTCATCTTTTATTGGAAACAACAACCAATATACTGCATGCCAGCTTGATTCTCTCGGCTCCCCTGTGCTTGGGGAAGCCAAGGCGGCCACAAGCCCCATCTCCTCCAGAGACGGACTTTTCAGCTTGGACTTGTCGGCTTCTATACGCTTGTGAGCCATTTACCTAAGACAAATCTCTCTCTCTCTCTCTCTCTCTCTAAATATATATATATACCTTGCTGGTTTTTTGTGTTTCTCTAGAGAACCCAATCTAACACACTATCCAGCCAGTAATCCTGGTCTTATTTGTTTTTGAATTTTCTTCTGCATTTTTCTCTCACTCTATCCAGGATCTCCAATTTTGATCCCTTTCCTAGTAGCTGGCATTAGTAGTGGGGTACCATTGTTCTTTAGGTCTTAGGGTCAAGTAGGCTTAGGTTGCCATAGTCCATTAGTTGCTTGGACTAATTGTTTCCATGTGTCTTTGATCTTTACTCTTCTTCGCTCTGGAGGATGAGAAACCAATAGTTGCATCTTATATGGCCATTCACAAACTTTTAAGACCCCAGTCACTACTCACAATATAGGCTGTAGAACAATATATTTGTGTACTATGCTGTCCCAGTTGAGCCGCATGTCCCCCACAACCATGGTCCTGAGCACACAGGCCCAGCAACTTACTCCCTCAAGGTTCTTGGCTGTGGCTAAGAAGTTATCTTAACTTTGCCCCCTGTTCACTCTATTTTATATTTGGACTTTTTTTTTATAGTACATACAAATACATATATAGAAATATCATCAGCCTAACCTATATTCAGTCATCAGTATATTCCCATTGGCCTACTCATACCTGATCATCTTGACTGTCTGTGTCTGTCTATAAATTAATGTCTATTATTACCAATAATATAGTATTGTGTATGTCATAGTATTTGCCTTTGTTGGCTGCACTTCTCCATGTTTTCTTTCTTTAGTGATATTGCACTAGTCATGTGCTTTTGTTATATTGCCTTTCCCTTCACCCAAATCAATACCCTAGTTTCTTAACTAGGTCACTGTTTTCTCTCCCCACCCCTCCCCTTTCTGGTAAACAACAAAGAAAATTTTCTTTCCTGTGTAAACCTTTCCTTGACTTTTTACAATAATGGACTCATACAATATTTGTCCTACTGTAATTGACTTATTTCACTCAGCATAATGTCCTCCAAATTCATCCACATTATGTAGTGATTTGCAGATTCTTCATTATTTTTTCATGCTGCATGTTATGCCATTGTGTGTAGGGACCTCATTATTTTTCATTTGTGCAATTTCTAATGATGATTGTCTAAAAACCCATAATAGTGATATATTTAATGAAATCTCACATGGAGTATGATATTGTTCATTTATCTGATGGAATTTTAATAAGAGAAATAGTACATTTGTTACTAAGGATCAGTCAAAAATGACACAAGCCACAGTGTTGCATATAAGACACCACTGCAGTGTGTTGTATTATAACCTGAGCTCTGAAAAATGGTCTTGATAGTTAGTCAATGGGGAATTAATAGTCTTCATGTTTATACTCTGTATACTGTAACAATATAATATACATCCAATTCTAACTTATTAACATGGTCAGGTTCCAAAGACAAAGTCATTATGCAAAAATTAGCATTATGTGAAAATGGAGGATGAACACAAAATGGAGAATAACTACATCATTACATAGCTGCCAAAGTGAATCATTACATAACTGCCAAAACACTGAGAATCATGGACCAGCCAAGTTGACACATAACCTTAACTATCACAGCCAGGGCTACTCTTACCTCACACCTCAGCATTCATTATTGCCAAATTACATCATTAATGTGCAACATAGCTGTATAGTAGATTATTTTTACTATTGTAAATGTGAAAGGTTGGATAAAGAAATAGTTGGTAAGTGAGGAGTAAGTGTATAATAATATAATATTTTTCTTAATGAACTGGCAAAGGAGGTCTTCCATTTGGTACTTCTATTAAAGAGGATGAAATAGGTGAGGTGGGGATGGAAGTGGGTGACAGAAGGGGTCACTGAAATAATTATAAATCCTAATTCACAGCACTCTGATCTCTGATCCATGGGTTACATGTTTCTTTTGAAAATTATGAATTATAAGATGACAAATGTTTCAGAAAGTTGTTGTTGTTGTTGTTTGCCGTCGAGTCGGCCCCGACTCATAGCGACCCCTCCTTGGGTTTCCGAGGCAGTATCACTACGGAAGTAGGATTGCCCAACCTTCCTTCCGAGGAGTGGCTGGTGGGTTTGAACCGCCAGCCTTCTGGTTAGCAGTCAAGTGCTTTAGCCACTATGCTACCAGAGCTCCTTTGGCACCCCATTTTCTCCATCAGCATATTTGAAATTATATAATTTTTGTGTTGTTGTTATTTGCCGTCGAGTCGGCCCCGACTCATAGCGACCCCTCCTTGGGTTTCTGAGGCAGTATGACTACGGAAGTAGGATTGTCCAACCAATATAATTTTTAGATGTTCTAAAACACTCAGATTGGACTTGGATCACTTAATGAGGAAACATGAGGCTGGGTTTACCTTCCTATTTAGTGTAGGAAATGCACACTGCTTATTCCATAATGTTTCCAAAAGTTAATTCTAAAATTAAAACCTTTAAACAGCTCTAGTTTATGCCTGTGTTGGCAACATGTGATCTCAATGAAAAGTGCCATAACGCAGGCTGCCAGATGTTTTGACTACATGATGCATCACATCTTAGTGTTTCCAAGGTTGGCAATGGCAATATCACAGAGTCAGGATTTTTAACAAGTTCTGGTATAATCTTTCCTTATTCTTTACTTTAAAAAAGTGTTTTATAGTCAAAACATTCAGATGTTTGAATTTTCACAAACACATGCTTTTAGGAAGAGTGTTTCTAAACCATAAACAAAATCTAAGAAAACCATATTGTGTTTCTTACAGTAACTTTATAATGTAAACTCTTGGTCAGTATGGCTAAAGAATGAGATTTTCAAGTTAATCAAATATTTTTCAATTATACCAAAACTACTATAATTTTTAAATGTTAAAAGCTCAACATTAAATCTACAAAAATATGATTTGCTTGTAAGTACAGTATATCAGAAAGCGCTTAAAAATCTTGCAGGGGTTTGGTGCAAAATTGTGAATATCAGCTTAACATTTACAAGAGTTTCCTTCAACAGAGTTCTAGTTAATATTTCTGACAGTGAATTCATTGTATTAATGTTCCTTATTATTCATGGACAGACTTTTGAGGAGGAGGGACAGGTGCCATTGGAACTGGGCTAGAGAGGAAGGCAGCAGCTCACTATGACCAAAATAACCAACCCAACTCCTGACTCATGCTACTGCTCTCCCATTCTCCTTTAATCACCCTCCACCCCCACTCCACCAAACTGGTCTTCAAAGATTCTCCTCTGAAAATACAAAAGCCACCAAGGGCTGTGTGTTTGGTGTGTTGGCATTACTTGTATCTGTGTTAGCAGTTAACACCTTATCAAAGGGTAAATAAAGAAACAAAGCAGGACAGAAAAGAGTAGCATGAGGAGGGGGGAAATGGCCCTGTTAGAGAGATGGAGGTGCCCATGATAAATGTTATCTATTTCATAATTTTGCCAACCGTCTCAATTATGAGAAGCTTCTGTTGTGAATGTTGAAAACAACATTCTATGATCCTATCTTACATTGACTTCTTTTGTGCCTTGTTTCTAGAGAATTTAAATTAACCCTCAGATTCCAGATCTAATGTATTAATGTAATTTACGGTGTCTAAACTTTTCGCCTTTGTGAAAATTTTAAGAAAAATCTTAAGTGGAGTCATAAGTAAAGACAAACACAGAGATAAACACAACATTCTTCCCCTTTAGGGGAAGACAAATACACAACTACTTGTAGAGCTGCTAATCTATTGACTATACCATGGATTCCAGAAGAACAAACAAATTTGTCTTGGAAGAAGTACAGCCAAAATTTTCCCTATAAGCAAGGATGGTGATATTTCATCTCATGTACTTTGATCATGTTATCAGGAGTGATCAGTCCCTGGGAAAGGACATCATTTTTGGTAAAGTAGAGGGTCGTTGAAATGAGGAAAACCCTCAGTGAGATTGATTGACAATGGCTACAAAAACAGGCTCAAACATTCTGAGGACAGGGCAGGACCAGGTTATTTGTTCTATTGTGCATAGGGTCTCTATGAGTCAAAGCCAACTTGATAGCACCTAACAACAGCAACAATAATCTTACAATTTTTGTCATTTAAGTATTCTTGTGTTTACATCCTGTGAAGCTAAAGTATGTGGAATGATTTCTCAGTCAACTTGAATAATTCAAAAGTCTATTTTGAATGTCTATAAAAAATACTTAACAATTATAAGTAGATTTTTTGTTTCATTGCCTTTTGAAATAATTTTTCTAACAAAAACAATTACTGTGGATACTTCATTAATAATGAAAAAAATTCAATTTCAAAATTGAAATTACATTGCTCTATATTTATGCCTCACTAGGAAAAAAAATGTGCTTGGTTAAGGAAATATTCAGAGACATGCCGACTCGATGGCAAATAACAACAACAACAACAACACGTAATTATTTTACTCTGACAGTGTTAACACATATGCACATATTCAAATAAAGCCCAAAGCACAGAATATAAAAAAGTATTGGAGGATTAAGACCATAGGTCATCAATTAGGAATAGAGAATTTTATCAGAACTAATACTAAAGGATATTTAATCATCAACCCCCTTGGTTAAAAAACAAAACTAAAACAGTCACTAAACAAACAAACTTTGCTTATGTTGCTAGGGAGATAAATTCCCCTTGGAAGAAATTGGCAAGGTGATTGGAAAATAGCAGAACTCCAGGGCCCTGCTCCTAAGTGATCTATGTCTATCTCCCTACCTACTTATCTATATCTATGTCTGTATCTGTGTCTCTATATATATCTGTGGCATTTACCAAGAAATATATGCTACTAAATTATGCTCTGACTGGAAATGTAATT
Organism: Orycteropus afer afer; assembly: GCF_000298275.1. Classification (NCBI taxonomy): domain Eukaryota; kingdom Metazoa; phylum Chordata; class Mammalia; order Tubulidentata; family Orycteropodidae; genus Orycteropus; species Orycteropus afer. The sequence continues at coordinate 280,396 of NW_006921797.1, read as the reverse complement.
GATGGCGAGTAATATCTTCTGATGAACCATCAAAGTAAGTCAAATGTGTGAAAAGTTTGTGATTTCTAAGATGAATTGAGGATCCCCAGTAACCTGGATAAATTACTCATAGGTATAAAAATTAATAGGCTTTATTTGCAAAATCATTAAGTTGCAAAAACAAAGGCACTACTGGCGTTTCAAATTAAACTATACTTTGGATACAGAAAGGAAAAGAATTAGATGGTACAGTAAATGAGAGCAAACATTTCTGTTTCACTCCTATTTCAAGGTATAAGCCAAATAAAACCAGTGTTTCAAAGGAACTCCAAAGTTGGTAGAAATATTAGTAATTTAGTCTATCCCTGCTTCTTTTTACCAAATCCAAAAAAAAAAAAAAAACCCAAAAAACAAAAAAACCCCAAAACCTCACTGCTGTCAAGTCGGATCCGACTCACAGCAACCCCTCCTTGAGTTTCCGAGGTGGTATCACTATGGAAGTAGATCGCCAAACCTTCCTTCCAAGGAGTGGCTGGTGGGTTTGAACCGCCAACCTTCTGGTTAGCAGTCAAATGCCTTAGGCACTATGCCACCAGAGCCAAATATGTATTCATATTTTCCATCAAAAACATTTTTAAAAGTTTGGGCTATTATTTCTCCTGTCTGTGATTATAGCCAGGTATATATAATGGAAATTTTTGACTATTGGTTAAATGTCATTTTTTGGGAAAGAGATTAGAATTTAAAAATATAAATAAACAAACATATTATAAGTCAGATTGTAAAAGTCTTTTGTGTGTGTGTGTGTGGGGGGGAAAGGTTCCACTCAGATGATATCATTGATATCATACTTCCTAAGGCCTTGGAAGTTTTATCTTTAACATTAATGGTCAATAGTAAACAGGAAAAAAAAATATTGGGCTCTGAAATTTTGGTTAGCATATTGATTACAGTTAAGCTTGGCAGCAAAGATTTGTGAGTTGTACTGCAAGCCATCTATTTGCTATTACAGCAGTGCACAAGCAAAAATAATTAAGTTAGGAAGTGTATTCAGAATCTTACATTTGTCTGTTCTCTTAAAATTAAAAACATAGACGTTGTTCTAGGTAGTTCAAGTTTAACACCCTCTTTTAGAATATTCAGAAAATTCAGTTTAAATTTTTTTTGGGGTGTTTGAATTTACCAGATTTTTCTTCATTTCTTTATTCACAACAAATTAATTTTCAAACAAAAAAAAATATTGTGGAAAGTTTTGCCTCCAGTAGTCAGTTATGAATTTTCTGAAGATAGATTCTATTTATTAAGACCTTCCTATTTTATCCCTGTGAAAAAATTGTGCAGAGGTAATAAATAGACAATATCTAAAATTTTAAGTATCATTCTTCAGTGCAGATGAAGCATAAAACTATAGTATCCTTTAATTTTTTCAGAAGTCATTTGAATGTCTCTTTGTTATTAAACTCTTCAATTTCTGTAGATTTTATAAGAAACATGCAGATCATATATACTATATATATTTAGAAATATATTTCAGTCATTAATTATGTTCATTAAATGTGGTATAGCTACTTTAATAATTTTCAAAACAGAATGATGTCAGTAATATGGGAAATGCTTCTTGATTTCTGGTAGTGCTGATTCAGTATTGTTATAAAACTTATAAATATGATACAATACTATGTGGGATGTAAAAGTAGATTATAGTCCAAAAGAATTTTCCCACAGACCTGAAAATTAAGTATCGGATAATACTAAGTCATGAACATAGCAACATATTTATATATCTATTTTCAACTGCTTTAAAAAACACAGAACCAAGATCCTCGGTAGTCACACATGATACACACACCAGGGTGAAGACACCGCATATGATGACTGTATTAGACCATCTCTGGAATGGAAAAGAAGCCCAAACATCAGACTTGATGACTAAAGCATTTAAGAACAGCAAAAAGAGCTCAGATCACACTTTAGCAAGCTGAGTTAGCATTTCATTTTTCTAAAGCATGCACCTGCCTTTATAAGTAAGAATCAACTATGTGAATGAATAAGAACTAGAGTCAAGGTTAAAGTAATCTTGCCCAAGAGAGTATTTGCAGATCAGGGAACATTAATAACTACCAGAGTTAGCACTTCCCCTGAAAAATATTAGAGCCACCCGGACATATGTTTGAAATTCATCCTCCCAAGTCATCCTGAGACTATTGGGATGGATGACAATGTCCCATCATCCGGAGGGGGCAAAATACAGAAGAAATCATTCAGAAAAAACAATAATAGGAAAGTGGCAACGTGCTCAAACTGTCAAGAACGCTTTGCACATGAGTGAAGGAAAAGCTTTGTCTTTCCTATTATTGTTTGTCCTTCAGTTGACATACGTGTCGAGATGCATCAGTAGGATTACAACAGAAACATGGTCATCTCCGGGTTTTCCTCTGTTTGGATTCCTTGAACCTGTTTAAAGATACAGGCTCAGGGAATGCACAGAACACAAACTTCCCCCAGCCGAAGTTCCGAGGTCTCGCCTCACCTTCTCCTACCCTCGGACCCGGGTCTAGTTTTGCCGACAGCACTGAACAGAAATGTCATGGTCATGTTGCACCATTTCACTTGTTGAATTGTGTAAAGGCAACAGTAAGTTGGTGAGTCTTTGCTCTTAAATTAGCCCCCAATATTTCTTTCCAGCTCAATGGAAAGGTCTTACCTGCATGTGTCCCTGGTACATTCTGCTTCGGTTTCTTCAGGGCTCCTTGAGGCCGCCGAATGCTTTCCCCCTGTGTTTACTTGCACACCAAAAGAGAGGAGAAGGTGGCGTTCACCCTCGGTTCTCCAAGAGTGCCCTTGACCCCCCTGAGAGGCTCCAGGTACCCTGGCCAGCCGGCGGCCCCCGGGGCAGCTCTGCGGGTGCCGGGAACTGTTCTCCGCTCCGGGTGCTGAAAGAGGCAGGAGAGCCTCGCGGAGAAGGCAGGAGCCCAGCGGGACACGCTCTTCCGCAGGCGAAGGTCCTGCTCGCCCTGCGTCTCTAAAACTCACTCCTCCACCAAACTCTTTGTCGCTTCCTGCCGGGCTGCCTCATGTCTCTCTCACTCCCTTCGCTGCGAACCCCCTCCTCCCAGCCCTGACGTGAACGTCCACACCAGCCGCCGCTGCAGCTGCCGAGCTGGGCGCGCGCCGCCCTCCTGGCCACGTTCCCGCCGAGAGACCGTGAGGCTGGGCACGCGCGCGCGCGCCCCCGGCGGGCCGAGGAGCGGCCTGAGAGCGGCCCCGGGCGGTCCGCGCCCCTCGCTCGCGTGTTCGAGAATGCGCGCGTGCAGCGTCTCCAAAAAGTGCCCTCGGGCGGTGGTCGCTGCAGGGTTAAACGCTTGGAGCAAAGCATTCAGGTGCTGTGTGGACTTCCAGGGCGATTCTGAAGAGGGGATAGCCAGAGAGAAGGAAAGGGGAAGGAAAATGCATTGTCTTTTCCCGGGCTATCAACACCGATGGAGCCCATTAATGACATAACATAATAGGCCAAACTGGGGGGTTTCCAAAGAGTTTACTTCTGCTCTGAATGAGCACTTGAAACTTATATTTGCAACAACCCCAGAATAAAGACTCCCTTATCCCCAATCAATTGCTGACCATTCTATTTAAAATTGTAAACCTTAATCCCTAAGGCTCTTTCATACTGTTTTTCACCATAACACTTAAACACTTAACATTATCATACATATATATATATATATATATATATATATATATATATATATATATATATAGAGAGAGAGAGAGAGAGAGAGAGAGAGAGTGTGAGTCTGTTTCCCCTTCTGTAAAATGTAATTTGCATAAGATTAGGATTTTTTTTTCAGGTGAGGAGATGTCAATTTTTTCACCACTGTACAGCAAACCAAACCTAACCCACAGCCATTGAGTGGATTCCTACTAATAGCGACCCACACTGGATTTCCAAGGCTATAAATCTTTACAGAGGTAGATTGCTCATCGCCCTCCCACAGAGCAGCTGGTGGATTTGAACTGCTGACCTTCTCCTTAGCAGCCGAATGCCTTAACCATTATGCCACCAGAGCTTCTAATGTATTCCGGCAAGGCACAATACCTCCTGGCACATAAGTAGACTATAAATATTGGTAGAATGAATGCATCTTTGCTATGTAATATATAGGTAGGGTGCATTTAAATATGTCCCAAGTTTAAGAGACTGCATAGTTTTAGGTAGTCTGTTTGACTGCTAACCAGAAGGCTGGTGGTTCAAACCCACCAGCCACTCCTTGGAAGGAAGGTTGGGCAATCTACTTCCATAGAGATACTGCCTCAGAAACCCAAGGAGGGGTCGCTATGAGTCAGATTGACTCAATGGCAGTGAGTTTGTTTTTTGTTTTTGTTTTTTTTTTTTTTTTTTACATTCCAAGTGTGTATAAATGCACGTAACACATACCATGGGCTGGTATATGTGTGTATACTGTGATTACCTAGTTTAGTTGGTAAAGAGAGCTCCAGTCATACAGCAGCATGCCCTCAAAATTATATACATCATGATATAATCTAAAAAATACTGCATATAGCGAGATGCAGTTTTGATAAAGTTAGAAAGCTAAAGTGAAAGTATAAACAACACACACACAATAAAACTATATAAAAAGGAAAACAGTGGAACAATGAATACAGTATTCAGAATGTTGGTGACTGGGTGAGAAGAGACAGGAGAAAGTGATGGGCAGATGTTTTAGATGGAAGTTAATTGTCAATGTCCTAACTTTTATGTTGGGTAGTGATTCATGGGGTACTTATTACCGTATTATGAATTGCTGTGTAAATAAAAGAGAGCCATGCGTGAACCAGTGAGGGGAGCTTGAGATGAATTCAGAATTTTGATTGATTTTTGCATACGAGGTCCTGAAACAATCAACCCACCAATCAGCCAATCAAATAAACATAAAAAGAATATGATTTATAGGCAGGAGATGAGGACTTCTGTAAGATTCCGCCACAAGTTAACCTTAGACAACTTCCTTTACCTTCTTGGAATTTGAATTTTGTCATGTATAAACCCTGCATGATAAATTCATTTTTTATCATGACAGTTGAAATAATAGTCATAAGGATTATAAGCCTTAATAGAAGCTCTGGTAGCATAGTGCCAAAGGCATTTGACTGCTAACCAGAAGGCTGGCAGTTCAAACCCACCAGCCAATCCTTAGAGGGAAGGTTGGGCAATCTACTTCCATAGTGACACTGCCTCAGAAACCCAAGGAGGGGTCGCTATGAGTCAGATCCAACTTGACAGCAGTGCGTTATGAGCTTTAAAGTGCCATCTAGTTCTTGTTTCACTGTCCTTTGTAAGAGAGAGCGTTGGACTGGTAGTCAACACATAGGAATGTTAGTTCTATCTCATCACCACATTGGTCTCATGGACAAGTGTATTGAGTGAATTTCCTAACTGAAAGAAGGCAAATATCTGTCCAGCCTGCTACAGACGGTTGTTGTGAGGGCTAACTGCATGAAAAAGGAGTTTTAAATGATAAACTGTCAAGTGTTCTAATGTGAATGGACTTTTTGCCAGTCCCAAAAAGGGGAGTGCTGATTTCTTGTGACATCAAGCACTACAAATTTAAATGACAGGGGAGAGTTACTTTAAAAATACTGGAATGTTGGCATATAAACCTGGGGAAAATTCTAAACTGGTGTTTTGATTTGAAAGTGCTAGAAGTCTGAAAAGGAACAAGACCAACATTTTCCAATCCATGATGAGAGGGATGAATGAAATGTCTGCACAGAGGCTCTACTATTCTATCATCAAAAGGCAGATTCAAGGAGCCATCAACCACAAATGGGTTTAGATAATCATGACAACTACCTAGAATTGAAGACAGAAATCTGTGTGTCCTTTATTGAAATCCAAGTAACTCATTTAGTTACCTCAAACATTCACAACATCTGAGGAATGGGCGTTTAGTTCATCCCTCTCTTCATTCATTCAAAAATATTTATTGAGAACCTGGTATGTGCAAGTGCTGTGCCAAGTGCTGGAATACACTGATGAAGAAAGCAGACATGGTTTCTTTCTGTCTCTATGAAATCCACAATCCAACTTTCTGACAAGTATACATCACCATTCCAGAAAGATAAATCTGTATAGACTTCTCTTTTTAAAAAACACTATAGAGTTTCCACAACTCTCTCTAAGAGGTAGCATCAGACCTCTGATAGTCAAACATTTTCCCCCCAGTTTTGAATTCTAATACTCACTGTTATACCACCCACTGCTATTGAGTCGGCTCATAGCAACCCCTCCTTGGGTTTCCAAGGCAGTATCACTACAGAAGTAGATTGCCCAATCTTCCGTCTGAGGAGTGGCTGATGGGTTTGAACTGCCAGCCTTCTGGTTAGCAGTCAAATGCCTTAGGTACTACGCCACAGAACTCCCCACTGCTGTGTGCACACTTCTTTAAGCCTACAAATACAAGCTTTGTGCCCAACTCACTTAGCTGATTATCAGTTCAAATATCAGTATCTCAAGATACTACTGATTCACAGAAGCATCCAGCAGTTTGTACATTTCCTATGGCTAAACCAAAAATGTTCACTCAAATGTAGCATTTTAGCTCAAGAAGTTTGGTGTTTTGGTGTAAAGAGAAATGTTTCACCTCCTAGTAGATATGCCAATGTCAAATCGATAGGCTAAAGCAGACATCAGCTGGATTCCGGTGAACTTTAAAAATATAATGATTCACGTAACAACAAAAAAATGGAATCATAATTTAATTATATTCATACAAATCCTTTTCACAAAGTAGGTTGCTTGAAGAAATGTGGGAACAACAAAATGTGTGTAACTTGCTTTATCCTTTGACTGCAGTAATGATAGGAAAGCAATTCTTGTGTAATCCCTATTCCCCTAGGGGAATCATTATGGCAGAAGGCAAACAAACTAACTGGGAGATGTAGCAGTTTGGAAAGGTGTGGTTCTCTTGGAACAAAGGCAAATGGCAACAGCTTTATGGCTGCTTTTATGATACCAGAAATATCTGAATGAAAATGGAAATATCTGCCAAACAATTAAATCATTTTATTTGACCTTTCACAGGATCTTCTAGTTTTCATATCAATGTAAAAACAACTTTGAAGATTAGTTTCTAAATTGTGCCAAACTTTGACAAATATATTTATCATAAAACGTAAAAGAAGAATGTCTGCATACACACTGGGGAAGGAACGGTTAATAATGAATATTTTTTTAACTGCACCTGCACACAGGTGTGTATCTCACTCTCAGTAATGCCACCATCAGCAGCAGTCTGAGGTATAAATGGCATGATTGTGCAGCTAATCCCAGAACAATTCATTTTAAGGCAGGTATTGTGCCTGAGGAAAATAAAGATCTTCCATATCTCATTTCTTTTATGTTGTTGTTTTTCAAACTAGAATAGGCATGATTTAGTACCAGATCCCTGGTTCAGATGATATTTCTCAATTTGTAATAAATTCAAAGACCCTTGTTACTCAAAGTGTGGAAAGCAGCATCAGTATGCCCTTGGGGCTTATTAGAAACGCAGAGTCTGTGGCCCCACCGGTGGCCTGCTGAATCAGAACCTACATTTAAACATGATCCCAGGTACACTGTATGCATCATAAAACTTGAGCAGTGCTGTGGCCTAGAAGCATCCCTGCATGGAGCAAACGGTTATGTTCTGGACTACTGGCTAAGAGGTTGGTGGTTTGAACCCATCCGGAGGTGTGTTTAAAGGGAGCTCTGGTGGTGCAGAGGGATTTGACTGCTAACCAGAAGGTTGGTGTTTCAAACCTGGCAGCGTAAAGATTTACTGTCCTGGAAGCCCAGTGGGAGGTCACTATGAGTCGAAATTGACTTGATAGCAGTGAGTCTGGTTTTTTGAAGAGGTGTGCTTGGGAGACAGGTAAGTTACTCTGCTTCTGAAAGATCACAGCCTTGAAAACCCTGTGGAATAGTTCTGCTTTGCACACATGAGTTTACCATGAGTTGGAATTGACTCAACAACTGTGGCCTAGGTTTATTTATTTAATTAATTATTATTTATTCTTGTAAATGTATGCAAAGCTAGCTTTTGCCTTTTGCAATGATAGCATATGAGCACCATCAGTACCAAGTGATAACTCAAAGCATGTTCCTCTCCATTTAAGAGGTAATCTCCCTGTATTTTGAGGGGTCAAATGGACTTAACACATATAATCATAGCATGCCCAGTTTTCTTATTGTAAGAGATGTGCTAGTACTACTACAGCTTTAACCACTGCAATAAAAGTCAAGAGGTCCAGTAGAATCTATTTTGTATTAACCAAATTAAATATTATTTATTTGTAAGTGAATCCTCTACATATTAAATGGGTATTGAAATTCAGGACTTATTAAATCTTTTAAAGAGCTGAGTAATAATGATAATGTCAGTGTTCTTGTGGACTTAAAAATATCAGGGATAATAGTCTTTTGGTGATTCAACCATTCTTTTATAATCTGTACAATTCAAATCCTGCTGCTCAAAGATGGTGTGGGAGAGAACAAAGTAAAAAAAAAACTGCACACCCAACTTAAAATGACTAATTGGTTTTTATTGCCCAACCAGGGGGAAGGACATTTTGGTAAAGTTTGCCCATTTGCCCTTTTTGTTTCTTTGAAACACTGATGAGTTTAGCTGATGTTCAGGGCATTAGAAATTCAGGAGAGAATTTGGGAAGCCTACCCAGCAGAGGAGCTCTGGTAGCATAGTGCCTAAAGCACTTGACTGCTAACCAGAAGGCTGGCGGTTCAAACCCACCAGCCACTCCTCGGAAGGAAGGTTGGGCAATCCTACTTCCGTAGTGATACTGCCTCGGAAACCCAAGGAGGGGTCGCTATGAGTCGGGACCGACTCGACGGCAAACAACAACAACAACAACAACAACCCAGCAGACTAGGTTATTAAGGGGAATTATGAATGGACTCTGGCAACTTGGAGATGGTTGCAGTGCTCTTCCAAATGAACAAACAAGCTTAATGCTATGGGGTTGGGCTTCCTATTAAGTCAGTTTAAGAAAGTACATAAAAATAATTTACCTCTGTTTATTCTTTATGACAGTGTTTTCCAACAATCCAATATTGCTTTTAATGTAAATGTACTTTCTAGAATTTCTTAGTCCTGGTGAAAATGAGTTTCTACACATAATGTCTCTTGCTTTTGACTCCTGCTTTCTATTCCCACCACCACCATTCTAATACAAACTTCCCAAACCCCAAATGGCTGGAATTCTTCTTAGAAGCGAGGATGGTAAGACTTCATCTTTCATACTTTGGTTAATGAAATAAATGCCCATTAAATGGTTACATAGAAAAAATCATTCATTACCTTCCGATGCTTACACAAAAAGTTTTTCTCTGAAGTAGGATGATAATAATTTTTTGTTTCAAAGGAGTCTAAAACCATATTTTCATCCTTTATGCACATATTCAGTTATTAGAACAAATATTCAGCAGACTTCAATGTGTGATTCTAACGCTGGCATCTTTTCAAACAGCCACAAGTTATGGCAGCATCGTGTCCTTGCTGTCCATTTGCTGTTTTAGTTTTTCCCCTCACCTGTCCTAAGTCTCTTTTCTTATATTTTAATATTTGACATCAAATGCTGACTCATATCTGTGATTCTCCCATTAAATTTTTGTAGCTTCTACTATAGGATTTTACTGTATTTTCAGGCACCTTATATGCATGTGAAAGCTGGACAATGAATAAGGAAGAGTGAAGAAGAATTGATGCATTTTGAATTATAGTGCTGGCAAAGAATGTTGACTGTACTGTGGACTGCCAGAAGAACAAACACATCTGTCTTGGGAGAAACACAGCCAGAATGCTGCTTAGAAGAGAGGATGGCAAGACTTTATCTCACGCATTTTGGTCATATTATCAGGAGTATTATCAGGAGGGACCAGTCAGTTGAGAAGGACATAATGTTTGGTAAAGTAGGGGGTCAGCAGAAAAGAGGAAGCTCCTCAGTGAAATAGATTGACACGGTGACAGCAACAATGAGCTCAAACAGCAATGATTGTTGTAGATGATGCAGGACCGGACAGTGTTTTGTTCTATTGTATATAGGGTCATTATAAGTTGGAACAGACTGGATGGCATCTAACAACAACAACAAATCTACAAGAGATTGGGAATTGTTTTTTGAATCAATCCACAGTTTCTAATTCTAGTTTATATTATTCTCTTTTCTTAGATACTCCTAAGCCACTTTACCAACTGTTACAATGGACAGTTTTATGGGGACCTTAAGGATATTTCTGAAAGATGAGATTTTGATGGGACAATAATGCCTACAGGCAAATTATATATATATATTTTTACATATTCAATTCTCCTACTGGGAATTTACACTAAAATTTATATATAAATCAGTGTTTAAAATAATGGAAAATTGGAAATAACTTAAATGTCCAACAATAGGAAATTAGTAATTTATTAGTTTAGGTATGATGGAACACAGTCCATCAATACAAATAATGATTTGGAAATGAAAACCAATGGCATAGAAAATGTGCATGAAATAATGTTAATAAGTATTGGTGAAAAAACTGGCTTTTATCATATGGTGTATAGCAGTATGTGAGTATGCGTATGGTATATATGTGTATGCATGTGTGTACATAATATTTTGTTGTTGTTAGGTGTTGTAGAGTCAGTTCCAACGCAGTGTGAACAATAGAAGGAAACATTGCCCAGTTCTGGGCCATCCTCATAATTGTTGCTATGCTTGAGCTCATCATTGCAGCCACTGTGTCAATCTAGTTAATTGAGGGTCTTCCCCTTTTTTGCTAACCTTCTACTTCACCAAGCATGATATCCTTCTCCAGTGACTGGTCCCTTCTGACAACATGACCAAAGTGGGTGAGATGAAGTTTGGCCATTCTCACTTCCAAAGAGCATCCGGCTATACTTACCCAAGGCAGATTTGTTGTTCTTGTGGCAGTTCACAGTATTTTCAGTATTCACCAACACTGTAATTCAAATGCATCAATTCTTCTTTGGTCTTTTTAATTTACTGTCTAGTTTTCACATACATATGAGGCAATTGAAAGTATAATGGCTTGGTCTTCAAAGTGACATCTTTGTTCTTTAGTATTTTAAAGAAATCTTTTACAACAGATTTGCCCAATACAATACGTTGTCTCATTTCTTGACTGATACTTCCATGGGTATTGATTGTATACCCAAGTAAAATGAAATCCCTGCCAACTTCGATCTTTTCTCCATTTATCGAGATGTAGCTTATTGGTCCATTTGTGAGGATTTTTTTTTTTTTTTTTTTGAAGTATAATCTAAATTGAAGGCTGTAGTCTTTGATCTTCATTAGCAAATGCTTTAAGTCTTCTTCACTTTCAGCAAGCAAGATTATGTTATCTGCATATGACAGGTTGTTAATGAGTCTTCCTTCAATCCTGATGCAACATTCTTCTTCATATAGTCCAGCTTCTTGGATTATTTGCTCAGCATACAGATTGAATAAGAGTGGTGAAAGATACAACCTTGACACACACCTTTCCTGTTTCAAACCGTGCAGTAAGTATCCACTTCTTCTGTACCAATAACTGCCTCTTGGTCTCTATATAGGTTCCTCGTGAGCACAATTAAGTGTTCTGGAATTCCCATTCCCTGCAATGTTGCCAATAATTTTTTATGATTCACACAGTCAAAGACCTTTGCATAAACAATAAAACACAGGTAGACATCTTTCTTGTATTCTTTGGTTTCAGCCAAGATCCATCTGGTATCAGCAATGATATCTGTCATTCTATGCCCTCTCCTGAATCTGACTTGAATTTCTGGCAGTACCTTATTGATGAACTGTTGCAAACATTTAAAAATTATCCTCAGAAAAATTTTACTTGTGTGTGATATTAATGACAAGAAACCACCAGAATGTTGGTGGTTCAAACCCACCAGCCACTCCATGGAAGTGAGACTAGGCAATCTACTTCTGTAAAGATTTACCACCTCGGAAACCCAATGGGGGTCACTATGATTTGGAATCGACTCGATGGCAGTGGAGTTTTTGTTTGGATGTAATGATATTGGTTGATAATTTCTGCATCTTGTTGGATTTCCTTTCTATGGAATGGGCACAAATATGGATCTCTTAGAATTGATTGGCTAGGTAACTGTCTTCCAAATTTCTTGGCATAAAGGAGTAAGTGCCTCCAATACTGCACCCATTTATTGAAACATCTCAACAGATATTCTGTCAATTCTGGGAACTTCTTTTTTTTTTTTCTTTGCCAATGCTTTCAGTGCAGCTTGGACTTCTTCCTTATATAACTGCCATTACATCATTCCTTACATAACTGCAATCATATCACTACATATCTGCCAAAATATATCATTATATAACTGCCAAATGACTGAGAATCATGGCTCAGCCAAGTTGCAACATGTTTTATGGGACACAATTCAATCCATGACATAGTATACATAGTATGGCATAGTATGCATATGTATGTTTATATTTAAATATGCAAATATGCATATACATAATTCCTTGCCAGCTGACTCTCATTATATGAATATTCACTGTAATCACTTGTTAAAAATTTTTACAAAAAATTGACTAACCAATAGCCTATCAAAATTCACTATCTGAAAAAAAACAAACAAAACAAAAAATATAAAGAATTTACAAACCAGAAAAAATTCTTAGTGGCTCCTGAGTGCTGCAGGCTTACCTAACTTGTTCCCTAAAGGAAACTAAGTATGCTATCCATTAGCTCTATGTCTTCCCCACACTTGCCTGGGGGTCTAGCCTTTCAAGGGTCCCAGTGGTTGCTTCTGCCGGCACCTGAAGGCACTACCGGCCCAGGTACAATTCAGATACTAATTTTATTATCTTAATTATTTCACTATTATCATCATCATAGTACATGTATCCTGTGGTGTAGGGAAAATGTAATTTGTATTTGCTAATATGCAGTATCCATTTGTAATACATGCAAACATACCCACTAAAGGGCTCATTAGGGTTTTAATAATTAGGTGACCAGTGTTTTGAATGTTTTATATTATGCAGAAATTCTTGGTGGATTGTTACATTGATGCTTAATTCATGGTACAAGCTCTAGGGGAAGGCCTTTTCTCTCTTTTGGCTCTGGAGGAAGGTCCTTGACTCTTTTCAACATCTGTGGGCTTGATGCTCCTTGAAGATCTATATGTATCTTGATAAAAGATGATGCAGGCCACACCCTAGGGAAGCTTCATTTATATTAGATCTGGGCTGTTACCTGATTAAGGGTGTTCCATCTCACCCTAATTCTTTTATGATTGATTGGTTACATCAGATCACATCAGGGGGGATGATTACATCATTACACAACTGCCAAACTACTGAGAATCATGGCTCAGCTGAGTTGAAACATATTTTGGGAGGACATAATTCCAACCATGACATCCTACCCAGTTGTCACCCCAAAATTCTTGTCCATAACATGTGCAAAACACTTTCACCTCATCATATATATCATCCCAAAAGTCTTAAATCAACTCCAAGTTCAAAACCATTCTGGGGAAAAATTCCTCTTCATCTGTGAATCTAGAGTAGAAGTAATCTTCTTCCAAAGTACAGTGGTGCAATAGGCATAAGGTAGATATTTCCATTATAAATGGGAGAAATTAGAGGGAGAGAAGGGATAACAGGTATCAAGTAAGTTCAAAACCCAGCAGAACAATTTACGTTGGATTTCAAGGCTTGACAATAATTCTCTGTTCTCTGAGACTATCTAGGCAGTGGCTATGCCCTCCAGACTCTGGGTCTTGCTATGGATTCTGAGTGGAGGCCCCTTGGACCTGGGTTTTAGCTCCTTCTTCCAGGCCCACTAGGACAGCAATTCTGCTCTCTTGTCTTTTAGTGGCTTCATTCTCTAAGTCCAAGTGAGTAGCAATCCCATCCCTTCAGCCCCAATAGGCCCCATTCTTCTGTTCCTTGGACATGGCAGGCCCACCCCTCCTCAGCTTTAAACAGTAGATCCAGGCCCAATACTCTGGCTGGCAGCCCCACACTCCAGAACCAAATTGGTGAATATCTGACTCTTTGAAACCTATGAAGGCATGGTTCCACCCTTTGAGATCCAAGTGGCTGAGGACCTACCCTTGGAGATTGAGGCAGTTTTGCTTCCCGTGCTTCTTGTCTCTTCAGCTTCTGCTTCCCAGTTCCTTGGCCTGTTGGTCCCTTGGCTCCTCTTGGGCTGGGCTGGCCTCTGCCCTGCTGGGGCAAGTGTTACAGAGCTCTTTAGCTATATCAGTAAGTGCCCAGAGGCACTCTACTCCACCAATAATCCTCAGCCCAAATATGCTCAGCATTCTAACTCCATGGGGGCAAGATTAGCTCTACTAACAAGTACCCAGAGGCACCCTACTCTGCCAGGAACCTGCTGCCTGAAGGCACTCAATCTCTCACTCTGTGTTTTGGCTCTCATGCCATCTCACGCTTGTCTTCTGGTTCTGATGCCACGATTTCTCTGACACTTCTCACCATCTGTGTCGTCTCCAGCATTACAGCTCTCCTTAGTTCCTTTTGAGCTCTACCAGAATTGCTTTTGATGTCCATAATTTCACCAGCAGTCTCTTCTAGGCTTTTACTATTCAGCACCTTAAAATTCTTCCAGCCTCTTCCCATTACCCAACTCCAAAATCACTTCCACATTTTAGGTATCTATTAAAGCAGCCACTCCTCGGAAGGAAGACGGGGCAATCTACTTCCGTAGTGATACTGCTTTGGAAACCCAAGGAGGGGTTTCTATGAGTCAGGGCTGACTTGAAGGCACATAACAACAACAACAACATTAAAGCAGTATCCCACTCTCAGTACAAAATTTGATCTTAGACATCTAGTGCTGCTATAACAGAAATACCACAAATGATGGGTTTAACAGACAGAAATTTATTCTTTTACAATGTAGAAGGCTAAAAGTCCAAGCTCAAAGTGCTGGCTCTAGGGGAAGGCTTTCTCTGTGATCATCTTCCATCATGTCTAGGAGGTTCTCAGTGCAGGGATCCTGGGTCTAAAGTACACATCCATTTCTAGCTCTTCTTTCTTGGTGATAGTCAGGTCATTCTCTCTCTGCTACTTCTCTTTCCTTTTATCTCTTGAAAGATAAAAGGTGATACAGCCACACCCCAGGGAAACACCCCTTATGTTAAATCAAGCCTGTGACCTAATTAAGGTTGTTGCACCCCACCCTAATCCCTTTACCATTGATTGATTACATCAGATTACATCATAGGAGATGATTACATCGCTACATAACTGCCAAACCACTGAGAATCATGGTCCAGCCAAGTTGATACAGACTTTAGGGGATATCATTAAATCCATCACAGGAGATTTGGCCATAAAGTTGGCTAATAAAATAAGAAAGAAATGAAGGCTTCATAGCAGGATTCTCTCTTTTCTCTATTACATATTAAGCTCCCATGCTACTCTGTGTCTCCTGAATGGCATTAAGAACCATAGGATAAGACCCAGCAATTCTAGGCTACAAATAACAAAGACATCAACATTAGGATGGAAGCCCAAATGCAGAATGATTGGGGGAAAAATGTAGCTTCCTTGTATTATATATATATGTGGTAGATCCCGCCATGGAGTTGATAGCCAGTCTCATCATGGGGAATAACCACCACCAGCTACCCAGCCACTCAACCAGGCCCAGACAAGTTGACATACAACCTTAACTACCACATAATATATATATATATATATATATATATATATATGTATTTAAAACCAAACTCACTGCCATTAAGTTGGATCCTACTCATAGTGACCCCTCCTTGGGTTTCCGGGGCGTTAACACTATGGAAGTAGATTGCCTTACCTTCCTTCCGAGGAGTGGTTGGTGGGTTTGAACCTCCAGCCTTCTGGTTAGCAGTCAAGTGCCTTAGGCACTGTGCTACCTAGCCACTCTCAAAGTAGATTGCCCCATCTTCCTTTGGCAGAGCAGCTGGTAGCTTTGAACCACCAACCTTCTTGTTAGCAGTCAGATGAGACCTGAGCCCTAATAATGAAACCAATCCTGCACTCTAAGTGACTGAAAGAAATGGGAAAATGTGAATTTACAGTACATTTTGAAAACTTATAAAGCTCTTGGAATCAATTCCTTGGGTTTGTCTCAAGTTCAAAGAACCTGATCTCCCCTTCCATCCTTATGCAACTTCCCCAAACTATTTGCAAACAGAAAATGTTTTCTAAGCATTTGAATTAGAAAAATAAGGTGTTTTGGTTACCTAGTGCTGCTCTGACGGGAATATACCACAAGTAGTGTGGCTTGAACAATCAGGAGTTTATTCTCTTGCAGTTTGGAGGCTTTAAGTCTGAGTTCAAAGTGCCAGGCTATAGAGGCTGGGTGAAAGTCCCTCAACTCAACCTTGGGCTTCAGCTCTGCCTTCTGTTCCCAGCCCACTGAAGCTAGCAGCTTTTCTTCACTCATACAGCTACTGGCTGCTGAGACTGACAAAACCAAGGTTGACAAATAAAAAGGCACAGTCCTGATGTTACCAAGCCACATGGCAGGCCATTAATTCAAGTCCATTGAAAAATCCCAAGGTCAGCAGAGCATGTCAGGCTGCTGAACAACGACATGGCTGCATGCAGGGTTCAAGCGTGCCATAAGCTAGAGACAATTCCCAAAGCTGCTTCCTATATACAGGAAGTAGACCACATCAGTAAGGCAGCTACTCAGCTGCTTGTGGTAGATCCCGCCATGGAGTTGATAGCCAGTCTCATCATGGGGAATAACCACCACCAGCTACCCAGCCACTCAACCAGGCCCAGACAAGTTGACATACAACCTTAACTACCGCATAAGATGTTTAGTGTCTTGGATGCAAATATTTTTTAAAAATTGCACTGTAGTATTGAACACAGTCAATGGATATGTACTCCTTAACAGCAGAATATTGCAAGTCAATGATCAGGGTGACATTGGCCAAAGAGAGGCTCTGATTAGACAGGGCTCTTCTCTAGGTGTTATTTTGTTTTTTAGAACACAAGGTATAATTATGTCTTCAAAGGAACCCTGAAGTAATCAAGCAGAAAAATGAACCATTTACATAATAAACTAAAACCTGAAAAAGGCAAAGAACAATATTTCAGCAGTGGTGTTACAAAGCAAGCAGATGAATACATTTTCATGGGCTGTGTGAAAATGATTCAGCTACAGAAACAACAGGATCATTGAGAAGGAGATCTGTGTTCCAGCTCCTGGGTGGAAAACAACCTGGGAACAGAGTATCCAGGGCTGAGCCCTTCACACTTTTTAATTGCAACATGTAAACTCTATAGAAATGTAGAAAACTTCAGAATACTCCAGCCCTACACAATCTCAGCACTACTTATCTGTCGGTTTATCCTACTGTGGTGGCTTGTGTGTTGCTGTGAGGCTGGAGGCTATGCCACTGGTATTTCAAATACCAGCAAGGTCACCTGTAGTGGACAGGTTTCAGTGAAGCTTCCAGACAAACACTGGGAAGAAGAAATGGGCCATCCACTTCTCAAAGAATTGGCCAGTGAAAACCTTATGAATAGCAGGGAAACACTGACTGAAATATTAAAACATTGTCCAATATAGTGCTGGAAGATGAGTCTCTCAGGTCAGAAAGCACTCAAAATGTGACTGGGGAAGAGCTACCTTCTCAAAGTAGAGATGACTTTAATGACGTGGATAGAGTAAAGCTTTTGGGACCTCCTTTTACTGATGAGGCATGATTCAAAATGGGAAGAAACATCTGCAAGCCCCCATTAATAATCAGAACAAGGAATGTACAAAGTATGAATCTAGGTAAATTGGAACTTGTCAAAAATGAAACGGAATGCATAAAGATTGATATACTAGGCATTAGTGAGTTGAAATGGACTGGTTTGGGCCATTTTAAATCAGACAATCATATGATCTACTATGCCAGGTGTTTTGGTTACCTAGTGCCACTCTGACAAGAATATACCACAAATGGGATGGCCTGAACAAACAGGAATTTATTTCCTTACAGTTTGGAGGCATTAAGTCTGAGTTCAAAGGGCCAGGCTCTAGGAGCTGGGTGAAAGTCCCTCAACCTTGGGCTTCAGCTCTGCCTCCTGTTCCTGGCCCACTGAAGCTGGAGGCTTTTCTCCACTCAGCTGCTGACTGGTGAGGCTGACAAGCCCAAGGTTGACGAGTAATAAGGCACAGTCCTGATACTACCAAACTACATGGCAGGCCATTAATTTAAGTCCATTAAAAGTCCCAAGATTGGCAGAACATGGTAGGCTGCTGAAGAATGACTAGGCTACATGCAGGGTTCAAGCGTGCCATAAGCTAGAGACTATCTGCAAGCCTTCTCCTTATAAACAGGAAGCAGACCACAACCCTAAGATAGCTACTCAGCTGCTTGTGGTAGATCCCACGATGGAGCTGATTACGAGTCTCATCATGGGGAATACGACATCCAGCTGTCCAGCCACTCAACCAGGCCCAGGCAAGTTGACACACAAACTTAACTACCACATCAGGAATGACAAATTGAAGAGGAATGGTGTTGCATTTATCATCACAAAGAATGTTTCAAGATCTATCCTGAAGGACAATGCTGTCAGTGTAGGATAATATCTATACACCTACAAGGAAGACTAGTTAATACTACTGTTACTCAAATTTATGCAACAACCATAAAGCCAAAGGCAAGGAAATTGAAAAATTTTACCAACTTCCACAGTCTGAAATTGACCAAACATACAATCAAGATGTATCGATTATTACTGGTGATTAGAATGCGAAAGTTGGAAACAAAGAAGAATCACTGGCAGTTGGAGAATATGGCCTTTGTATTAGAAATGACACCAGAGATCACATGATAAAATTTTCCAAGACCAATGACTTATTCATTGCAAATACCCCTTTTTCAATATAAAGCACAGCTATACACGTGGGCCTCACCAGATGGAATACATAGGAATCAAACTGACTACATCTGTGGAAAGAAGCGATAGAGAAACTCAACATCTTCAGCCAAAACAAGGCCAAGAGCTGCCTGTGGAACAGACCATCAATTGCTCATAAGCAAGTTGAAGGTGAAGCTAAAGACAATTAAAACAACTCCATAAGAGCCAAAATATGACCTTGATTATATTTCACTTGAATTTAAAGAACATGTGAAGATTAGGTTTGCCTCATTGAACACCAATGACCGAAAACCAGAGAAGTTGTGGGATGACATCAGGAATGTCATACATGAAGAAAGCAAAAGGTCATTAAAAAGACAGGAAAGGAAGTAAAGACCAAAAGGGATGTCAGAAGAGACTTCAAACTTGTTCTTGCATGGGGAATAACTAAAGCAAATGGAACAAATGTTAAGATAAAAGAGCTGAACAGAAGATTTCAAAGGGCAGCTTGAGAAGACAAGTCAGAGACAGTCCCAAGATTGGCAGGAAATATGGCAGGCTGCTAAATGAAGACTCAGCTATGTGCAGGGTCCAAGTGTGCAGACTATTCCCAAAGCTTCTCCTTATATACTGGAAGGAGACCACGTCCTTAAAGCAGTTACTCAGCTGCTTGTGGCAAATTCCACCATGGAGTTGATTGCCAGTCTCATCATGAGAAATAACTACAACTTACTGCCCAGCCACTCAAAACAAGGCCCAGGCAGGTTGACATATAACCTTAACTACCACAGATATCATGCTTAGTAAAGTGGAGATCAGCGAAAAAGGGGAAAACCTCAGCAAGATGGATTGACACAGTGGCTACAATGATGAGCTCAGGTATAGCAAGGATTATGTGGGGGGTGCACGACCTGTATTTCAGTCTGTTTTTCATGGGGTTGCTATGAATGGGAGCTAACAACAACAGTAACAACATAATATCATCTCCTAAGAAAATCAGGTCTCTCTTAATAAACCAGAAGAGAATTCTTCAGATTATTGATACCCAGAATTAAGACTGTGGAACCAGAACTTTGACTGGGAGATGGAGTTACATTTTGCCTCATAATTGGAAAGGAATTTCCCAACTATAAAATTGCAGGAATTAAAAACATAGGCATGTGTAAGTGTTTGCATGTGTGCATGCATATGTGCAGGTGCACACACACTCACACACATAATCCAACATTCAACCTCCAAATTTCTGTTTTTCTTCTCTATAGTTGCTGTATGCTGAGCAAATACATACAGGCAGCCCCCCAGTTACGAATGTTTGTCTTACAGACAACTCCTTCTTGCTCTTTAATGCAGGGCTTTGAATTGGTTCTGTCATAGCCAAGGAAGCAAAACAGTAAGAGACTTGAATTTTTACAATTTGAGTGATTTATTATGGTAACTGGAATGGGAAAAATTATGGATTGAAGCCTTAGGATAGAAGTCTTGGAAGAGGAGAAGTGACCCCTCTCAGCAGCCTGATGCGTGAGACTGGATTATTGATAGGATTGCAGAGAGCCACACACATTCAAAGCAGTGTGGCTGGCTGCCATCTCTGAGCTTCCTCAACCATGACTAAATCAGGAAGAAGTAATTCAAAGCCCTACTTTGAAACATTTGAGCCAACCCCTGAAACATCAAACCCAACCTACTGCCATCATGTTGATTCTGACTCATAGTTACCCTATGGGGCAGAGTTGACCTACCTTCATAGGGTTTCCAAAGCTGAAAATCTTTACAGAGCAGGCTGCCACATCTTTCTTCCATGCAGAGGATGGTGGATTTGAAACACTGGCCTTTTGGTTAGCAACCAAGTACTTTCACCACTGTTCCACCATGGCTCCATGGACCAACCCCTACTCACAAACAAATGCTTCATCACAATCACCTTCACTTGCTACATGTGCAGCTTTTAAATCACTGACAAGTCTTTGAGCCTTTTCTTGCACTAAAGTAAGGCTAAATAAGAACAGTATGTACCTGTTTTGACTGATCTACTAATTCTTAAAGACACAGGTAGGAATAGATCTCGTCTGTAATCCAGGAACTGGAGAAGGATGCAGCATCAGGACTGGAGGAAGACTCATTAACAACCTGTGATACGGAGATGACACTACATTGCTCGCTGAAAGTAAACAAGACTTGAAGCACTTACTGAAGAAGATCAGACTACAGCTTTAGTAATGGATTACATCTCAACATAAGGAAAACAAAAGTGCTTACAACTGGACCAATAAGCAACATCATGATAAGTGGGGAAAAATATTGAAGTTCTCAATGATTTCATTTTAACTATATCCACCTTCAATACACATGGAAGCAGCAGTCAAGAAATGAGATATCATATTACACTGGGCAAATCTGCTGCAAAAGACCTTTTTAAAAGTGTTAAAAAGCAAATATGACATTTTGAGGACTAAGGTGCAACTGACCCAGGTCATGGTATTTTCAATTGTCTCATATGAATGCTGGACAATGAATAAGGAGGATTGAAGAAGAATTGATGCCTTTGAATTGTAGTGTTTGTGAGGAATATTAAATATATCATGGACTGCCAGAAGAATGAACAAATTGTCTTGCTAGAGGTACAGGCAGAAAGTCCTTAGAAGTGAGGATAGAAAATTTCATCTCATGTACTTTGGACATGTTATTAGTAGAGACAAGTCCCTGGAGAAGGATATCTTGCTTGATAAAGTAACAAAACGCAACGCGATGCACTGCGTCAAGTCGGATCTGACTCATAGTGACACCTCCCTGGGTTTCCAAGGTGGTATCACTACAGAAGTAGATTGCCCAACCTTCCTTCTGAGGAGTGGCTGGTGGGTTTGAACTGCCAGCCTTCTGGTTAGCAGTCAAATGTCTTAGGCACCAAGTCACCAGAGCTCCTTTGGTAAAGGAGAGGATCAGAAAAAAAGATCCTCAGTGAGATGGAATGTCACAATGGCTATAAAAATTGGCTCAAACATAGCAATAATTGTGAGGATGGTGCAGGACCAGGCAGTCTTTCATTCTGTTGTACATAAGGTTGCTATGAGTTGGAGCTGACTCGAAGGCACCTAACAACCACAACAGCTGTAACACAGGATGGATGACTTTAAAGAACAGAAATTTACTGTCTTACAATTCTTGGAGCTAGAAGTTTGAAATTGGTATTGACAGCACCATGCTTTCTCCAAAAACTCTAAGGGAAAATCCTTTCTTGCCTCTCTCAGCATCTGGTAACTCCAGGTGTTCCTTGACTTGCAGCTGCAGCAATCTCTGCCTCAACTGTCACATGGTGCTCCTTCCTCTTTGTGTCTGTGTCTGTGTCTGTGTCTTCTCTTCTATAAAGACACCACTCATACTGGATTAGGATCTACACTACCCCAGTATGACCTCATGTTAACCTAACTGGTAAGATCATCACAGACCCTATTTCCAAACAGGATCACATTCACAGGTGCAAGAGTTAGAACTTCACTATATCTTTTTGGGAGACACAATTGAATCTGTAACTTAAGTGGTGGCAGTTCTAGTATTGGTTGGTCGATTGGTTGGGATGTATATGTGAGTGCTTTCCTAGGTGGACTCCAGCGTCAAGTTTTCCTATTTCCTGTTACATTTCTAATGAGCCAAGGGTGGTAAATTGAAATGAACAATATGACAGTCATTATTACCAATTTAAGATTTGCAAAATATCATTGGATCCTAGCTCTGCCACATACTAGACGCATGTGAATTTTTGTAAATCATAAAATTTTTTTGAACCTTAATTTCCACCTGCAGAATGGAGATAACAACATGTATCATTAACACTTGTTGTAAAGATTGTAGAAAAATTCTATAAAGCTCTGGGCATGATGTCTTACATGTAATAGGTGCTGAATAAATTATGACTATTGTGATTACAGGCATGTTGTTGTTGTTGTTGTTGTTATGTGCCATCGAGTTGGATCCGACTCATAGTGACCTCTCCTTGGGTTGCCAAAGCGGTATCACTACGGAAGTAGATTGCCCAACCTTCCTTCCAAAGAGTGGCTGGTGGGTCTCATTTTATTGCACTTTGCTAATACTGGTTTTTTTTCCCCCAAAAAACTGAAGGTTTGGAGCAACTCTGCATCCAGCAAGTCTATCAGCATCATTCTTCCAATAGCATGTGCTCACTTCATGTCTCTGTCACATTTTGGTAATCTCACAATATTTCAAACTTTTTCACAATGCTACTGCACATGTAATAGACTATGGTATAGTGTAAGTATAACTTTTATATGCACTAGGAAATAAAAGAATTCATACAATGCACTATATTGTGATATTTATTTTATTGAAGTGGTCTGGAACTGAATCTGCAATATCTCTGAGGTATGCCTGTATAATTATGATGATGAGGATGATTACATCTTCAGCTCCCTTGCTTTTCATTGCATCTGTCATAATCACCTGACAAGAATTCAACTCTGATTAACCTTATGCTTTTTTTCTTTTTCATGCTTATACCAAACAACTAGACATTGCTGGCTTCATTTTAAATTCAGGAACACAAATCTCAAGTAAATCCTTGGTGTCGGTGACAACCATTTCCTTAGTCAATGCACAAACTCACTGTCCTGATTCTCAACATGTCTTTCCCCTTCCTCACTCTCAGCTGGTTACTTATTTTTTTATCTTACTGGGGAAATAGGAAAAAACAATAAGATAATTGTTTTGGTTACCTAGTGCTGCTCTAACAGAAATACCACAAATGGGATGCTTTAACAAACAGGAGTTTATTCTCTTACAGTTTTGGAGTCTAGAAGTCCAAGTTCCAAGTGCCAGGCTCTAGGGCCTAGGTGAAAGCCCCTTGACCTTGGGCTTCAGCTCTGCCTCTTGCTCCTAGCCCACTGAAGCTAGAGGCTTTTTTTTTTTTTTTTCCACTCAGGCAGCTGCTGGCTGCTGAGGCTGACGAACCCAAGGTCAACAAACAAAATGGCACAGTCCCAATAGCTCCAAGCCACCCGGAAGGCCATCGATTCAAGTTCTGAAAAAAATCCCAAGATTGACAGGGCAACATGGCAGGCTGCTGAACAACGACTTAGCTACATGCAAGGTTCAAGAGTGGCATAAACTGGAGACCTTCCTCAAAGGTGCTTCTTATATACCGGAAGCAGTCCACATCTCTAAAGCAGCTACTCAGCTGCTCCAGTAGATTCTACCATGGAGTTTATTGCCAATCTTACCATGGGAATAACTATATCCAGCTGCCCAGCCACTCAATCAGGCCCAACCAAGTTGACTCACAACCTTAACTACTACAATAATTTTTACACCTAACTATGACCTCATCTAGTAGTTCTCTTACATTTGTGCCTGAATGCTTTACCTTTCCTCTTATTTCAGTGGACAAACATTCTTGCTCCTGAGACCAACCATCTCCCTTGTGAGCTGGATCCTATCCTCTCTTCTCTCCTCAAGAACTTCATGCCCACACTCCCCAATCTGTCTCCTGTGTTATAATTTGTGCCTTGTCTACTGGCTCATTTCCATCAGCCTTCAGGCTGACAATAACCACAATAACACACTCACCTAATCTTTATTGCCCCCCAGCTACCTATCTTTTTCTCTGATCCCTTAACTAACCTTCTTGAAAACTTAGGCTATTCCAGCTATCTTATATCTCCTTTTCTTATTTTCACTAGATTCTAAACTATTTCGGCTTATATACGTGGTGCCCCCCAAACTGCTTTTGTCATCATCAAAACTATTGAGCAATTCTCAGTCCCCATCTTTTTCAATCTGTCGGCTGCATTTGATATATACTGTCATTTCCTCCTTCTTGAAACATTTCCTGGGACACCATCTCTCTTGGTTTCCTCCTAGCTCACTATCTTCCCTTTCTTCCTTTCCGTGGCTGGTTTCTCCTCAGCTGAACACCCATGCATCTTGAGACTCAGCCCTTGAGCCTGATCTTTCTCTTCAGTCACTTTCTAGATAATCTCGTTCATTCACATGGATTCTAAACATTGAGAACACTTTTATCTTAGCCCTATTCTTGCTCTGAAGTCCAGACTCATGTTTCCAACTGTTTACTTGAGATTTCCATTTAGATGCCTAATAAATATTTTGAACTCAACAGGCTCCCCAAATCAAACTCTTTTTTTTTCTCAGTAAGTAGCAATTCCATTTATTGAGTTGTGCGGGCCAAAACCTTGAATCATCCTTGAATTCACCAGTAAATCCTGTCAGTACTACCTTTGAAGTATGCAGACTAATGACTCCTTACCACCTCTCCAGCTACCACTCTGGACCAGACCACCAATATCTTCTAGTAGGACATGCTGTAGTTTCACAAATGGTCTTTCTGCTTCCACACTTGCCCCTCCACAAATTCTTCTCCACAGCAGCCAGAATAATCCTTTTAAAACACTATGCTGCTCAAAATCTTCCAATTCAGAGTAAAACTAGAGTCCTTAGACCTGCAACATTCTACCTGATCTTCCCTCAGTAAACTCTCTCACACCCCCTTTTGTTCTGCTGTCTCCAGGAACACTGGCCCCTTTGCTATTCTTTGGCCACTCCAAGTATGCTCCCTCCTTAGAAGTTAGTACGTAGAAAGCTCTTCCTCCAGATACCATGTGGCTCACTTTCTCACTTCCTTCAAGTCTTTATTTAAAAGTCTTGTGATGGTTAATGCTATGTGTCAAATTGGCTAGGCCATGATTCTCAGTGGTTTGACAGATATTTTGTAATCATCTTCCATTTTATGATCTGATATCAGCAGCCAATCTGTTGGAAGATGAGTTTTGCTTGGGGATCTGGCCTTCATCTAATATATGTAGATGTTCTGACCAACTTGCTCTCTTTTGATCCTGCATTTACCTCCTCATTCTCTGACCTCCAGTTCTTGGGATGTGAGCCAGTAGCCTGATGCCTTACCTGCAGATTTTGGATTTTCCAGCTCTTACAACCCTGTGAGCCAGCAGCTGGTCACCTGACCTGCAGATTTTGGGTTTATCAGTCCTTGCAACAGCCACATGAGTCAGGACAAGCCTCCAGTCTACTGCTGCACTCATGGATTTGGGACCTGCTAAGCTCTGGTAGCATAGTGGCTAAGGCACTTGACTGCTAACCAGAAGGCTGGCGGTTCAAACCCACCAGCCACTCCTCGGAAGGAAGGTTGGGCAATCCTACTTCTGTAGTGATACTGCCTCGGAAACCCAAGGAGGGGTCGCTATGAGTCAGGGCTGACTTGATGGCACATAACAATAACAACAACAACAAAAGCCTCCACAATTGCATGAAATATTTATTTGAAATTCATCTCTCTATATATCTTTATTCAGTGGAACGTTGTCTGATACAGTGCCAGAATATGAATCCCTCAGGTTTGGAGGCACTCAAAATATGATTGGAGAAGAACTGCCTCCTCAAAGTAGAGTCAACTTAATGATATGTGTTCTGGTTACCTAGTGCCACTTTGATAAGAATATATATCACAAATGGGATGGCCTTAACAAACAGGAGTTCATTCTTTTACAATTTTGGAGGCTTTAATTCCGAGTTCAAAGTGCCAGGCTCCAGGGGCTGGGTGGAAGCCCCTCAACCTGGGGGTCCAGCTTTGCCTCCTGCTCCTGGCCCACTGGAGCTAGAGGCATTTCTTCACTCAGACAGCTGCTGGGTGCCGAGGCTGACAAACCCAAGGTTGACAAGTAAAAAGGCACAGTCCCAATGTTACCAAACCACATGGCAGACCATTAATTTAAGCCCATTTTAAGTCCCAAAGTCGGCAGAGCATAGCAGGCTACTGAACAATGACATAGGTACATGCAGGGTCCAAGCATGCCATAAGCTAGAGACCATTCCCAAAGCTGCTTCTTATATATGGGAAGCAGACCACATACCCGAAGCAGCTACTCTGCTGCTTTTGGTAGATCCCACCATGGAGTTGCTTGCCAGTCTCATCATGGGGACTAACTATCACCAGCTGCCCAGCCACTCAACCAGGCCCAGCCAAATTGACACACAAACATAACCAACACAATACGAATGAAGTAACACTTTTGGGACCTTTGTTTGCTGAGATGTCACAACACAAAAAGAGAAGAAACAATTGCAAATATCATAAACAATCAGAAAGTGGAATGTACAAAGTATGAACCTAGGAAAATTGTAAATTATAAAAGATGAAGTAGAACACATAAAGATTGATATCCTAGGCATTAGTGAGCTGAAATGATCTGGTATTGGTAATTTTCAATTGGACTATTGTCTACTATGCCAGGCATGACAAATTGAAGAGAAATGGCATCACATTCCTTGTCCAAAATGACATTTCAAGATCTGTCCTGAAGTGCAATGTTGTCAATGATAGAAAAATATTCATATGCCTGCAAGGAAGACTAGTTAATACAATTATTATTCAAATTTATGCATCAACCACTAATGCCATGCTTGGTAAAGTAGATGGTCAGTGAAAAAGAGAAGGACCCTCAATGAGATGAATTGACACAATGGCTGCTAAAATGGGCTCAAGTATAGCAATGATTGCAAGGATGGCGCAGGGCTGGGCAGTGTTTCATTCTTTTGTACACAGGGTTGCTATGAGTTGGAATTGACTCAAAGACTCCTAACAACAACATATATCTTTATGTACATATACACTTTACTAGTTTAGCTCTTCTGTAGAAGCCAGCCTAACACAAATTCTTACTAAACTTATCTCTCTGAACATCCAATATAAAATAACATTCCAATTACTCTCTATACTCTTTATCTTGCTTTTTTTCCTTTTTCTTACATGTGGCTTAATATCTATTTGTTTATTTGTTGTGTCCCCTTATTGGAATACTAGTTCCATAGAAGCAGAAACTTTGATTACTTACTGCTATATCTATATATAGATATATATATACACATATACGTCTGCATACATATACACACACACACACAGACATATTTGTATATATCTTTGTTGAATAGATTACAATTCGAAGGATCTTTGTCTAGGGAAGTATAAAGGGGCAGAACTACTTACTTCTCCATACAGCACATTCTTTACCTGATCTCTTGCTCTGCTTGCTTTGAATAGTATTCTAGTTTTGCCACTCAAATCAGACTTCTGATACAAACCAGTACTGCTTCCTGTGTCCCATTTAACCATAACCAATAGCTGGAACTGTCATGTTTGCCTGACTTTTAATAGCCTTGTGCCTATGCCTAGCCTGGTCTGTGGCTTTCCCTGGCAGATCAATTTCCCCACTTGTATTTCTCATGCTATTTTGTGGCACAGCTGGTATTAAATTCATTTACCATAATTTTCTGCCCATTGTTTCACCTATTATACCACACATAAGTGCATTTTTCATGGAAGGAAAAAAGAGAAAAGAACCTAAATACATCCTATCAAACTGCTGAGGGGTCTGAACAGTTTTCAATGAAGACAAGGAAGGGCATATATACTTTTCAACAATCAAATGCCTTTTATGTCACAAATTTGAGGAAAAAGTATCCAGCTACTTTGGTGTTTTGAACCAACCTTTGAGTATCATGACACCTTATCTGTGGATTTTTCAGCTTTTGCAGGAATTATTTTCTCAATGGCCCTTCAATGACAGAAACAATCTTCTCTCCCCATGCATGAGCCACTGCAGCACCAAAATCTTCACAGATATGTTCATAGGTTCTTAGTAGGAGTGAACAAAGGTACAATGCTCTGAAAGAAAATCCAGAAGAATGTATACATTATAAATGTACATTTTGCTGTATTTATTCTCAATAACAATAAAATAAAATTGAAACAAAACAAAACACCCAAAGCAATAGAATAAAATGTACAAATTCTTTGGCCCAAAAATGACATTGTAAGATTTCCCTAACGGTATACTCATTAACACACTGTAATATAAGTTCAGGGGAAATATATTAGTATGTAAAAATACTAAGAACAATATGGTTTTTATTATATGCTGATATAGAAAGATGGGTATACTATATTGGTGCCAAAGGGGCAGGGAGGCTGCATCTTCTGACCTCTTCTAACCCCACAAGAGGAAGACAGAATCACCATCAGTAGCCTAAGGCCTATTCCTGTGAGGCCAGATATGCTGCCTCCCTCCAGCCCTTCCACCAACCCTTCCTCCTGCAGCACCCACCACTTCTCTGCTGGATTCGATAGCTTGCTGCAGTTGCCACACAGAACTCACAGATTATGGGGTTTATTAGGGAAGCACCAGACTACAATTCAAGTTCAGGTACAATGCTCAGTCTCTCTCAGACTACATTCTCTCAGCCAACAGTCTCTTTCCCAGCAGTGTGTGTCTCTTGGTGTCTCTCTGCAGTGTAGTAAATTACTTAGTATGGCTTTTCTACCCATAAGTCATTGTAAACTCAGTGGTGGAATGAGCAACTGAGGAGCTCCTAATTGTAGATGTTATCTACCTGGGTTATTTCTGTTGGGCGTGGCACAACACAATGTTATGGGACGTTCACTATCAAGTGCTTAGAGTTCTGATGCTATGATTGGCTAGTTTGACCACTCTGCCGAGCTCAAAAGGAGGCCTCCTAGAGGCAGCATGCTCTCTGACTGCTGGTCGAGGAAGACATGCTGCTGAAAGAGACACGTGCTCTGGAAAGAGACACATGCTGCTGGGAAAGAGACTCAAGAGACATGCATTGCTGAGTAAGACACTGAGAGACATGCACTGCTGGGGGAGAGACTGTGAGAGACTTGGCTGAGAGATGGCGGGCTGGGGAGAGAGACTGAGCATTTTTCCTGAACTCAAATTGTAGCCTGGTGCTTCCCTAATGAACCCCATAATCTGTGAGTTCTGTGTGGCCACTGCAGTCAATTATCGAACTCAGGAGAGAGGTGGTGGGTGATTTGGGAGGAACAGTTGGAGAAAGGGCAGGAGGGAGGCAGCATGTCTGGCCTTGTAGGATTAGGCCTTGGGTTACTGCTGGTAATCCTGTCTTCCTCTTATAGGGTTAGAGGAAGTTGGAAGATGTGGCCTCCTTGCCCTTTTTGCACTCTCCTAGCAGTGTGTCTCTCTCAGGAGCGCATTTCTCTCAGTAGCAGGTCTTTCTCAGCCACCACTCAGAGAGACTTCTTCTGCTTCTAGAAAGGCTCCTTTTGAGCCTGGCAGAGTGACTACTAACCAATCCCAACATCAGAATTCTATTCACCTGAGAAAGAGCAAACTTCCCAGAAAATTACTTTGTGCTGCTCCCAGCAATAGCCCAGGTGGATAACTTTAACAATCACTAGCTACTCAGTTGCTCACAGCAAATCCCACCATGGAGTTTACAAAGACATGGCTAGAAAAGCCACACTGTGTAATTTACTACACCACAATTGGTAATCAAAAAGTATATTATAGGAGATATTAAGTAATGTTTATATGTCATGAAATTCCCAGAGGGATATACTAAAACTATGTTACTTCCTGCAGTAGATATCTCCATGGATTGAGATTTGAGATTATATGAGGTGTATGTGTGGGTTGGAAGCTCTGGTGGTGCAGTGCTTAAGGCATTTGACTGCTAACTAGAAGGCTGGTGGTTTGAACCACCAGCCACTCCTCGGAAGGAAGGTTGGGCAATCTACTTCCGTAGTGATACTGCCTTGGAAACCCAAGGAGGGGTCGCTATGAGTTGGATCCAACTCTACAGCAGTGAGTTTAGTTTAGTTTTTGATGTGTGTGTTGGGGAAGCCGGGAGGTGAGTGAAGGAAGGTGAAGCAGAACTTCCTTTTCTACTTTGTATACTTTTCTATTACTTGACTTTGGAAGACTAAGTTATGAAATAACCATATAATAAAAATGATTAAAAGTTTTAATTTTGAGAAAAAAAATGCTGCCTGACAGCAGCTGATTTTTTTGATTTATTAACATGTCTTGAAATTAATATTACTGTCCATATCAATCTTGTGTTACTGTACTTTATATCCCCAGCACAAAGACACATTTGGGATTGATAGGACCATTATTCCATATCCTCTTACCATAATGGGTCAATATTTATCCTCAGATAAGCTTTCTTAGAACTTATTTTTCAATAAAACTTCTAACAACTGTCTTAGGCTGGGAGAGGGAGTGGAGAGACAGAGAGAGAGAGAGAGAGAGAGAGAGAGAGAGAAATCTCAAGGAAATGGCTCAGGTTGTTGTAGAGGCTGGTAAGACTTGAGTCTATGGGCCAGACATCAGGCTGAAGGCTTCTCATGACTCTTGTAGCTGCAGAAGCTGGCTGACAAACTCAAGATTGGCAGGTAAGACAGCAGGCAAAGGAGACAAACCAATCCCAAGATCAGCAGGCAATATGTTAGGCTGCTGGCTCAAGTTCAAAGAACTGGTGGTCAGATGATGATGAGCCAGATGCAAGATCCAGATCAAATGAAAAGCCCGAGACCTTTCCCAGAATGTCCATATATATTGGATGCAGGCCACATCCCCAAAGAAACTCTCTTTCAGCTCATCAGCTGCTCATAGCTGATCTCATCATGGGGAATGATTGCATCATTACAAACTGACAAACTACATTATAACTGCCAAACACTGAGAATTGTGGGCCAGCCAAGGTGACACCTTAATCATCACAATAACATTTGGTTATTTTCTTTTAGCTATCTATCTACCTCTCTCTCTCTCTCTCTCTCTCATATCTCATCTCATCTATCTATCTTAATTCAGATACTGAAAAATAGCCTCAGGCTCCTTGATTTAGAAATCCATCTATTGGGCTTGTTGAAAGACCCACCATTCAGGGTCTCTTGACACTGATAAAGGATTTAAGCCACAGTCTCAGGCTTAATGGCTCAGCAAATGTCCTTCAAGGGTCTGTGTGCTGCTCATTTTCTCCCCGTGCAACCAAAAACTATCTAAGGTTTTCTTTGGATATTGACAGAGCTGTCTTGGAAATATTATTTTTAAAGCTTAAGGGCAAACACCTTCTGCTGCAATACAAATAAAGGAAAATCCAATTCTGTGTCTCATCTTTTTAAAATAAGTAAAAAGGACCAGAGAAACTGGTGGTTTCTGATGCTTCTTAACATTTGCTAACCAAGTTTCTTGGATTGGAAAGTGATTGCCTTCTTGCAAGCTGAGAGAAGCAGAAATGGAAATTATTCCCATCATTGCTGAACTCAAGCACTTGGGGATTCATTGACAGTTCAGCAAAAGCAGCTGAAGAAAAGGAGAAAAGGCTAAGCAGTCTATATTCAGGTAAGTCCTCCAGATAAGATTACATGAGGCTGAGGGTCTTTTAAGACCATTAAAAAGACTCATTGGAAGGGAAGATGCTCTTCTGAGTTACTCCTAAGGAAATGTGGGCTCTTTTCTTTTGGATGACTCTATTCTCAGTTTGGGCTTACTTCCTTTTCCTCACCCAGATGACCCATGCTGCTTGCTTTCCTAGACCAGCTTGCCTGGGTTACGGACCATACCATGTCTTCCAACTCTTGAATCCTGCAAAGCAAAGCATAACTGTCCTATGTTCATTCTCTTGAGCCTAGATGTTGGGCAGGTGTGTAAAAAATCTTTGGCTAGTCTTCAGATGATTTGGCTTCTAGAGTTTTCTTGTAAGAAATTATGAGGATCAAATGACATTAAATATGAAGAAAAACTTTGTGGTCTGTCAAATATTTTATAGATGTAAAGTTGTTTTTATCATGTTCTGTTCCTACCACTCAAAGTTCTGTGAGCTTATGTAGGTCACTTAACTTATCTTGGCTTTTGTTTCCTTGGCTACAGTTAAAGATGAGGACTCTCCAGTCCTCTCAAGTGCTAAAGTCCCATGTTTGCAACAAGTGCTAACTGCCATTTTAGCAAAGGTTTTTCTAAAGCACTTCTTGAGCTAGAGAAAGTGATTACTTGACACAATGGTGACTATCATAAGAGGTATTTGGAGACAGAATGCAATGAGAAGCGATTTTGGTTCTTCTCAAATCTTGGTGCTGGTGTTGAAGGGGGCTGGGACCCATGTCCAGTGTTTTCAGAGAGATTTGTAGGGAGTCATTGCTGAATGCATGTTCCTTAGGATAGATCAGTTGTTGTTGAGTCAA
This sequence comes from Orycteropus afer afer, assembly GCF_000298275.1. Taxonomy (NCBI): domain Eukaryota; kingdom Metazoa; phylum Chordata; class Mammalia; order Tubulidentata; family Orycteropodidae; genus Orycteropus; species Orycteropus afer. Next base: position 247,467 of record NW_006921797.1, on the reverse strand, counting down.
TTCTGACTCATGGTGACCCTATGTGTGTCACGGTAAAACTTAGCTCCATAGGGTTTCCAATGGCTGATTTTTCAAAGATTACTGGCCTTTCTTTTGAGGCACCTCTGAGTGGCCTTGAACCTTCAATCTTTTGGTTAGCTGAGCTTGTTAGCTGTTTGTACTACTCAGGGCCTGCATTCCTTAGGTTAGTCACTTGTTACGTGAAGTCAAGTTTTAAGGAGGTTTTCTTTTGTTAATGAACAAAACACAAAAAAAGCAGCAGAAATCTCATTCTTTCTTGCTTTTTGGTTTTTAGAAAATACCATTCTTTATGAACAAGCTACTTTTCATTTTATTTTTTTTAAATGACAGTGTTCTTGCTCCCCAAAATACTGGCAGTTTTTCTAATCTTTGGAACTACCATTTATGCTGAGAAGACCAAGGTGGTAGTTCTGGCTCTATGGGCTAAAGCAAGGTCCAGTGCCCTGGAGTAGCTTAAAACTAAAACCAAACCCAACCCACTTCCATTGAGTCAATTCCGACTCATAATGACCCTATAAGACAGACTGGAACTGCTCCATAGGGTCTCCAAAGCTTTAAATCTTTATGGAAGTAGACTGTCTCATCTTTCTCTCATGGAGTGGCTGCTGGATTCCAACTGCCCACCTTTTGGTTAGCAGCCTAATGTTTTAACCTCTCCACCACCAGTATCCATCTGTAGCTTGTTCTTAACGTTCAAGCTACAGGAGCACTGTAGAGGCCCCAATCATCTTATTTACAGAGAACATTTGTATCTTTCAGGAGCAGGAATTAGATAGAGGCCATAGTTAGGAAAGAGCCTGATGTGACTGGCACTCTAGATCCTAGTAGGCCATTATGTTACACTTGCTTTCATATACATTATTTCATTCCATCTCCCATGACCCTGGTGAAGAGTTAGAGTGCCAGATTAAAGATAGCCCCACTTTTATTTTGGCACATCTATTGAGAGGTCATCTGTGTCCCCTCTCTTTGAATCTGAGTAGACCCTGTAACAGCTTTACACAGTAGAATTTGGAGGCAGTAACACTGTGTCAGCTTCTGGGCCCAGGTCTTAATAAATTTGTAGCTTCCTTTTTTTGTTTCTTAGAACACTCTCTTTGAGAGCCCTGAGCTCTCATGTAAAATCATGTAAAAAATTCAAGTACTCTGAAAGTGCCAGGCTGAAGAGACCACATGTCCCAGTTGAGCCTGGCCTTTTTGACATGTGAGTGAAAGCATCTTGGATCTTCTAGACCAGTCCATCTCTAAGCTGAACAACACCTAGTGGCCTCAGTTAATGCCACTTGGAGCAGACACATCACCCAGTTAAGTCCTGCCCAATTTCCTGATGCACAAAACTATGAGCTATAGTGTAATGGATAGTATTGCTTTAAGCCATTAAGTCAGAGTGTAATTTATTACATAGCAATAGAGGGATAACTAACAAGAAGCAAGATGAAACAAGTTTCAAAGATGAAAACTCTGAACTGAGTTTCAGAGGGCATTTGTGGCTTAAAGGCTTGAATCTAAGTTGTCTTATTAGCCATACAGTCTGCCACACTACACTTCTTTATGATAATACCACTCTTTTTACTATAAGGAATGATCTTTTAAATCACAAGAACTATACAATTGGCATGACTTTTTGCACTGTTTCTGAAAGCTTAGAGCAAAATTTAAAGCTCGATTATATTAGTTACAGATTTATGCATTTTCCTCTGTACTTGCTCCTGGTTTTCTATTTCTAATTTACTGACCTATGTTGTGTCTTTTTCTTTTAGCTGGTGTAAATCTTTTTTTTGGAGAAAGATGGGACACTAATAAATTCAATAAAGTACTCATCATCACCAAATTCAATTGATGGCCCTATACTAGGTCACACAGAAAAGCCTTATGATTGGATGGAGTAAGGAATTATCCAACTAACTAACAATGATTTTTGAAATAAGTTCTTCTAATTTTATACTATTTTTCACTGTTCTGTGGTGCTTCATGTGCTCGTGTGTGCATATGCCCCCATGTGCACTTTCAAAGGGAAACCTGTAATTTAAACAGTCTGTGACTTGCCAACTGGCATCTTTACTACTAACATCAGGACCTGCAGTTTGTAGTCCACAGCCTCCATGGAGCATTGGGGTGAAGTAGTGCTGACAGAGAGCAGCTTGGCTTGAAGAACGTGAGGAAAATTCCTGACCTGCGTTCATGATACCCCTACTATTTTGCTAACAGGCTAGCTGTCTGAAGCCCAGCTTCACAGAGTAAACTTAGATAAATATTGTTATACATTAGAGCAGTGATGCTTAAGTTTTATCATGTATAAGAATCACACAGGGAACTTCATTGAGATCTAGATGTTCTGGCTCAGTTAACAGGAATTTTGATTCTGAGGGTCCGGGTGGAGCATTTTAAAGTAAGCATTCACGTGCTTCTGATGCAGGGAGTTCTTGAATTTTAAGAAAGAGTGGGTCAGATTCTTTTCATTCCTTCTCTCACTATAAAAATTTACATCCTGGAGTATTACAAGGTTGGGCAATCTACTTCCATCGTGATACCACCTTGGAAACCCAAGGAGGGGTCGCTATGAGTTGATTCCGACTCCACGGCAGTGGGTTTTTTGTTTTAGAAAGTATTAGAAATTATTGGAAAGATTGGGAAAAGCAAGACTGTAAATGTAGTCTTTGCTATAAATTCAGAAATGTTTGTATTTGGGATTTTGGTCTGGTAATCTTATTTTCTCATGAGCTCTGGATACCTTGTGACATGTAGTACATGTTGTTAGCTCTGGAAATGTCATTATGTGGACCTGAGTGATCCCAACATCTCTCCAACAAGTGGCTTAAGTGAGCATAATGCCTCAATACCAAAAACCCACTGCTGTCAGTATCCTATAGGGTCACTATGCTGACTCATAGTGACCCTATAGGATACAGTAGAACAGCCCCATAGGGTTTCCAAGGCTGTAACCTTTACAGAAGCAGATTGCCACATTGTTCTCCTGTAGAACAGCTGGTGGATTTGAACCATTGACCTTTTGGTTAGCAGGTGAGTGCTTAACCACTTTGCCACCAGGGCTCCTAATACTGCAATACTACATAAAGTCTACAGATAAATAAGAGAAAGGGCAAGGCTAGCAGTGCTCACTATCTAGAAAATCAAGTTATTATTGAATAGCCTTGCCATATATAAGAAAGCAGGCAGTGTTACAGAGGTGTTACCTCGTGACCCATGTAAACAAAGGGAAGAATGTTTGACATATGTGCTGACTTCAGACTTGTTCTCCTCAATCAGCTTGTCCGTATAGCTCACATTTAGTGCTTCCAATTTTAAGTTTAGCCCATTATACACTGTGGTAGAAATTAAGCTATTGATTTACTTTACAGTTAAATGAGATACTTACCATTTAAATTACCTTGTGAAGTTCATAGAGCATAATTTATACTCAATGAATAGTCATCCTTTTCTTTTCAAACCTTCTTTTAGCTTGTTCCTCCTCCAGCACCAGAAAAGGATCTCTGCTATGTTATTCTAACTTATAAGGCATCCACAGCTGGTAACTCAGTCAGCTGTGGCTAAGTAGGATGAATATAATAAAATACATCCCAAATCTTCCGGAATATTACTGAAAATCTGATGCTAAGAATTGCTGTGAAAAACAAGTTTACAAAATCAATTCTATGAGGAAGTATATAAGTGATAGATTACCTTTATTGTGGGTGGATATTTATAAATTAAGCCAAAATATTGGCTAATAGCTTTATTTTGAAAAATCTTGGAATATTTTATGTCTATATTAATGGGTTAAATTTATGTTTGGTATTACATTTCTATCTATACTTGTCTGTCAGTTTGTTGTACTGTGCTGACTTGCATGTCACTATGAGGCTGGGGGCTTTGCCACCAGTATTTCAAATACCAGCAGGGTTATCCAGGGTGGACAGGAAGGAAGAAGTTTGAGGCTGCACTGAAGGAATTGGTGAAAAATAAGGCTCCAGAAATTAATGGACTACTCATTGAGATGTTTCATCTAACGGATGCAGCACTGGAGGTACTTAAGCACTTTTGCCAAAAATTGTGGAAGACAGCTACCTGGCCAACTGACTGGAAGAGATTGATATTTGTGCCCATTCCAATGAAAGGTGATCCAATAGAATGTGGAAATTGTTGAACAATATCATTAATATCATAGACAAATAAAATCTTGCTGAAGATAATTAAAAAATGGTTGCCACAGTTTATTGATAGGGAACTTCAAGAAATGCAAGTTGGATTCAGAAGAGGATGTGGAACGAGGAATATCATTGCTGATGTCAGATGGATCTTAGCTGAAAGCAAGAATACCAGAAAGATGTTTACTTATGTTTCATTGATTACATAAAGGCACTTCACTGTGTGGATCGTAACAAATTATGGGTAATGTGAAGAATGGGAATTCTAGAATATTTAGTTGTTTTCATGAGGAACCTGTACACAAACCAAGAGGCTATCATTCAAACAGAACAAGGGAATACAATGTGGTGGTTATTTTTGTGTGTCAACTTGGCTGGGCCTGGTTTAGTGGCTGAGCAGCTGGTGGCAGTTATTCCCCATGATGAGACTGGCAATCAACTTCATGGCAGGACCTACCACAAGCAGCTGAGTAGATGCTTTAGGGATGTGGCCTGCTTCCCGTATATAAGAAACAGCTTTGGGAATTGTCTCTAGTTTGTGGCACGCTTGAACCCTGCATGTAGCCATGTCATTGTTCAGTAGCCTGCCATGTTCTACTGACCTTGGGACTTTCAATGGACTTGAATTAATGGCCTGCCATGTGGTTTGGTAACATTGGGACTGTGCCATTTTATTTGTTGACACTGGGCTTTTTAGCCTCAGCAGCCAGTAGCTGCCTGAGTAAAGAGATGTCTCTAGCTTCAGTGGGCTGGGAGCAAGAGGCAGAGCTGAAGCCCAATGTTGAGGGGCTTTCACCCAGCCCCTAGAGTCTGGTACTTTGAGCTTAGACTTCTAGCCTCCTGTAGTGTAAGAGAATAAACTCCTGTTTGTTCAAGCCATCCCATTTGTGGTATATCCCTGTCAGAGCAGCACTAGGTAACCAGAACACACTACATGGTTTAAAATCATGAAGGGTGAATCTTAGGGTTGTATCTTTTCACCATTGTTATTCAATCTATATGCTGAGCAACTAATACAAGAAGTTGGAGTATACATAGAAAGATTGGCATCATGTTTGGAGGAAGAACCATTAACAACCTGTGATATGCCAATGATACAACCTTGCTTGCTGGAAGTGAAGATGACTTAAAGCACTTACTGGTGAAGATCAAAGACTATAGCCTTCAGTGTGGATTACCCTTCAACATAAAGAAAACAAGAATCCTCACATGTGGGCCAATAAGCAATATCATGATAAACAGAGAAAAGATTGAAGTTGTCATTTTAGTTGGATCCACAATCAACACCCATGGAAGCAGCAGTCAAGAAATGAAATGTTGTATTATACTGGGCAAATCTCTTATAAAAGGCCTATTTAAAGTGTTAAGAAAAAAAGATGTCATTTTGAAAACTAAGGTGCACCTGATCCAAGCCATGGTATTTTCAATTTCTCCTACGAATGTGAAAGTTGGACAATGAATATAAAAGACTGAAGAAAAATTGATCCCTTTGAATTACAGTGTTGGTGAAGAATACTGAAAAATACCATGGTCTGCCAGAAGAACGGACAAATCTGTCCCAGAAGAAGCGCAGCCAGAATGCTCCTTGGAAGTGGTAATGGCCTATTTTGATCATGCTGTCAGAAGGGACCATTCTCTGGAGAAGATGTCATACTTGGTAAGGTAGAGTGTCAGTGTGGAAGGAGAAGACCCTCAATGAGATGGACTGGCACAGTGGTTGCAATGATGGACTCAATCAAGCATAGCATAGATTGTGAGGGTGGTGTAGGACTGGGCTGTACTTCATTCTGTTGTATATAGGATCACTATGAGTTGGAGCTGACTTGATGACACATAACAACACTAAACTTCTCTACTTTATAGTGATTGGAAGTGGAATTAATTCTCATGGCATCTGTATACCCACTGCAGTTGGGTAAATTCTGACTCACAGTGACCCTATAAGACAGGGTAGAGCTGCTCCATAGAGCTTCCAAAGCTGTAAATCTTTACAGAAGCAGATTGCTACATCTTTCTCCTGTGAAGCAGCTGGTGGGTTCATATTGATAACCTTTTGGTTAGTAACTAGGTGCTTCAACCAATACACTGCCAGGGCTGCTTGCATTTGTATAAAGTCTGGAATTTTGAACATGGCAACTGCAGAAAATCATAGAACAGCCCTTATTTGTGGAATAGTCTCACCCGTACTTTTGACTTTGAACAAACATTTATTGAGGACCTTATATTTACAAGACGCTGTGCTAGAATTATAATAATCACCCTAATTTAACATAATGCCTTACATTTTCAGATTCAAATGACCCTCAGCTGATCTGCACAAAACCCTCCCAACACAGTCAGGCATGTGTCATCATCCTTATTTAACTCCTAGATCCCCTCAGGCCCACTCCACTGTTTCTCTTCATGTGATAAAATAATCACAGCTTTATCAATTTAATGCTCATGACTTAGACATGAGAAAAGAGAGAAAGTAGAAAGCAAGTTAGTGAAATTAGTTGTTCAGTTTAAACTTCAGATATTGTTTTCCTATGGCCTATTTTCATCCAGATTTTAGAGCATCAATTAATTATTTTAAATGAAATGTGTCAGAATGATATCCTAAAAATTATATTTTTGAAGAATATTTATGAATATGGAAAATTCTCATGATATCATTTTATGTGTATACAAAACTACATAAGCAGTATAATCTTAATTTACAAAATATATGCACATTATACATACACAGGTAGACAGAACTCTGGAAAGAAATACATCACAATATCAATAATAATTAGAAGCTCAACTGCTTCAGTCATAAAGAAAATACAAATTAAAACCATAAAATGACACCACTGCATTTCCGCCAAACTGACTAAAATCAAAAAGATTAAAAATATCAAATTTTGCTTAGGAGGTGGAGCAATGATAACTCTTGTGCTGGTAGAAGTGCAAATTGGTGAAATCACTTTGAGGAACCATTTGGAAGTATCTACTAAACTAAACATATGCATATCTTATGACTCAGCAATTCCACTCCTAAGTGTATACCCAACATAAATATGTTCATCATAAGACATATACAAGAATGTTCATAGCAGAATTATGTCTCATAGCCCCAAATTATGAGAATGAATGGACTATAACCATTCAGAATAACATGAACAATATAAATAAATTTCACAAATCTCTGCGCTCTCTCAACATTTATTTGGGAAAAAGATGATACATTTATCAAAAGCAGACAAAATTAACATATGGGTATAAAAGTCAGGACAGTCATATAATGTTTGGTGAAGGGTCATGACTAGAGGGGCCATGAGACAGAGAGGATTCTGAGGTGCTGGTAATACACTATTTTTTGATCTGTGAACTGGGAGCTGATTTCATAGGTATATTCAGTCTGTGAAGATGTATTGATCTATACAAGCAGGGTTATTACATTTTTCTTCATGTTTCTGTACATCAATTAAAACACTCTGAAAAAGAAAGAAATATTAATACTTATTATTTGTCCATGATGGGGTTATGAGAGAATTTTTAGATTTTTTTTCCCCAAATTGTCTATAATGAGCATACAGTACTTCTATAATTCGAAAAGATAAATGTTATTTAAGAGAGTCTTTTTCTGTATAGTTTCTTGGGAAATGTTAATTATTTTATTACAATAATAATTTTAAACTCCATGAAACAAGTTCAAATTAAAAATAAATCTTTCATATCTGTTATCTCATAGTCCTAAGAAGTGGTCCTGGCAGCCGTCATTATTTCCTATTAGAATCTCTTTGGGTGAGACCTAGGAATCTGATTTTTTTCACAGTATCTCTAGGTAATTCTTATCTTATTCATAATTAAATTTAAGAATGAGGCAGTACAAAGTGTTGCAAAAGAGAAATGTCTTCAAAAGATGAGGAAAATGTGGAGAGGTTATTCTCCCTGCTATTCCATCATTTCCCTGGTCAAAAGTGGTTTTATGTAAAATATTGAGAGTGAGGTGCACTGTATAAGTTGATCATGAAATATCAGAGAGGATTACACTGCACCAAAGGTTTACCCTTTTCTTATCTAAGGTGAATATAATGATGTTGAAAGTAATAAGTGGTGATGTGAGCTAGTCACCAAACTTGCCCAATTTGTGATTTATGTAGAATAATGTCAAGATGATCCTAGTGATTGCATCATGCTCAGAGAAAGATTATTATTAATATTAATTTTAATCTGAATTCTCATTAGAGGCATTATTAATGAGTATTTCTTGAGTGTATCCTTATTGGATATTGAAAATAGAGTAGAATGACAAAGAAAATGGCCTTTTTCACCCTTCTGAACTGTACTTTTTGTAAGACTGTCTATGGCATTGGTCTTTGATTGGAAAGAAATTCAGATCCAATTTAGCCTCGGGCTCCTGTGCGCAGGATAATGTGATTAGGATGCTAATTTTTCACTTAAATACTTCATAATTATAAAGCTCAGGAAAATTTGCATTACTCTATATAGTAGTTTCCAGACTAGATTAATCCATAGCATATAATTGTGAAATTACTTCTAAAGGAGAATTTTTTTACTGTTTTATTTTAATCAATGCCAACTGCTTTTCCTATTAATAACCATAGTTATTTATAATTTTTTTGCACTTTGTGCTTTTATAAGGTGCCCTTCAGTTAAGAAGCAGGTGAAAACAATTTGAAAGGGTTTTTGAGTTTCTCCAGAGGGCACTTTCTGAACTTAAACAATATCATAATAAATTATTCCCGAAACAATATTAATCATGACTACCTTGACTCCCTTTTTGAATAACTACAGTTCTTCTTCAAAATCCATTTAAACAGGAATCTAAAAAAAGATACATATTTCATCTGAGTGTAATTTCTAAATCTTTCTTTCTCGGTTCTGCTCGAAGAATCCTTAATGTGTTTAATTATGGAAGCACAATTATTTTCATGATAGTAGATTGTGATGTCATGGATATCAAAACTCTGAAGAAAGAAGCCCGACAGTGAACAAAATATATTTTCTGTAGGTATACAACTTTTCCTACAAAGAAGAAGTTACCTTTCTACCATTTATTCAATCCAGCTTGCTTTATTGACAGTTGTAGTAAATGAGCCCCAGTGAAGTGAGGGGCCATTAGCAGCAGAGTTGTTTCTAGTTTAAAAAAAACACAAATTCCATCATTCCTAATCAAACAAACAAAAACCAAACCTATTGCCCATCCTAGGTGGGTTTTAACAGGAAGCTGGGGCATGGCTGGAGGCAAGATTGAATCTAAAGTGAAATTGTACACAATACTTGTTGCCTGGGGGTTGTTGTTATTAGGTGTTGATAGTTGGTTCCAACTCACAGTGACCTTGTGTACAACAGAATGGAACACTGCCTGGTGCTGCACCATCCTCACAATCCTTGCTATGCTTGATCCCATCTTTGCAGCCACTGTGTCAATCCATTTTCCTGAGGGCCTTCCCCTTTTTTGCTGACCCTCTACTTTACTAAGCACGATATTCCTGTCCAGGGACTGGACCCTTCTGACAACATGACCAGAATATGTGAGGTGAAATTTGGCCACTCTTGCTTCCAAGGAGCATTCCGGCTATACTTCTTCCTGGACAGATTTGTTTGTTCTTCTGGAAGTCCATGGTATTTACAGTATTCTTCACCAGCCCACAATTCTAAGGCATCAATTTTTCTTCAGTTTTCCCTATTCATTGTCCAGCTTTCATATGCATATGAGGTGATTGAAAATACCATGGCTTGGGTCAGGTGCACCTTAGTCTTCAAAGTGACATCTTTGCTCTTCAATACTTTAAAGAGGTCTTTTATAGCAGATTTGCCCAGTGCAACACAACTTTTCATTTCTTGAACGCTGCTTCCATGGGCGTTTGATTATGGATCCAAGTAACATGAAATCCCTGAAAACCTCAATCTTTTCTCCAATTATCCTATTGGTCTGTTTTGAGGACTTTTCTTTTCTTTCAGTTGAGGTATAATTCATACTGAAGGCTGTGGTCTTTGATCTTTATCAGTAAGCATTTCAAGTCATCTTCACTTTTGGTAAGCAAAGTTGTGTCATTTGCATATCTCAGACTTTTAATGAATCTCCCTCCAATCTTGATGCCATGTTCTTCTTCATATAGTTCAGCTTCTCAGATTATTTGCTCAGAATACAGTATGGTGGAAGAATACAACTCTGACTCACACTTCTGATTTTAAACCATGCAATATCGCTTGTTCTGTTCCAACAACTGCCTCTTGGTCCACGTCCTTATTAGCCCTTGTTCCACGTCCTTTTCTGAAACCAGCTTGCATTTCTAGAAGTTCCCTGTCAATACAGTGCTGCAACTATGTTTGAATTATCCTCAGTGAAATTTTACTTGCATGTGATGTTAATGATATTTTTTGATGATTTCTGCTTTCTGTTGCATCATTGGAATGGGCAAAAATATGGATCTCTTCTAGTCAGTTGGACAGGTCCACGTTTCAGCATTAATTAGTGAGTGCCTCCAGTGCTGTATCCATTTGTTGAAACATCTCAGAGGGTATTCTGCAAATTCCTTAGGCTTGGTTTTAATCAACTACTTCACTGCAGCTTGGATTTCTTCCTTCAATGCTATTGGTTCTTCATCATATGCTACCTCCTGAAATGGTTGAACATCAACCTATTCTTTTTGGTGTAATGACTCTGTATTTCTTCCACCTTCTTTTGATGCTTCCTGCATCATGCAATAGTTTGCCCATAGAATCCTTCAACACTGCAACTCAAGGTTTGGATTTTTTCTTCAGTTCTTTCAGCTTGAGAAATACAAAGTGTGCTCTTCCCTTTTGATTTTCTAACTCATTAAAATACTTAGTCTTCTTGAGTCACCCTTTGAAATCTTCTGTTCAGCTCTTTTACTCCATCATTTCTTTTTATTATTATTATTATTATATTTTAAGAGCTTGTTTTACATTCAACGTTACATGTACATTTAGTTTCACTCCCCATTTACCATGTCCAACCCTAACCCAGTCTCCTACCCTCCCTACCCTGTAACCCTCCCCCTGTGCCCCTCATATTTATGCACTCCTGTTTGTCTTGCATTTCCTCAATTTGAATGTTGGTCCTCTGGTGCCTCGTGGTCTATTGCTCTAAGGGATGTATTACCATAGAGTATGTGGGTGTGTCATCCTGGGTTGAGTGGTCTGCGTGTATATCTTGTTAACTATTGGGCTGAAAGCCAGCCCCTGGTGGTGCATTTTATTCCAGGCACAGAATGTATTCCAGAGCCATAGTATTGGGGGTCTCACCAGATTTCATTTGACCAGTCATTCTGGTCATTATTGAGTTTTTGGATTTTGTTCCACGTTTTTTTCTTCCAATCCATCCAGGATCTCCAGATTTGATCCTTTCCTGAGTGGTTAACATTGGTAGCCGGATACCACCTCATTCTTCTGGTCTTGAGGGCCATCGTGTCCTATGGCTGATTGCTTCCAACTGTCCTTGTTTTTTTTTTTTTTTTTTTTTGCATTTTTCTTTGCTTCTGATGCAAAGACCATTAGCTGCATCTTAGATGGCAGCTTGAAAGCTTTTAAGACCCCAGTCTCTACTCACCAATGTACGATGTGGAACAAAGCTTTTATGTATTTTGTTGTGTCAATTGAGTCTGGTGTCCTCCAGTACTATGGTCCTGAGATGGTAGATCTATTGGATCTCTCTCCCATAGTGTCTGGGTGTCTGTGAGGGATTACTCTATGTCTGTCTTCTATTGTTTCTGTAAGGATTGCAGGTATTTTGTATCACTGCTGTCTGTGAAAGATTAGCCTCAGCTGAATCTATACTTGGTCTAGAGTATACTTCTGTTCACTGACCCCCATCTGGTCCTCCCACATGTTTATGTGTTTATCTGTAGCCTGGTGTTTGGTGTTAATGGTAATGCAGTATTGTGGACACATTGGTTGATATTAGCATCTCTGTCATCTATCTCTTATGTGCACAATTCAGTGTCCTCCCATTTTCTAACATTATCATGGTGGTCACAGTTACTTTCCATATATCCCTCCCCTACCCATGTCAGCATGTGGGCCCCAACTAGCCTGAAATTAACCCCTCTCCATCCTAGTAACCTTCAAAGTGAGTTCCCTGTCCCAACCAAACCCTTCTTTATCTTTTTACAGTAATGGGCTCATACAGTACTTCTCTTTCTGTGATTGACTTATTTCACTCAATATAATGTCCTTCATAATGTGGAACAGACTATCAACTGCTCATATGCAAATTCAACTTGAAGTTAAAGACAATTAAAACAAGTCCAAGAGAGCCAAAGTATGGTCTTGAATACATCCCTCCTGAATTTAGAGATCATCTAAAGAATAGATTTGATGCATTGAACACCAATGAC
>NW_006921797.1:224224-233695 GCF_000298275.1 Orycteropus afer afer | reverse complement strand
TTTTTTTTGGTCCTTTTGATGAAGTCTTTCGATGCACATACAAATTTAATTTTCAAAAGGTCCCAGTCATCTAGCTTCTCTTCTACCTCCTGCACATTCTGGGTTATGCTTGACAGTCTATTTATTCTGTAAATTAGGGCTCCCCAATTTGCTCCTATTTTGCCTTTGATGAATTTTATAGTTTTGCGTTTTACAATTAAGTCTTTGATCCAGCTTGAGTTTGTTTTTGTGTATGGGGTGAGGTACGGGTCCTGTTTCATTTTTCTGCAGGTGGATATCCAGTTTCGCCAGTACTATTTGTTAAAGAGGCTGTCTTGTCCCCATTTAAAGGTTTTGGACCTTTGTCAAAGATCAGTTGTCCATAGATGAATGGGTCTATAGCTGGACTTTCGACTCTGTTCCACTGGTTTATCTGTCTATCACTGTACCAATACCATGCTGTTTTGATTACTGTGGCCGTATAGTAGTTCTTAAGATCCGGCAATGTGAGACTTCCCACTTTGTTCTTCTTCTTCAGAAGTGCTCTTCTTATCTGAGGTCTCTTTCCTTTCTATATGAAATTAGTAATTGGTTTTTCCAAGTCCTTAAAAAATTTTGTTGGAATCTGAATCAGGATTGCGTTAAATGTGTAGATTTCTTTAGGTAGTATTGACATTTTCACAATATTCAATTTATCTATCCATGAAGAAGGTAGGTTCTTCCATTTATGTAGTACCCTTGTTGTCTCTTGTAGCAGTGTTTTATAGTTTTCTTTGTATAGGTCTTTTGTGTCTCTGGTGAGGTTTATTCCTAGATATTTTATCTTTTTAGTAGCTATTGTAAATAGTATTGTTTCCCTTATTTCTTTATCAGAGTACTCTGTTGGTGTAGAGGAATCCAACTGATTTTTGTATGTTGACTTTGTATCCTGCCACTTTGCTGAACCTCCCTATTAGTTCCAGTAGTTATTTTATTGAGTCCCTTGGATTTTCTATGTACAGAATTATATCATATGCAAATAGAGATAGTTTTAGTTCCCCTTTGTCAATTTGTATGCCTATTATTTCTCTTTCTTGCCTTATTGCCCTGGCCAGGACTTCCAATACAATGTTAGATAGAGGTGGTGATAGAGGGCATCTCTGTCTGATTTGATTACTTCCTGTTCATAAGGAGAATGCCTTGAGTCTTTCTCCATTAATAATGATGTTGGCCATTGGCTTTGTATTCCTTTATTATGTCGAGGAATTTCCTTTTATCCCTATTTTGCTGAGTGTTCTGAACAGGATTGGATGTTGGATTTTATCAAATGCCTTTTTGGCATCTACTGATATAATTATATGGTTCTTTTCCTTTGTTTTGTCTATGTGGTGTATTACATTGATTGTTTTCCTGATGTTGACCCATCCTTGTAAACCTGGTATGAATCCCACTTGGTCCGGGTGTATTAATTTTTTATATGTTGTTGGATTCTGTTGGCCAGGATTTTGTTAAAGATTTTTGCATCTATGCTCATGAGAGATATTGGTCTAGTTTTCCTTCTAGTGGTGTCTTTTCCTGGTTTTGGTATTAGTGTTATGCTTGCTTCATAAAATGGGTTTGGGAGTAATCTATCTTTTTCTATGTTCTGGAATAGTTTGAGTAGTATAGGTGTCAACTCTTCTCTGAATATTTGGTAAAATTCTCCAGTGAAGCCATCAGGGCCAGGACTTTTCTTTGTGGGAAGACTTTTTGTGACCTGTTCAATTTCTTCTTTTGTTATAGGTCTATTCAAGTATTCTATCTCTGAGTGAGATAGTTTAGGTAGGTCTTGTGATTCTAGGAACTTGTCCACCTCTTCTAGGTACTCAAGTCTGAGTGGAGATTTTCATAATTTTCTGTCAGTATCTTTTTTATTTCAGTTGGTTCTGTTGTGATGACACCCTCTTCGTTTACAATTCTTGTGATTTGGATCTTCTCTTTCTTTTCTTTTGTTAGATCTGCCAATGGTTTATCAATTTTATTAATCTTTTCGAAGAACCAGCTTTTTGTTTTGTTGATTTTCTATGTGGTTTTTTTTTTTTTTTCTGCTTGGATCTTTATTATTTCCTTGCTTCTAGATGCTGTAGGATTCTTTTGTTGTTCTATTTCTAGTTGGTGAAGTTGATGAGTTAGAGTGTTGATTTTGTTTTTTTTCCTCATTTTTGATGTATATATTTATTGCTATAAACTGTCCTCTGAGTACTGCTTTCTTCATGTCTCATAGGTTTTGGTATGATGTATCTTCATTCTCATTTGTTTCTAAGTTTTATTCCAGTTTTTATTTGTTCTATAACCCAGTAGTTTTTGAGCAGCTTCCATATGTTTGATGTTTTTTCCTTGCTCTTCCTATTATTAATTTCTAATTTTATAGCATTGTGGCCCGAGAGGATGCAGTATTTTGAAGTATTTGAATGCTTTGCAGTATTTCAATGCTTTTGAATTTATTAAGGCTTATTTTTATGTCCTAACATATGGTCTCTTCTGGAGAAGGATCCATGTGTACTGGAGAAGAATGTGAATTGTGCTTTTGTTGGGTAAAATGCTCTGTATATAGCTATGAGGTTGAGTTGTTTGATTATATTGTTGAGTTCTTCTGTATCTTTGTTGCGTTTTTTTTTTTTTTTTCTAATTGACCTGTCCCTCTTTGAAAGTTGTGTGTTAAAGTCTCCTACTACTATTGTAGAGTTGTCTATTGTCCCTTTTAATTCAGTTAATATTTGCTTCATGTATTTTGGAACACTTTCATTGGTTGCATAAATATTTATTATTGTAATGTTTTCTTTGTCAATTGATCCTTTCAGCATCATATAATGTCCTTCTTTGTCTCTTATGATGTTTTTCACCTTAATGTCTATTTTATCAGTAATTAATATTGCCACTCCTGCTCTTTTTTGGTCACCATTGGCTTGGTATATTTTTTTCCATCCCTTAACTCTTAATTTGTTTTCATCTCTGTGTCTGAGTTGGGTCTCTTTTCTTATATAAAGATCTGCTCAGTTTCAGCAGTACTGGAGCCAGGCCAGTGCGTGCATGTAACATATGGTCCCAATATTAGTGACAAAGTCAAGCTCAGGCCCTCAGTGCTACTAAGCTGACCCAAGCCTGATTGGTGATCTGCTGCGGGGCACCTCCCTGGGCCCACTCTCTTGCAGCACCCGTGGACTCTCCACTTGGGTTTCAGCAGTGCTGGACATGCCTGTTTGCACTTAGCTGACCCAAGTTACTGATAAAATCAGATGCTGAAAGTAGATCCTTGGGGTAATTGCTGGTATGCTCGTGTGGTTGCTGGAATGCTGGTGTGTTGTGTCTTCTTCCCTAACCAAGGGA
Source organism: Orycteropus afer afer (assembly GCF_000298275.1). Lineage (NCBI taxonomy): Eukaryota > Metazoa > Chordata > Mammalia > Tubulidentata > Orycteropodidae > Orycteropus > Orycteropus afer. The sequence continues at coordinate 230,371 of NW_006921797.1, read as the reverse complement.
GGTCTCCAATGGCCTTTCTCAGCTGCCAGTTGGCACTCCACAGGATAGATTTCCTGATCTTGCTAATTTTTACCCCTGTCCCTTTTCCTATCTAATTCTACTCCCCTGAGTTGGGTGCACTCTGACTTAGTGAGCTGTTCAGAGCACCAAAATCCTTAATTCAAACTCCTGTACCTAGTTTTTCAAGCACTAAGATGCTAGAGAGAATTAGTGTGGTGATTACTGATGAGGCACCATTTTTAACTCTACTTCATCATTTCTTCCATCCACTTTAGTTATTCCCTGTTCAACAGCATGTTTCAGAGTCTCTTCTGACATCTGTTTTGGTATTTTCTATCTTTTAAATGACCTTTTGCTTTCCTCATGTATGATGGTCTTGATGTCATTCCACAACTCATCTGGTCTTTGGTCAGTGGTGTTCAATGTGTCAAATCTATTCTTCAGATGGTCTCTAAATTCAGGTGGATATAATCAAGGTTGTATTTTTGCTCTTGTGGACTTGTTTTTATTTTCTTCAGCTTCAATTTGAACTTGCATTTGAGCAATTGATTGCCTGTTCCACATTCATCTCCTGGCCTCGTTCTGACTAACGATATTGAGCTTCTTCATTGCCTGTTTTCACAGACTTTGCTCATTTGATTCTGATGTATTCCACCTGGAGAGGTACACATGTATAGTCACTATTTATATTGTTGAAAAAGTATTTGCAATGAATGAATCATTGGTCCTGAAAAATTCTACCATGTGGTCTCTGGTGGGATTTACTTACCCAGGCCATATTTTCTAACTACCCATGCTTCTTCTTTGCTTACAGATTTTGCATTCCAATAGCCAGCAATTATCAACACAGCTTGATTGCATGTTTATTAATTTCAGACTGCAGAAATTGGTAAATTCTTCAATTTCTTCATCTTTAGCTTTGGTTGTTGGTGTGTAAATTTGAGTAATAGTCATATTAACTGGTTTTCCTTGTAGGTGTATGGATGTTAGACTGTCACAGACAGCACTGTACTTCAGGATAGATCTTGAAATATTCTTTTTGACAATAAACATGATTTCAATATTCTTTAATTTATCATTCCTGGCATAGTAGACCATATGGTTGTCTGATTCAAAATCAATACCAGTCCATTTCAGCTCACTAATGCCTAGAATCATTATCCATTCCATTTCAGTTTTTACAATTTCTAATTTTCCTAGATTCATACTTTATACACTCCACATTCTAGTTATTAATGAATATTTGCAACTGTTTCTTCTCATTTTGAGCAAATGAGCTCAAACCAGCAAATGAAGGTCCTGAAAGCTTTAGCCCATCAATATCATTAAGGTCAACTCTACTCTGAGGAGGAAGCTCTTCCCCAGTAGTATTTTGAGTGCTTTCTAACCTGAGGGGCTCATCCTCTGGCACTATATCAGACAATGTGTCACTGTCATTCATAAGATTTTCAGTGGCCAATTTTCTTCAGCAGTGGATCATACATTCTTCTCCTTAGTCTATCTTAGTCTGGAAGCTCTGTGGAAACATGTCCAACAGAGGTGACCTTTCTGGTATCTGAAATACTGGTGGTAGAGCTCCAAATATCATAGCAATATGCAAGCCACTACAGTACAACAAACTGACAGATGAGTAGTGGTTTGCCTTGGGGAGGAGGGCAGAACTGCAGCTACTTAGTAAAATCTGTGTAGTGAACTCACTAAATAAAAGGCCAGTTAAGGAGACGACAAGGATTGAGAAGCCAATGATCTCCAAAACTGGTGAACAACTAAATAAAAAAATCCTTCTGCTAGAGATTTTGTAAAGGTTTCAGAACAACATACTCAACTGATACATATAGAAGTGGGCAAAGACCACTCCCCTCCACTTTGGCTACAAGTGTTCCTAGCTTGTTCTTCACAAAGCCTGTAGTAAATGGATCATTAATTAAGAGATATGAACATGAACACTAAGTTTCCAGCTCAAAGTCTAAGAGAAAATATAAACTATCCACAAGTAAACAAAAAATAGAATCTTAGTAATATTCAGGGGTAAATAAAAAAATATTTGATTATACTGATAGGAAAATAGAACATCCACCAAGGAGAAAAACCATCAGTCTTATCTCAGACTCTCAACCTCATTAGAAATTGCAAGAGAAAGGAACAATATTTAAAGGTTTTGAGAAAAATGGATGCTGTTAGTCAAGAAGGAATTCAAGACTTCTTTGCATTCTATATTCCACCTCAAGGAAGAGGAGAATTAATCTTGGTTGGTTAGATCCTACAGCAACAACTACCCTAGCCTTGCTAATGGTGGAATCTTTGTGTAACAAATGTTAAAAGATTATTGCAAGTCTTTCTCTTCTGTGTTTCCTTTCCATAATACTGAGGTACTGTTATGGATTGAATTATGCCCTCCCAAAATATGTGTTGGAATTCTATCCTCTGTACCTATGGATATAACCCAATCGAATATAATATAATAACCTTTCATAATTCAATCTAATGTAATATAATCAGTCAATTGAGGTCATGCCAGTGTAGGGTGGATCCAAAGCCTAATGACAACTAAGTTATATCAAGAACAGCATAGACACAGAGCAAGCAAGCACATACCAGGAAAGATAGATGCCATATGAGGATTGTCTATAAAACAAGGTAGCAAGGAATGTCTAGGGCTATTAACAAGGAAGGAATCAACACAGCAAAGCCCCTGAATTTGGAATGTTAGCCTCCTGAACTGTGAGAAAATGAATTTTTTTTTTTTTTTTTTGAAGACACCCACTTGGGCTATTTATGGCAGCACTAGATAACTAAGACAGGTAGTAAGAGACAAGAAGCTTCTCCCATTATTATTGGATGGGTATCATGCCAGCTCAGGAGTAGGAAATAAGGGAAAATCATTCTCCTTTTCTTTATTTACATTGCATCTGGTGCTGCTGGCATGTGTGTATTACATCAACTTGAAGAAAGGAAATAGAATATGTCTTGTGTTTGTCAACCAAGCTATTTAAGCCTAATTGTTTACTACATGCTTCTAATGGCCATCTAAACCAATAAAACTCTCTGCTTTGGGCTGTGGAAACACAAGTAATAATAGAGTTTCCTGAAGATGACTCACAAAGTTTGAAAGAAAATAATCCAAGGCTTCTTTTCTTGATACAGTTGTGACTTCATATCTGAGTTTCCACTTGCCACCTGAAGTATATAGTAATGATAGATAAACTTTAAAATAAGAAAATTGCAAAGTCATAACTAAACTAAAATTTATCTATGCACCTGAAAATCCTCTTCTTGGAAGAAAGGTTGGGCAATCTACTTCCATAGTGATATTGCCTTGGAAACCCAAAGAGGGGCTGCTATAAAAACTTTTAGCTATTAGTAGTAAGTTATGGACCTCCTGGACTCTGAGATGAAAATCTGGCAAAGCAGTGGTAGCGTAATGAGGACTAAAAGTGGTCTAAGTCAGACAGGAGACTGAGGCCATGCTTACATGTTAATAATAGGCACTGTGTTAGAACTCCATTATCCATGAAAGACATTGAAAAAATATGTAACCAGAATTGCCTGGGTTACAAATGTAGAACTGGGTACATTGAGAAATAGAAGGAAACAGAAGCAGATTCATAGCTAAGTTTTGAGTCAATTCACCCACTAGCTCATTGACTAAATTTGTAGTATTACTATCACAGGTGTAGGAAAAGGGGCCCTGGGGCAAGATATCATTAAAGACAATTGTAAAACTGTTAGACAGGGAGATATGTGCACACAGAGAAAAAACATACTCCCACTGAATATAACAGTGCAACGTAAAAATTCCAATGTAAGGAAAACCACTACTAAGACAAATGACAAAATTAAAAATCAAGAAGTAAATTACATTCAGATTTACTTCAAATTAATTAAATTTTACATGAATCTTGACTATGAAAATGTAAAGATTGCAAACTGGACAATCTACTTCCATGAAGATTTTCTACCTCGGAAACCCAAAGGGCATTACTATGAGTCAGAATTGACTCAATTGCCCTGAGTTTGATATTTTGTTTGAGTTTGTAAAGTAGAAATAGCCAAAGGAAAAGGAGTAAATTAGAAGACAGTAAAAAATTCAATCAAAATTTGCCAAATAAAAAGTTAAAAGGCAATTGAGATACTCCAACCAACTAAGAGAATTCAATATAAAAAAGCAGTTGTTGTTGAGTTCAAATCTACTCATGGCAACCCCAAGTGTGTTAGAGTAGAACTGTGTTACAAAAGGTTTTCAAAGGCTTATTTTTAAAATATGGATAGCTAGGTCTTTCCTCTGAGATGCCCCTGGGTTGGCTTAAAATTCCTTCCTTTTAGTTAGCAGCCAAGTGCATTAACCATTTTGTACCATCCAGTGATTTCACTCCAATATAAATTTAATAAAAATTCCAGGAATAGACTATAAAGAAGAGTGGATAAGTGGGTAATGTGGATTCTGGATAGAGTGGGAGAACAATGTGGAACAAAAGTCAAAATCATTTGGGGAAAAAAAAAGAAAGGGACCAGGATTGCTGGTCTGATAGAGCCTGATGGAACCACTGAGACTATGGCCCCTAGTTTGCCCTTCAGGTCTAAAATTGAACCTACTCCTATGGCTTCCAGCCAAACAAAAGAGACAGGCATATGAGTTGAACATTTGCATTAGTTAGATACACTCCTTGAAGAGATCAATCATGGGAGAATAGTAGGGCTGTGTATGCACAGGAGGGCAGGAGTGCATGGAGGGAAGGACACAGGGAAGAAGTAACTAGAGGAGGAAGTGGGAGGGGAGCTATTGCACTGTGGTAAATTGTAGTCAATGTCATGAGAAAAAGTGCATGTGAGCTGCTGTATGGAAAGTGAATTTTCTCTGTAAACTTTCAGCCAAATCACAAAACAAAAACAAACAAACAAACAAAAAAAAAACACCACTTGACAGAAACCAATTAGAAGTACATTAAAAGTCTACATGATGCAAATGCAAGTATACAAAAAATTCAGTTTCTAAAAAACTCTTGCTAGGTTTTCCACTAGATTATGAAGGCAGTATTATTTCATAGAGGATTCTCACATATAATCTTCACTGGTTTGCTAGAGAAACCAGCTTAAGACTTTCGGTACTGAGAGTGGTTCTAGAGATAAAAAAGCATAAGAATGAATTTTTAAATTGGTTCACAAATCTGACTAGTCTGAAACATGCTGATGTTTCTGCCTCCATGAGTAAAAGTGGTGCAGCTCATCCATGGCATAAGGTGGCAATAATAATACAGAAAATATCACCACCGACAGATCAAGTATTGGTAAGAAACAAGGCTCATGGTGATTGGATATTTGATAATTTTCAGCAATTTTTTTAAAATGAGAAATATAAGGAAGTTGGTTGGTTAGTCCTACTTCTACTAGACAGAGTGGTAAAAGAAAGAGATGAACTCAGGGCTTCAGATTCACAGCTCAAGTGCTGCATTAAAGACCTCAATGTTTCCACTTGTGTCCTGAAAGAAAGCTTTATTTATTGCAGTAAGACAGCTGATATTACCACAAATTAAACTAGGAGTCTGAGTGTAAGAGTGGTTGCATTACAATGCCAACTGCATACACAATTTTGAATGATGTCTGAGGTTTAACTGAGGGCATTGACTAGGAAGAAATGGGATCCTGAAACTTGGGATGGGGATACATAGGCAGATAATCACAAAGCTGGGGGCACTGAGCCCCTAAATTCTGTTGAATCACTACAGAACCAGCCCTCTTACCCCCATCTGATGAGACCAACTGAGTTGTACCTAAAGAGTCACTCTATGGATCGGGATTCTGTTGTGCTGCCTACAACTGTCTGTGAGCAAACAATCCACCATTTGGCCTAGAGATTTTGGATTTGTCATTCATTGGAGTCAACAGCCAGTACATTGCTTACCAACCTTGAGCTCCTCAGCTCTTGCAGCTGCAAGAGTCGGGAAAAGCCTCCAGCTTGATGTTTGATCCAAGAACTTTGGACGTGCCAGCTTCTACAAGTGTGTTAGCCCCAGGGTTACAGGTGAGGAAAGACAACTCAGGGATGCCCAAAGTAGCAGGTGGGAAGAGCAGGAGAAAGGGGATTAAAAGCCAGGAAGCCAGACAGAAGAGCAATCAGCCAAAGGGATTAGGTGAAGAGAGGAAACTAAG
>NW_006921797.1:205228-221024 GCF_000298275.1 Orycteropus afer afer | reverse complement strand
AACAACAACAACAACAAAGAGTCATTGCCTGAAATATCAGCTGAGGTGACACATGGGGCATTTTCTTGGGCATTGCGTGAGGCAGATGCTTTGCAAGACATTGCTTAATGTTGCCAGGAATTAACCCCACAACCCATTGCTGCTTCTAGACAAATAAATAGACTTAAGTTTCTGTAAGCCATTGTGTTACCACTCATCTATCAGTTTGTCATACTGTTGTGGCTTGCATATTGCTTTAAAGCTGGAGGCTATGCCACTGGTATTTCATGTTTCAGTGGAGCTTCCAGACTAAGACAGACTCAGAAGAAGGAAGGGGCCATCCATTTCTCAAAGAAATGGCCAGTGAAAACTTTATCAATAATGTTGAACACTGTCTGATGTATTACTGGAAAACTTTATGAATAACCCTGAAACACTGTCTGATATAGAGCTGGAAAATGAGCTCCTTAGGTTGGAAGGCATCAAAATATGACTGGGATATAGCTGCCTCTTCAAAGTAGAGTAGACCTTAATGACATGGATGGAGTAAAGATTTCAGGATCTTCATTTGCTGGTGGGGCATGGCTCAAGATGGGAAGAAACAGCTGCAAACATCCATTAATAATTGGAACATGCTATGTACAAAGTAAGGATCTAGGAAAATTGGAAGCTGTCAAAAATGAAATGGAATGCATAAAGTTTGATATTCAAGGCATTAGTGAGCTGAAATGGACTGGTTTGGGCCATATTGAATCAGAAAATCATGACTTACTTTTCTGAGAATCAAATACTGAAAAGGTGAGGCATGGCATTCATCATCACAATGAATGTTTCAAGAACTATCCTGAAGTATAATACTTTCAGTGATAGGATAATATCCATATGCCTAAAAAGAAGACCAGTTAATACTACTATTATTCAAATTTATGCACCAATCACTAAAGCCAAACATGAAGAAATTGAAGATTTTTACCAACTTCTGCAGATTGAAATTGACCAAATATGCAATCCAGATTATTGATGATTATTGATGATTGGAATGCAAAAGTTGGAAACAGAGAAGAATCATTGGTAGTTGGAAAATATGCCCCTGGTGATAGAAATGATGCCAGAGATCACATGATAGAATTTTGCAAGACCAACAACTTAGTCATTGCAAATACCTTTTTTTCAACAACATGAACAACAGCTATATATGTGGACCTTACCAGATAGAATACACAGGATCAGATTGACTACATCTGTGGAAAGGGGTGATGGAGAAGCTCAACATCTTCAGCCAAAACAAGACCAGGAGCTGACTGTGGACTAGACCAAGAATTGCTCATATGGAAGTTCAAGTTGAAGCTGAAGACAATTACAATAAGTCCATGAGAGCCAAAATATGACCTTCATTTTATCCAATCTGAATTTAGAGACTGTCTGAAGAATAGGGTTAACACATTTAACCCCAGTGACTGACAACCACACAAGTTGTGGGATGTTATCAAGAATATCATACATGAAGCAAGCAAAAGAAAATTAAAAAGACAGGAAATGATGAAAAGACCAAGATTAATGTCAGAAAAGACTCTGAAACTTGCTTTTAATGGAAAGTAGCTAAGGCAAATGGAAGAAATGACAAGATAAAAAAGCAGAACAGAAGATTTTAAAAAGCAGACCAAGAAAACAAAGTTAATTATAATAATGAAATATGCAAAGACCTGGAGTTAGAACAACAAAAGGGAAGAACACTCTCAGGATTTCTCAAGCTGAAAGCAACGAAAGAAAAAATTCAAGCCTTGAGTTGCTTGAATTCTCTGGGCAAAATATTGAATGATACAGGAAGCATCAAAAGAAGATGGAAGGAATACACAGAGTCACTGTACCAAAAAGACTTGGTCCATATTAAAATTTTCAGGACATGGCATATGATCCAGAACCAGTGATATTGAAGGAAGAAGTCAAAGCTGCACTGAAGGAATTGGCAAAAAACAAGGCTCCAGGAATTAACATAATACCCATTGAGATGTTTCAACAAACGAATGCTACACTAGAGGCACTTACTCATCTATGCCAAGTAATTTGGAAGAAGCTATCTGGCCAACTGACTGGAAGAGATCTATATTTGTAGCCATTTCAAAGAAAGGTGATCCAACAGAATGTGGAAATTATTGAACAATATCATTAATATCACATACAAGTAAGATCTTGCTGAAGATCATTTTAAAAATGGTTGCAAAAGTATATTGACAGGGAACTTCCAGAAATGCAAGTTAGATTGAGAAGAGGATGTGGGATGAGGAATATCATTGCTAATGTCACATGGATCTTGGCTGAAAGCAAAAAATACCAGAAAGATGTTTATTTGTGTTTTGTTGACTATACAAAAGTGTTCAACTATGTGGGTCATAAAAAATTATAGATAACGTTGTGAAGAATGAGAATTCCAGAACACTTACTTGTGCTCATGAGGAACCTTCACATAGACCAGGAGGTTGTCATTCAAACAGAACAAAGGGATACTGCATGGCTTAAAATCAGGAAGGATATATGTCAGGGTTGTATCATTTCACCATACTTAATAAATCTGTATGCTGAGCAAATAATCTGAGAACCCGGACTATATGAAGGATTGAAGGAAGACTTATTACCAACCTATAATATACAGATGACAAAACCTTGCTTGCTGAAAGTGAAAATGACTTGAAGCACTTACTGATGAAGATTAAAGACTACAGTCTGCAGCATGGATTATACCTCAACATAAAGAAAACAAAAATCCTCACAACTGGACCAATAAACAACAACTTGGTAAATGGAAAAGACTGAAGTTATCAAAGATTTCATTTTACTTGGATCCAGTCAACATCCATGGAAGCAGCAGTTGAGAAAAGATGTCATATTGCACTGGGAAAGCCTGATGCAAAAGACCTGTTTAAAGTGCTGAAGGGCAAAGATGTCACTTTGAAGACTAAGTAAGGTGCACCTGACCCAAGCCATGGTGTTTTCAATCACCTCATGTGCATGTGAAAGCTGGACAATGAGTAAGGAAGAAAAAAGAAAAGTTTATGCTTTTGAATTATGAGGTTGGTAAAGCATACTGAAAATACCATGGACTGCCAGAAGAATGAATAGATCTGTCCTGGAAGAAGTGCTGCTGGAATGCGCCTAGAATTGAGAATATCCAGACTCATCTCACCTACTGTGGTCATGTTGTCAGAAGGGACCATTCCCTAGAGAATGATATCATGTTTGGTAAAGTGGAGGGTCAGTGAAGAAAGGGAAGACCCTCAACAAGATAGATTGACACGATGGCTCCAATGATGGGCTCAAGTATATCAAGGATTGTGGGGATGTTGCACTGTAGGCAGTCCTTGGTTTTGTTGTGCATAGGGTCACTGTGGGTTGACGTTGACTTGATAGTACTTATCAACAACAACAACGAGCCTGTGTGACCCAGGAAGAGGTATGCTACACTCTAAAAGAACTTGATTTTTCTAATATGTACAAACAGAAACCTGGATAATATGTGTGGAAAGTGTGTTAAAGGTATGGGATAATGGTACAAGGAATATAAAGTTGGATCGGTCTGAGTTTATTGATTCAGGCCCACTAAGGGTAGATTCTCCACTCAATGTTTCAGCCCGAGAGGGTAGGAAAGGATCTAATAGTTGAGATCAATTGATTATGTGGTGGCTTACACTAAGTCAAATTGAAATACCAGACCTGCCTTGGTATAATGTAGAAAAAAGTATTCAAAGGCTTAGAGAAATTGGCATGTTAGAGAGGATTTATCAGATTAGATCCATACACCCACACATGAAGTACCCAGAGGACAGACATTTTACCATAATGGTGGGGAACAAATTTGTGAATGTAGCCCCAGCATCCTTGAAGACTGCTATGATTGCTATTTTTGTAAGTGAGATTTGACAATGCGAACTCTCCTAATTGAATTGACAAAATTAACTACAATGGGGTTGATTTGACACAGTGGTGGTAGGGGCCAAGTGGCAGCACTTAATTGACAAAAACAAGGTGGGCATGGTTACCATAATGGACTGCAGAATCAAAGCAGCAAGGAGAATTTTCTGACTCATATTCACTTAGGCATAGCATCCCTTCTAGTGAAACAGATGAGAAATCTTTTAAATACTTACTTGATCTTTACAAACAGAAGAATTCTAAGTCAAGTGAATGGCAGTCAAACTTGAGTTGTCCGAATAGAGAATCACAGATCTTCAATCAATTCCCAGACTTAAACCTGTGTAGAGATCCACAGCCTCTTGAATGAAGAGGAGGTTGGTTCATCTTCAGGAAAGACCTCACTACCCTTCCATACTGCTCCCCAGACTTCCCCCAAGGGATCTATGACCTTTCATGAGGGTAACTGTTCATTAGGGAAAAGGAAATGATCAGACTTTTCAGGGATTACTGGACACTGGCTCTGAAGTGTCACTAATTCTAAGAGACCAAAAACATCACTGTGGTCCAATTGTCAGAGCAGGGGTTATGTAAGTGAAGTTAATAATGAAATCTTAGCCCAGGTCCATCACAGTGCGTACAGTGGGTCTCTGAACCAGATCTGTAGTGATTTCCCCAGTTCCAGAATGCATAATTGGAATATATATACTCAGCAACTGAAAGAATGCCCCCATTGGATCCCTGACATGTGGAGTAAGGTCTATAATGGTAGGAAAAGCCAGTTGGAAGCCATTAGAACTGTCTCAACCTAGGGAAATAGTAAACCAAAAGCAATATCACATTGGTAGAGGGATTGCAGAGATTAGTGCCACAATCTAGAACTTGAAGGGAACAGGGATAGTGATTACCACATCTCCATTTAACTCATCTATTTGGCCTATGCAAAAACAGATGGATCTTGGAGAATGAAAGTGGATTACCATAAGCTTAACCAGTTAGTTACACTAATTGCAGCTGCTGTTGCAGATGTGATCTCATTGCTTGAGAAAATTAATATATCTCCTAGTACCTATGCAGCTATTGTTCTGGCTAATACCTTTTTCTCAATTCTGGTTTCAAAGGATCACTAGAAGCAGTTTGCCTTTATCTGGAAGACCAGCAATACACCATAACCATTCCACTTCAATGATATAGCAACTCTCCAGCACTATGTCTTAATTTAGTCTGCAGGACCATGATTGCCTTTCCCTTTCACAAGACAACACACTGGTCCATTACACTGATGACATTATGCTGATTGGACCTAGTAAGGAAGAAGTATCAATGACTAGATTTATTGGTAAGATATTTGCATGCAGTTGTTGTTAGGTGCCATCGAGACAGCTCCAACTCAAAGTGATCCTAAGTACAACAGAACAAAACACTGCCCAATCTTGCACCAACCCCACAATCCTTCCTATGCTTGAGCCCATCATTGTAGCCATTGTGTCAATCCATCTCATTGAGGGTATCCCCCTATTTCATTGACCTTCCACTTTACCAAGCATGACATCCTTCTCCAGGGAATGGTCCCTTCTGACAACATGAACAAAGTCGGTGAGATAAGGTTTGGCCATTCTCACTTCCAAGGAGCATGCTGGCTGCACTTTTTCCAGGACAGATCTGCTAGTTCTTCTGGCAGTTTGTGGTGCTTTCAGTATTCTTCGCCAACACCACAACTCAAAAATGTCAACTCTTCTCTTGTCTTCCTTATTCATTGTCCAACTTTCACATGCATATGAGGTTATTGAAAATACCATGGCTTGGGTCAGGCATACCTTAGTCTTCAAAGACATCTTTGTTCTTCAGCACTTTAGAGAGGTCTTCTGCAGCAGATTTGCCTGCTACAATATGTCATCTGATCTCTTAACTTCTGCTTCCATGGGTGTTGATTTCAGAACCAAGTAATATGAAATCTTTGACAACTACAATTTTTTCTTCATTTTTTGTGATGCTGCTTATTGGTCCAGTTGTGAGATTTTTGTTTTCCCTTTTTTTTAAATGCATTTTATTGAAATATAATTTATGTACAGTGAAATACACAAAATTAAAGTGACATGGATCGATGCATTTTTTTTTGAGTGTTCCCTCCCCTCTACTCCCACCCCTGGCAACCAACAATGAAAGTTTCCCTCCATATATAAACCTTTCCTTGACCCTCCACAACAATGAACTAATACTATATTTGTCCTACTGTGATTGACTTAAATCACTCAGCATAATGTCCTCCAAGTTCATCCATATTATGTGGTGTTTTGCAGACTCTACATTATTCTTTAGTGCTGCATAGCATTCCAATATGTGTATGTACCATAGTTTGGTCATCCGCTCTTCTGCTGATGGGCACGTAGGTTGTTTCCATCTTTTTGCTATTGTAAATAGTGCTGTGATGAACATGAGCATGCAAGTATATCTGTTCCTATCCTGGTTCTCACTTCTCTAGGATATATACCTAGTAATGGGATTGCTGGGTCAAATGGTATCTCCAATTCCAACTTTGTAAGGAATTGCTATACTGCTTTCCACAGTGGTTGTGTCACTTCACAGTCACACAAGTAGTGTATGAGAGTTCCAATCTCTCTACATCCCCACCAGCATTTGTTATTTTCTGTCTCATTGAACCTTGCCATCAGTGCTGAGGTGAGATGGTATATCTCGTTGTTTTGATTTACATCTCTCTGGTGGCCAATGATTGTGAGCATCTTTTCATGTATTAGCTGACCACCTGAATATCCTCCTTGGTGAAGTGTCTATTCATGTCTTCTACCCATTTTTCAATTGGATCGTTAATTCCTTTGGTGTTGAGACGTTGGAGTTTTCCATCAACCTTAGAGATAAGTCCCTTGCCAGATATGCAATTATTAGCAAATATGAATTTGTTGCTGTCATTTTTGTCATGTGCTTTTTCATTGTGTCAAATTCTTTGTTCCATATAATTTTCTATACTGAGCTTGTTTTGTTTATGAATCATGTTATCACTTCCTTCATTGCTATTGTTTTAGTATTTGCTGAATATTTATGCTGGTCCTCTTTTTGATTTTGATGTGAAGGTTTATCATTTTTCTTTGAGGTTACCCTGTGATTTATAGTTTTCTTCCCAAGTTTAGAGCAGTCTGTTCTATCTTGCAGTTATCTTGACTTCCCTACCATCTAGAAGTTCTGTAATGACACAGATTTTTTTTCCCTCTTTTTGGTTTGTAGTTGTCCTCCTTTGTTGGTTGGTGTCTCTGGTTCCCTGTTACAATCTTGTAGGCTTATTTACTTTGGATACTTCCATAGCTGGGTTGTTTTCTGGGTTATATCATCATGTGTGTTAATGGTCAGTTGTTGTTGGCTGTTGTTGCTTCTCTGTCCAAAGGGCTCCCTTTAGCACCTCTTGTAAGGTTGGTCTGGTTTGAACAAATTCCCTTAATTTATGCTTGTTTGGAAATGTCTTAATTTCACCATATTTGAAGGACAATTTTGCTGGGTACATAATTCTTAGTTGGAAACTTTTCTCTTTCAGTGTTTTATATATACCAGCCCACTGTCTTCTCACCTGCATGGTTTCTCTTGAGAAATCCTAGCTTAGTCTTATTGGTTGCCCTTGTAGGTAACTTTTTGTTTTTCCCGTGCTGCTTTCATGATTCTTTCTTTGTCTTTGGTTTTGATGAGTTTGATGATGATATAGTTTTTCTTTTGGGGTCTATGCTGTTTGGGGTTCTTTGGACTTCCTGAATGGATATATTCTCATCTTTCATCATATCAGGGAAGTTCTCCTCCAACAGGTCTTGGACAATTTTCTCAGTGGTTTCATTTTTCTCTTCCTGTTCTGGAATTCCAATGCCATGTAGGTTATGCCTTTTAATGGTATCCAACATACTTTAGGCTTTCTTCATTTTGTTTTGATTTTTTTTTTCTGATTGATCCCTTTCCAAAGAAATATTCAGGTGTTTTTCTTCAATCTCATTAATTCTGCCTTCCATTGCATCAATTCTACTCCTTTGCCCTTTCAATGTGTTATCTATTTCTGACAATTTAGTATTAATCTTATGGATTTCTATCTGTAGATTTAGAATAATTTCTAATTTTTCATTTAGTTTGTCATTTTGTTCTTGGGTTTTCTTCCAAAATTCTTCTAGGGTTTTGTCTGTGTTTTCCTTATCTGTCTCTCAATCCTTTGAAGATAACTAAATTCTTTTGAATTCCTTATCAGGGAGTTCCAATACTGCTTCTTCCTCAGGGATGTGTTTTGGGTCTGTATCCTTCTCCCTTGTTTCTACCACTTTATCTTGCTTCTTTGTGTGGACTGTGATGCTTTGTTGTCTTTGAGGCATTGTGATGTTTTTGTGTTTATATTTAATGGGTGATTATATTTGAGTGACTTGCCCACAATTTTTGTTTTCTTTATATGTTATCTATGTAGGCAGAATACTGTGCTGTGCTCCTCTATTCACTAGTTGACAGCACTTAAACACTTACCATTTGTCTCCTTTCCTTTGTCAGCCTCTCATATGTCCTTGCCAACCCTGGCAAACAGAGCCTGTTCTTAGGTCCCTGGAATTCAAATGAGAATGCTATCACTTTAAAATCCAAAATGGCCACCGCTTGTAAACAGTCAAAATGGCTGTGCCCTCAGTCACTTTAAATATCCAAAATGGCCACTGCTTGTAAACATTCAAAATGGCTGCACCCTTGGTCACTTCAAATATCCAAAATGGCTGCCACATGTAAACAATCAAAATGGCTGTGCTCTCTGGACAGCAGAAAGTCCACAGCTCAGGTTGTCTCCTTCCTTGCTGTTTCCCTTCCTAGTTATAGACCACGAGAGCAGTTGTCTCTGCAGTCCTTGGTGACTGGGACTGATCTTTAGGTCAATTCTCAGGTCCCAACACCACTTGGAAATAATCAGGCTGTTGGTCTCGTCAGAGTAGCTGACAGTCTGCAGCTCTCTGTACTCACTGTTTTCGTTCAGGTTTTTCCACTAGTTGATGCCTAATTCACTTCTGTATAGTTCTTTTCAAAGCTCAGTGTTCCAGGATTATCTTCTGTATCTCTGTCAATTGGTTTTTCTTTTCTTTGTTGAAGAAGGCCTGTGTTGCTTGTCTGACGATTCCTCTATTTTACCAGAAGTCCTCTCTGTTTTCTTTATTTTTGAGGTATAATCCATACTGCAAACTGTAGTCTTTAATATTCATTGGTAAGTGCTTCAGGTCACCTTCACTTTCAGCAAACAAGTTTGTGTCATCTGCATATCACATGTTGTTAATGAGTCTTCCTCCAATCCTGATGCCATGCTCTTCTTCATATAGTCTAGCTTCTCTGATTATATATTCAGCATACAGATTGAATAAGTACAGTGAAAGGATACAACCATAACACACTCCCTTCCTGATTTTAAACCATGCTGTATCCCCTTTTTCTGTGCAAATGACAGCCTCTGCTCTATGTACAGGTTTCTGATGAACACGAGTATTCTGGAATTCCCATTCTTCTCAATGTTACCTATAATTTTTATGATCTACACAATCAAATGCTTTGCATAGTCAATAAAACACAAGTAAATATCTTTGCTTTCACCCAAGATCCATCTGAAATCAGCAATGATATCCCCTATTCCACCTCCTCTTCTGAATCCAGCTTGCATTTCTGAATTGGTCAATGTTCATCCATTTCAGGAGGTGGCATATGATCAAGAACCAATGGTATTGAAGGAAGAAGTTTTAGCTGCACTGAAAGAATTGGCAAAAAAACAAGCCTCCAGGAATTGATGGAATACAAAATGAAATGTTTCAACAAATTTATGTCACACTGGAGGCACTCACTTGTCTATGCCAAGAAATTTGGAAGACAGCTGCCTGGTCAACTGACTAGAAGAGATCCTTATTTGTATTCATCCCAAAGAAATATGATCCCACAGAATGTGGAAATTATCAAACAATGTCATTAATACCACACACAAGTAAAACATTGCTGAAGATGATTCAAAAACAGCTGCAGCAGTATATTGACAGAGAACTTCCAGAAATGCAAGCTCAATCCAGAAGAGATGATGTGGAATGAGGAATTTGTGTGCTAGAGGTTGGGAAATTAGCCCAATAAATATTCAGGTCCTTCCACTACAGTGAAATTTCTAGGGGCTCACAAGTGTGAATCAAGGTGAGATATACTACTAAAGTGAAGGACAAGTTAATGCATATGGCCCCTCCTACATATGAAAGAGGCACAACACCTGGTGGCCTCTTTGGATTTTCAAGGTAACATATCCCTCATTTGGGTGTGCTGCTCTGGACTTTTCCAGTAATATATCCAACAGTGTTTCACTGCCATTCATAAGGTTTTCACTGGCCAATTTTTCCAGAAGTGGATGGCCCCATCCTTCTTCCCACTCTGTCTGTCTGAAAGCTCCACTGAAACCTGTCCACAATTGGTAACCCTGATGGTATTTGATATACTGGTAGCATAGCCTCCAGCCTTACAGCAACACACAAGCTACCACAGTACAACAATCTGACAGATAAGTGGTAGAAAATTTTATGGATAGCCCTGGAAGAATGAAGAAGAGTTGCTCCCTTTGAATTATGGTATTAGTGAAGAATACTGAAAATACCATTGACTGCCAGAAGAATGAAGAAATATATGTTATAGAAGAAGTGCAGCCAGAATGCTCCTTGGAAACAAGAATGGCCAGACTTCATTTCACCTGCTTTAGGAGTTCTGGTAACATAGTGCCTAAGGCACTTGACTGCTAACCAGAAGGTTGGCAGTTCAAACCAACCAGCCACTCCTCAGAAGGCAGGTTGGGCAATCTACTTCCATAGTGATACTGCCTTGGATACCCAAGGAGAGGTTGCTATGAGTCGGGGTTAACTCGATGGCACATAACAACAACAACAACTACACTTTGGTCATATTGTCAGAAGGGTTCTTTTCCTGGAGAAGGATATCATGCTTGGTAAAGTAAAGGATCATCAAAAAAGGCAAAGATCCTCAAAAAATGGATTCACACAGTGGCTGCAACAATGGGTTCAAGTATAGCAAGGATTGTGAGGGTGGCACACAACCAGACACTGTTTTGTTCTGTGTACATAGGGTTGTTATGAGTTAGAGCTGACTCAATGACACCTAACAACAACAACAACAACACTCTGGCTTATTTTTCAAATGACTTGAGAAGATGCTAGTTTCGAGTGGGACCCAGAACAAGAGAAGCTCTGTACCAATTTCAGGTTGCCATACAAGCTGCTCTGCCACTTGGGCCATCTGATCCAGTGATCTAATGGTGCTTGAAGTTGCAGTGATAGATAGAGATGTTATTTGCAGTGTTTGGCAGTCCTCTATTGGTAAATCATAGCACAGACCCTTAGGATTTGGGAGCAAAGCCCTGCTGTCCTCTGCAGATAACTATTATCCTTTTGAGAAACAGCTTTTGGCTCATTACTGGACCTTAGTAGAGACTGAACACCTAACCATGGGCTACCAAGTCACTATTCATCCTAAGCTGCCTTTCATGAATTGGGTGTTGTCTGACCCACAGAATCATAACATTTGACATGTACAACAGCATGCCATATTAAATGAAAGTGGCATATAAGATATTAGGCTAGAGCAAGACCTGAAGGCACAAGTAAGTTGCATGAGGAAGTGCCCAAATGCCTATGGTCTTCATTCCAGTCACCTTACCTTCCCTCTCCCAGTCTGCATCGATGGCCTCATAAGGAATTCCTTATGATCAGTTGACTGAGGAAGGGAAAACTCATAAATGGTTTACAGATGGTTCTGAGTGATATGCAGGCATCACTAGAAAGTGAACAGCAGCACTGTAGCCTCTTTCTGGGACCTCCCTGAAGGATAGGGTGAAGGGAAATCCTGCCAATGGGTAGAACTTTGAGCACCACACTTTGCTTGGGAGGAGAAATGGCCAGATGTGAAATCATATGCTGACTCATGGGCTGTGGCCAATGGTTTGGCTTGATGGCCAGGGACTTAGAAGAAAGAGGGTTGGAAAATTGGTGACAAAGAGGTATGGGAAAGAGGTATGTGGGTACACCTTTCTGAATGGGCCAAAGAAGTGGAGATATTTGTGTCTCGTATGAGTGCTCACAAAAGGGTGACCTTGTCAGAGGAAGATTTTAAAAAGCAAGTGGAGTTCTGGTAAGATGGTGGAATAGTCAGAAAAACTGCACAGAACTTCTTTAACAAAGAAAAGGGGAACCAATTAACACAGATACAGAAGATAATCCTTGAGCCCTGAGCTTTGAAGGGAAGGATATGGAAGTGGATTAAACTCCAACTAGTAGAAGAATTTGCATGAAAATACCAAAAAAGGATACATATGGAGCTGCAGTCTGTCAGTGATCCTGATCCTGACAGCACAGACAGCTTGGATATTGCTGAGTGGTATGAGGACCTAAGAATCAACCTAAAAATCAGCCCTGCTAGCCAGGGACTGCATGAAGGACTATTCTGCTGGCTGGTGAATAAAAGGGGAAGAAATGAAGAGGAAGGTGGGCTGAGCTGTGAACTTTTGCCTGTCCAGAGGGTGCAGCTATTTTGAATGTTTACAAGCAGTTTAACCATTTTGGATATTTAAAGTGAAAACGTTCTCCCAGATTCCAGAGACTTAAGAATAGGCTCCACTTGCTAGGAACCAGAAGGACGTTACAGACGCCAACAACTGGAAAGGTGCAATATTCCCCTGTTACTCTCATATACCACACCCTCTTGGTAAATGAAGGGGCAGCCATCCTTCACTCCCACCCACCTTCTAGACCAGCAGGAATTCCATCCCAATCTGTGTGCTTGGGCGGAGCCCTGTCCAGATTATTTTTCCTTCTTTTTAGTTTGTTTGTCTTTATCACTTTTAAAATTATTATTATTATTACTTTTTTGGGTCCTTTTTATTATTATTCTTTATTCTTTCCTTCCCAGGCTCTAGTTTTCAGTGTTTTCTCTCTTCCCTGTTTCTGGTTCAATTTTTTTTCTTCCTCATGGTTAACCCAATTCCTTGTTTTTCTTTTTGCATTCCCCCCGCCTTTTTTTTGTGTGTGTGTTCATTATTCTCTTGCTCTAATTCTTTCTCTTATTGCCCTCTACCCAGATATTTCAGGGTTTTTTTTTTCTTTCCTTTTTTCTTTTGTTGGTCATTGTTCCTGTGTGATTACATAGTGTGCTTTTTGTCCACTTGCTTGTATTTTTTTTTGATGGTTTAATTGTTATTTTTGTCTGAGTGGAAGACAGTAAAAGTGCCCATACACCACAACTACACACATACCTCCTGCAGCTTCATTTACTTAGTGAGAGCCACCACTTCCTTCTCCACCAACTGGTCAATGATAAACAATCACCAAGAAGATCCTCACTCATCCTTAGCTGCTCTTTACAAACAGTTAACAGAGATCTAAATACAACAACTTCCCAATGTCTCAGAGACAACAGATCATCACAGTCCACACAAAGAAGCAAGATAAAGTGGTAGAAACAAGGGAGAAGGATACAGACGCAGAACACATCCCTGAGGAAAACGCAGCATTGGAACTCCCTGATAAGGAATTCAAAAGAATTATATTTAGTTATCTTCAAAGGATTGAGAGACAGATCAAGGAAAACACTGAAAAAATTAAGGAAAACACCAACAAAACCCTAGAACAATTTTGGAAGAAAATACAAGAACAAAATGACAAAATAAATGAAAAATTAGAAATGATTCTAAATCTACAGATAGAAATCCAGAAGATTAATATTAAATTTTCAGAACTAGATAACACATCGAAAGGGTAAAGGAGTAGAATTGAATCAATAGAAGACAGAATTAATGAAATTGAAGACAAATACCTGAATATTTCTCTGGAAAGGGATCAATCAGAAAAAAGATCAAAACAAAATGAAGACAGTCTAAGGTTCATGTGGGATACCATCAAAAGGAATAACCTACATGTCATTGGAATTCCAGAACAGGAAGAGAAAAATAAAACCACTGAGAAAATTGTCCAAGACTTGTTGGAGGAGAACTTCCCTGATATGATGAAAGATGAGAATATATCCATTCAGAAAGTCTAACAAACCCCAAACAGGGTAGACTCCAAAAGAAAATCGCCAAGACATATCATCATCAAACTCATCAAAACCAAAGACAGAGAAAGAATCCTTAAAGCAGCATGGGAAAAACAAAAAGTTATTTACAAAGGGCAATCAATAAGAATAAACTCTGATTTTTCAGCAGAAACCATGCAAGTGAGAAAGCAATGGGATGTATATATAAAACCCTGAAAGAGAAAAATTTTCAACCAAGAATTATATACCTGGCAAAATTGTCCCCCAAATATGATGGTGAACTTAGGAGATTTTCATATAAGCAGAAATTAAGGGAATTTGTTAAAACCAGACCAACCTTACAAGAGATACTAAAGGGAGTCCTTTGAACAGAGAACCAATAATAGCAAACAACCGACCACTATTACACTAGATGACATAACCCAGAAATCACAGCTAGGGATATATCCAAGGAAAAATAAGCTTACAAGATTGTAAACAGGGAACCAGAGACATCAAGTGGCAAGTGAGGACAACTACAAACCAAAAAGAGGAAAAATACTGTGTAGTTACAGAACTTCTAAATGGTGAGGAAGTCAAGAGAGTTGTAAGATAGAATAAATTGTTCTAAACTCAGGGAGAAAACTATAAATCACAGGGTAACCTCAAAGAAAAATGATAAACCTTCACATCAAAATAAAAAAGAGGACAAGCACAAATATTCAGCAAATACTAAAACAATAGCAACAAAGGAAATCCTAACATAATTTATAAACACAATGAGTTCAGCCCAGAAAATTATATGGAACAAAGAAGCCAGGACCACCATTAAAAACTGCATAACAAAATGACAGCAACAAATTCATACTTGTCGATAATTACACTGAATGTTACTGGATTAAATGCCTCACTCATGAGACAGAGAGTTGCAGACTGGATAAGAAAATAAAACCCATCAATATGTTGTCTACAAGAGACACACCTTAGAGACAAAGACAAAAAATAGACTAAAAACCCAAGGTTGGAAAAAGATTTATCAAGCAAATGGCAACCAAAAAAAGAGCAGGAGTGGCAATATTAATTTCTGATCAAATTGACTTTAAGACAAAAACCACCATATGTGACAAGGAAGAACATTATATAATGATTAAAGGATCAATTGGACATGAAGATATAACCATAACAAATATCTATGGACCTAATGAAAGAGCCCCAAAATACATAAATAAGACTTTTAAAAGATTTGAAAAGGCAGTCAGTGTGGGATACTTTAATACACTACTTTCAATCAATGATAGAACTAGAAAGAAACTCAACAAAGACACAGAGGAGCTAAACAATACAATCCACCAATTTGACCTTATAGACATTTACAGAGCACTTCACCCAACAACAGCACAATATACATTCTTTTCCATTGCATGTGGAACATTCTCCAGGATAGACAATACGTTAGGCCATAAAGCAAGCCTTAATAAATTTAAAAATATTGAAATGCTGCAAAGCATCTTCTCAGACCACAGTGCTATCAAATTAGACATCAACAATAGGAAGATCAATGGAAAAATAGTAGAACATGGAAAGTGAACAACACCTTCCTTAAGAAAGACTAGGTAAGAGAAGAAATAAAAAATGAAATTAAAAAATTCCTTGAGTCAAACAAGAATGAAAATACAACACAACAAAATCTTTGGAACACAGAAAAAGCAGTGATCAGAGGCCAATTTATAGCAATAAATACGAACTGCCGTGGAGTCGGATCTGACTCATAGCGACCCTTCCTTGGGTTTCTGAGGCGATATCACTATGGAAGTAGATTGCCCAACCTTCCTTCTGAGGAGTGGCTGGTGGGTTGAACCAC
>NW_006921797.1:193656-203613 GCF_000298275.1 Orycteropus afer afer | reverse complement strand
TTGAACCGCCAGCCTTCTGGTTAGCAGTCAAGTGACTTAGCCACTATGCTACCAGAGCTCCCTCAACATTCTTTAAGGATATGGAAAAACTAATCACTAACTTTACATGGAAATCTCAAAGGCTACTAAACGTCTACAGTAGTCAAAACAGCCTGGTACTGGTACAATGACAGACACATAGACCAGTGGAACAGAACTGAGAATCTAGAAATAGATACATTGACCTATGGTCAGCTGACCTTTGAAAAAGGGCCTAAATCCATTAAATGGGGAAGAGACTGTTTGTTTAATAAATGATGCTGGGAAAACTGGATATCTATTTGCAGAAAAATAAAACATGATCTGTACTTCACACCATACACTAACTCCAGATGGATCAAAGACTTAAGTGTGAAACCTAAAACAATAGAGTTCCTCAAGGAAAAACTAGGGGCAAATTTAGGGGCCTAATACATGGCATAGACTAGCAAGCATAACCCAAAATGTGCAAACAGTAGAAACTAGATGAACGGAACCTTCCAAAAATTAAATTTTTATGTTATTCCAAGGACTTCTCCAAAACAGTCAAAAGAGAACCTACAGTTTGGGAAAAAATATTCCATAATGACATATCTGACAAGGGACTTATCTCTACAATTTATAGAAAACTCCAACACCTCAACAACAAAAAGAAATAATCCAATTAAAAAGATGGGCCAAAGATATGAATGGACACTTTACCAAAGAGGATATTCACGTGGCCAACAAACATATGAAGAAATGCTCACAATCATTAGCCATTAGAGAGATGCAAATCAAAACAACAATGAGATACCATCTTGCCCCAGCACTAGTAGCAAAGTTCTGCAAGACAGAAAATAACAAATGCTGGCGAGGATGCGGAGAGATTGGGACTCTCATACATTGCTGGTGGGACTGTAAAATGGTACAACCACTGTGGGAAGCAATTTGGCAATTCCTTCAAAAGTTGGAAATAGAAATACCATTTGATCCAGCCATTCCATTACTAGGTATATATCCTAAAGAAGTGAGAGCCAGACAAGAACAGATATATGCACACCCATGTTCATCGCAGCACTATTTACAATAGCCAAAAGATGGAAACCATCTAGGTGTCCATCCACTGAAGAATAGATAACCAAACTATGGTACATACACACAATGCAATACTACGCAACCCTAAAGAATAACATAGAATCTGCAAAACACTGCATAACATGGATGAACTTGGAGGACATTATGGTGAGTGAAATAAGTCAATCACAGAAAGACAAATATTATATTAGTCCGTTATTGTAAAAAGTCAAGGAAATGTTTATATACAGAAGGAAATTTTCTTTGTGGGTTACCAGGGGTGGGAAGGGAGGGGAAGGAACACTGTTAGATAGGTAAAGACAAGTATTGATTTGGGTGAAGAGAAGGGCAATGTACCAAATATGAGTGATCAACATGGTGGCATTGAGGAAGAGGAAGGCATAGAGAGCTACAGACAACAAAGATGAACGCTTTTACACATACAGTACTAAATTGTCAGTGAAGGCAAATATGGATGTATGGGTGAATAGATGGGTGGACAGGCTGAACTATTTAGGTATGTCTATGCAGGGTGGACAAGACCATGTATAGGGTTGGCAGACAATGTTTCTACAAGTGTATTTGTATGTTCTGTAAGAATTCCCAGGTGTATATCAGACAGTGTTTCTCTGCTATTCATAAGGTTTTCCCTGCCATTTTTTGAGAAGTATGTGGAGAAAGAGAGAGACAGAAACAGAAACAGAGACAGAGGAGGTATCTCAAAGAGATGGCTCACATGTTTGTAGAAGCTGACAAATCCTAAGTCCAGGGGTTGGATGTCAGGCTGGAGGCGTCTTCTGACTCACATAGCTACAAGAACTGATGAACCCAATATTGGCAGGTAATACAGTGGGCTGCTGGCTGGGGAGGCTGGTGAATCCAAGATCAGCTGGGAAGATCACAGGCTGCTTCCTTATAGGCTTTGAGGACAACATTCCCAAGATTGCAGGCTGTTGGTTTAAGATCAAAGAATTGGAGGTCAGATAATGATGAATCAGATGCAGGATCCTGATTGAGCAAAAAGCCAGAAAGTTTAGCCAGAATGTCTGTATATATTGGAAGTGGGCCACACCCTTGAGGAAAATCCCCTTCAACTCATTGGCTGCTCATAGCAGATCTCATCATGGAAATAATGAAATTTTATCAGACTTCACCATCGGGGTGATTACATCATAACTGCCAAACCACTGAGAATTATGGCCCAGGCAAGTTGATACATAGCCTTAACTATCACAACAACGAATCTGTGAAATACCTCATAAAGTGGATGAACCTGAGGACATTATGTTGAGTGAAATTAGTCAATCACAAAAGGACAAATATTGTATGAGACCACTAATATAAAACGTCGCACAGAAAGAAACATTCTTTAATGGTTACCAGGGGTGGGAAAAGAAGGGAGCATAAATCACTGACTAGAGGGTTGTTGTTGTTGTTGTTATATGCAGTCAAGTCAGCCCCGACTCATAGCGACCCCTCCTTGGGTTTCCGAGGCAGTATCACTACGGAAGTAGGATTGCCCAACCTTCCTTCCGAGGAGTGGCTGGTGGGTTTGAACCGCCAGCCTTCTGGTTAGCAGTCAAGTGCTTTTAGCCACTATGCTACCAGAGTCACATATTAACTTGTGTGAAGGGGGAGGCAATATACAATAAGGGAGAGGTCAGCACAACATTATCAAGGGATAGGAAGACACTGAGAGAAGTACAAGACTTAAAGGCAACAAAGGTAATTACTATTTGTTAAATACCAAATCTTATAATAACTGTAATAACAATAACCTGTAGGTGAATATATGGATGGACACATAAGCTGAACAGGGGTGGGAAGGTGACTGGGATTACACCCGTGAACATACATAAATTTGACAGAGGATATTTCTACCTATGTACATACATATGCTACAAATATATCCATGAATATAGTGTTGTTGTTGTTATGTGCTGTCAGGTCGGACCCAACTCATAGCGACCCCTCCTTGGGTTTTTGAGGCAGTATCACTATGGAAGTAGATTGCCCAACCTTCCTTCCAAGGAGTGGCTGGTGGGTTTGAACTGCCAGCCTTCTGGTTAGCAGTCATAGTTAGGGTATAAAAAAACTAAAACCAAACTCACTGCCATCAAGTTGGTTCTAACCCATAGCAAGCCCTGCTTGGGTTTCTGAGGCAGTATCTTTATGGAAGTAGAATACCCAGTCTTCCTTCTGAGGAGTGGCTGGTGGGATTGAACTGCCAGCCTTCTGGTTAGTCATCAGATGCCTTAGGCACTAGATCACCAGAGCTCCTATAGTGGAGCATACAGGGAACAAAGTTATGAAAACTTCTTAGCCATAAATGAACATCTTGAGGGAATGAGTTACTTTGGACCATAGTGTCAGGGACATCAAGGTCAATTGGCACAACATAGTCCACAGAGATAATGTTCTATATCCTATCTTGAGTAGTGACTGGGGTCTTAAAGTCTTGTGAGTAGCCGTCTAAGGTCCAATTACTGGTCACTCCCTGTCTGGAGCAAAGAAGAGTGAAGAAAATCAAAGATTCACAGAGACAATTAATTCAAAGGACTAGTGGACCACATGAACACAGCCTTGATGACTCTGAGACCAGAAGGACTAGATGGTATCTGGCTACCTCTACCAACCTCTCTGAAAGGGATCAAATTAGCAGGTCTTGGATAGAGTGGGAGAAAAATGTGGAACACAATTAAAAATCATAAAAATGACCAGACTCATTGTTCTGACAGAAACTAGAAGAATCCCCCTGACTATGGCTCTTAGTCACTCTTCAAGCTTGGAACTGAACTCACCCTGATGGCTCAACTTTCAGCCAAACAGTAGACAGGTCTTTAAGGTGAACAGTAATACAAGGGAGGCAGCAATCCTTAGAACAATCACCATTTAAGATCAAAAGGGCATAATTTGCCTGAGGACAAGTTTCAGAAGGCAGAAAGGAATGGGAAAGAAGGAAGGATGTAAATGAGAAACACAGGGATGAAGTTGGATAAGTAATGTTACCTTGTGGGGATTGCAATCAATGGCATGAGACAAAATGTATATGAATTGCTAAATGGAAAACTGATTTTCTCTGTAAGCCTTCACCCAAAACACAGTAAAAAACTTAAAAAAAAAAAAAAAAGAGAGAGAGAGATAGAAGGACCAGATTGGCATGTAGAGGTGGGAGAGGAGAGATACCAAGACACATGAAGGTCACCCAGGAACAGAAATTCAAAGAGAGAAGCATCCTCCTTCAGAGACAACACAGAGAGACAGCTTTTCTCTAGAGCCAGCACCCTGAATTCAGAATTCCAGCCTCCTAAACTGTGAGAAAATAAATTTCTGTTTTCTAAGCCCCCCCAAAAAAAGCTAAGAAAAAAACAACTGTCCATCTAGATAGAATTCTATGTACCCAGTCAATATACCTTTTAGCTGAGTGCTAAGTGGATAATATTTTTTCCCCAGACACAAAGATCTAGAAAGTTGACCAACCCTAGATTCTTGCATAAAAGTATTAAAACTAAACTAAAGGGTAGGACTTGGATCTAAGATCCTTCAGTTAGTTTAGAAAGTGGTATAACATATGCTATTGACTACTGATATATATATATATATATATATATATATACATATTTATATAATAATATATATACAATTATAATATGTATAATATGGCATAGTGCCTAAGGCAGTTGACTGCTAACCAGAAAGCTGGCGGTTCAAATTCACCAGCCACTCCTCAGAAGGAAGGCTGGGTAATCTACTTCCGTAGTGATACCGCCTTGGAACATAACAACAACAATATGTATATTTCGAGTGGAACAAAAAAGTCTAGTTAACAAAATTCCTTTAGTGGTGGAAAGAGGGTACAAATGTGATAAGGAATTATCTTATTTGAGAAGATAGAAAAAGTGAATAACTTTAGAGTTTTTAGAGACATTTATAGATAAAAATATATGTCATTTTGTATTAGGCAGACAGCAGCAAAAAAAGTAGGCGGTAATTCTATACATATCAAGCAAAGCTGATTTCAAAGCAATAGAAATAACAGCATATATTACAAATATCAAAAACTTAAAAATAAAGAGAAAAAAATGAGACCCATAATGAGAAACAAAATTAACCCACTTGAAAAATGGGTTTTGGTCATATAAATGTCCAAGAAACATGGAAATATATTTAACCTCATTAATATTGTTGTTGTTATTGTTGTGTGCTGTGGAGTCCGACTGACTCATAGCCACCCCTCCTTGGGTCTCTGAGGCGTATCACTACGGAAATAGATTGCCCAACCTTCCTTCCGAGGAGTGGCTGGTGGGTTTGAACCACCAGCCTTCTGGTTAGCAGTCAAATGCCTTAGGCACTACGCTACCAGAGATCCCACTTTTTGGATTAGTACAGATTAAAAATATAGACAAAAAAATGAAGGTGTAGGAGAACAATCACACTCATTCTTTATTAAACACACTGCCATCGAGTCGGATCCAACTCATAGTGAACTCCCCTCCTTGGATTTCCAAGGCAGTATCACTACGGAAATAGGTTGCCCAACCTTCCTTCTGAGCAGTGGTTTGTGGGTTTGAACCACCAGTCCCGTGGTTAGCAGTCAAACGCCTTAGGCACTACACCACCGGAGCTCCTCATTCTTTATTGATGAGGGTTAAATTGGTAGCTCTTTCTGCAAGTAATTTATGTCTCAAATTCTGAGTTGGACAAATTGTTTGACTTAGGGTATATACTCACTTTTAGAAATTTACTCTAAGAAAATAACTATAAAGATGTTCATCACATTGTTTAGAATACTACCTTGAGAATTTGGATGGGATGAAATAGTCATTTGAAAAATGACAATGCAAAGCAGACTAATACAGGAATGCTTTGGGACATACCTCACTGCTTTCTTGCTTTATTTTTTTGTCTGAATGATGAACCACTTTTGCAGGAACTATAAATGTCTCAGTGCTATAGATTACAGAAACATGTTTTCCTTTTTAAACTGTGAACATGATTTTATTGCTGTAAACCAGGAGTGCACTCGATAGACAATAACCAACCAGACTCACTGCTGATTTAGTCAGAAGGGTGAGTTAGGATTGGTTGCTCTAAAGACAAAGTCATCCTTCTTGGGAAAAATACCCCACCCCAACTCACTCAGAAACCTACAGCTAATTTACTTTTAAGACTTTCATTATATAGCTCAATTTTATGGCTATGGTTTTAACACCTCCTTTGAAAATTACCTAGGCTAAATCTACTTCCATAGTGATACTGCCTCAGCAACCCAAGGAGGGGTCGCTATGAATCGGGCGGACTCGACGGCACATAACAACAACAACAACAACAAAGTCACTGAGCCCTGTTCTGTCATTGAACCACAAATGGCATATGTTTGTAGGTGCTAGAGAAGTGAAGTAATTGAGTCAAAAAACAAACAAACAAACAAACAAAAAAACACCAAATCAGTGCTGTAGAGTCAAGTCTGACTCAGTGACCCCTCCTTGGGTTTCTAAGGTGGTATCACAATGGAAGTAGATTGCCAACCTTCCTTCCCAGGAGTGACTGGTGGGTTTGAACTGCCAGCCTTCTGGTTAGCAGTCAAATGCCTTAGGCACTGTGCCAACAGTACAGTCCAATTGGGAAATGTCTGTAGCTCAGAAAAAAAGTCCTCACCTCAAGAGCTTCAGATGATTAGTGTCATGAAGGAATGTGGACCCAGGGTTGTAAGATATTAATATTTTTAACGACTCTATGTATATGTAGGAGCTCTGGTGGTGGTGTAGTGCCTAATGCATTTGACTACTAACCAGAGGCTGGGGGTTCAAACCTACCAGCCACTCCTCAGAAGGAAGATCAGGCTATTTACTTCCGTAGAGATATCACCTCAGTAATCCAAGGAGGGGTCACTATGAGTTGAATACGTATGCGTGTGTATTAAAGCTTCCAATTTTTAAATAGTGACTCAAATTTTAAGAAGATGTTTTGCAGGCCAAATGAAACACGTCTGTGAGCCATATTTGGTCCCTTGAGAATCTGTTATCTCTGCTCTTCAGTGGAGAATTCTACTTTAGTTACTGTTGTGGATTGAGTTCTCCCTCCCTCCCTCCCACCCTCCCAAAACGTATTGCCTAGACTTGTGGATATAATCCTGTTTGGAAGGAGAGTCTTCCTTATTATGTTAATTAGATCATGCCCAAGCAGTATGGGTTCCAAATCCAATCATTTCATATTTATAAACAGAGTAGAATAGACACAGGGACATGCATAGATGAAGGAAGACAAATGCCGTGTTAGGATTGCCAGGGAACCAAGGAACACTTGGGCCTATGGACAAAGATGGAATCAACATTGCCAATACTCTGATTTGGACTTTTAGCCTCAGAACTGTGAGAAAATAAATTTCTTTTCTTTAAAGCTACCTATTATAATATTCAAGGAGCTCTGGTGGTATAGTGCCTAAGGTACTTGACTGCTAATCAGAAGGCTGGCAGTTCAAACGTACCAGCCACTGCTTGGAAGGAAGATGGGGCAATCTACTTCTGTAGGGATACTGCCTTGGAAACCCAAGGAGGGGTCGCTATGAGTCAGGTCTGACTCGACGGCATATAACAACATCAACAACAAATAGTGGCATAGTGGATAAGGCACTTGACTGCTAACTGGAAGGAGAAAGATGATTCAATCTGCTTCCATAAAATTTTATAGCCTTGGAAACCCTATGGGCCAGCTCTACTTTGTCCTATAGAGTCACTATGAGTGGGAATTGACTTGATGGTAGTGTATCGTCATCTTTTTAAGAAATGACTTATCAACTGAGATTTGCTTGCATCACTCCATGGCCCCTCTCTTTCTGAGTTCTTTTCACAGAAGTAACTATTATAGGGTATGTGCCCAGGTCACCATATACATAATTATATAAATTGCACTGACTAACCCAAACCAGAAGGCTGGCGGTTCAAACCCACCAGCCACTCCTCGGAAGGAAGGTTGGGCAATCCTACTTCCGTAGTGATACTGCCTCGGAAACCCGAGGAGGGGTCGCTATGAGTCGGGGCCGACTCGACGGCAAATAACAACAACAACAACCCAAAATAGGAGCTCTGGTAGTGTAGTGCCTAAGGCACTTGACCGCTAACCAGAAGGCTGGTGGTTCAAACCCGTCAGCCACTCCTCAGAAGGAAGATGGGGCAATCTACTTCTGTAGTGATACTGCCTCAGAAACCCAGGGAGGGGTCGCTGTGAGTCAAGTCTGACTCGATGGCACATAACAACAACAACCACAACCCAAAATAGTACTTTTGCCTACAAGTCCTCTTATGAAGTGTGCACCACCACTACTTTCTTCAAGAACCAATACTGCTCAGGATAAAAAGTCTCCATTTCTTGTGATCACATTTCTAGTAACAAAGGGCATTTTTGACTGAATTAATGGATAGAGATAAAACTGGTGGCCTAGTGCCTAAGGAATTTGACTGCTAACCAGAAGGCTGTGGTTCATACCCACCAACCACTCCTTGGAAGGAAGACTGGGCAATCTACTTCCGTAGTGATACCACCTCAGAAACCAAAGAAAGGATTGCTATGAATTGGATTCCACTCGATGGCAGTGAGGGTTTTTTTTTTTTTTTAAATTCCAGCTCACAGGTGTTAATTTGCACTATAGTTCAGTCCTATGTCAGAATTGAAACAGTACCAGAAAAGATTCCAATAAATAAACAAACAAAATAACCTATCTCATTGGACTTCACCAATACCGAATTAATCATTCTCTGGATCCCGAATTTGCTTCTTCTTCCATACTCCCTACCTCAGTGAACAGAGCGACCATTTGTCCAGTTTTTTAAGGCAGAAAATTGAGCAAATTGAGCGTGTCCTTGGTCTCTATCTCTTCTCAAGTGCCTTACTTCCAACCATTCATCATGTCCTGTCATTTACCTCCTCAGTTGAGTCCATTTCATCCTCTCCCTTTATCAAAATTCAGAATAGCATCATTTAAAGGCTTCCCAACTGCTTTCCTCAGCCCATCTTTGTCCCCTATAATTTGATATCTACACTGCAATCAGAATGACCTTTCCAAGGCAAATTTTTGTCATGTATTTTCAGTTGTCTTCAAGTTATTGTTGTGAGTTTCCATTAAGTTGAGTTTTGACTAAGAGTGACTCCATGTGACACAGTAGCACTGCCTCAAATGGTTTTCTAAGGTGATCACCAGGTCAAATGTCTGGTGGGTTTAGCAGCTGAGCACTTAACAATTTGCATCACCAGGGCTCCTTTGTCTTCAGGTTGTTCTGTGCGGTAGTATTGATTCTAACTCATTAAGACCCTATAGGACAGAGTAGAAATCCCCAAAGCTTTTACAGAGCTTACAAGGTCCTTTAGGATGATCCCTGCCTACCTTCCAATCCCATTTCTTACTTCTCCCCTTTGCTAATCTGATCATTCTAAGCTATATTCAGGTTTTGGAATCATGCCTTTCTTTATTTCCCTCATCTTTGGATTTTTGAACATGTTCCTCCCTCTGGAATCTTCTTCCATCTGTTCTTCACTTGGCTAATTGATGACAGCATTTCAGCTCTCACTGGGGTATCGCTTTGTGTGAGATGACTTCTATGGTTCCCCAA
This sequence comes from Orycteropus afer afer, assembly GCF_000298275.1. NCBI lineage: Eukaryota > Metazoa > Chordata > Mammalia > Tubulidentata > Orycteropodidae > Orycteropus > Orycteropus afer. Next base: position 193,933 of record NW_006921797.1, on the reverse strand, counting down.
TCCTGGCTTTGATGTCTCCTCTACTGTATTTTCTCCACAGTACTTATTACACTGTGTTGTAATTGTCTGTTTACTTACCTCTATGCCAAATGCCAATCACCAGATCTTAAATTCCAGAGGGCTGAGATCATCTTTGTTTTATTTGCCTAGAAATGAACACAGTGCTAGGCAAATAAAATGCCAAAATAGTTATGAAATGGTAAGCATTCACTGAATGAATAAACAAATGAACTAGAGTGTGTCTTAGCTAGGGATATTACTGACAGTGAAGTCTGTC
>NW_006921797.1:177823-192189 GCF_000298275.1 Orycteropus afer afer | reverse complement strand
ACCCACCAGCCACTCCTCGGAAGGAAGGTTGGGCATTCCTACTTCTGTAGTGATACTGCCTCGGAAACCCAAGGAGGGGTCGCTATGAGTCGGGGCCGACTTGACGGCACATAACAACAACAACAACAACATATGTAATAATAATATCTGTCTTATTGTTTTTAGTTGGTGTCAAGTCAGCTCCGATTATAGCAGGAAGCCCCATATACAACAGAACAAAATGTTGCCTGGTCCTGTGACACCTTCACAATTGCTGTTGTGCTTGAGCTCATTGTTGAGACCACTGTGTATTTGTAGTGAATAACAATTGTAAAAAGGTCGTGGTGACATCGTTTTCATCTGACCTCTTCTAACTTCACAAGAGAGGAAGAAGATCAAGAGGGAAACCAACAGCCCAACACCGATTCCCATGAGGTGGAGGTCAGACATGCCACCACCTTCCAACCTTTTCTTACCAATTCTGACACCATCCCTCTCAACAGCACTTTGCACTTCTCTTCTGGGTTTGATAATTCATTGCAATGGACACACAGAACTCATAGGCAATACTCACAATGATGGGGTTTATTAAAGAAATTAATAGGTTATAGTTCAGGTTCAGGAATGCTCAGGATATAATTCTTCAATCAGGACAGCTTCCTCTTGGCCATGCCCACATACACGTCTCCCATTAGCCTACCAACTCTCAGCCTGGCCTGTGCCCTGCTTAGGCAAGTGTTACAAAGTTTTTAGCTCTGCACATAGGTGCCCGGGGAGGCACCTCACTCTGCCAGCAAGCCTCCTGTCCAAAGGCACTCAGCTTTTTCCCTCCACGTGCTGGGAAGCCCACTGCTCTGTCTTGTGCTGGTCTCTGCTGCCACTGTTTCTCTGCTGAAGCTTCTCATCATCTCTTTCTGTCTCAACAAAGTGTTACAGCTCTAGCCCTGTTTCCTGGGTCAAGGAGATTCAGTGCAAGGATCTTGGGTCCAAAGGACATGCTCCACTCCTGGCTCTTCTTTCTTTATGGTAGTGAAATGCTCCCTTTTCACCTCTGGGATGGCTCATTTTAAGCCTAGCAAGGTGGAAAAACTGACCAATCCCCACTTGAGTAGGGTTGCATACACCTTATTTGCATTGCTTCACCCCCACGAGGAAGACATGTACCTTATTTATATTATTAGCAAGCTATTTTATCTCCATGGTGGGCTGTAAGCACCTCATATTTGTGTATTGTTGTTGTTGTTGTTATGTGCCATCAAGTCCCGACTCATAGTAACCCCTCCTTGGGTTTCTGAGGCAGTATCACTATGGAAGTAGATTGCCCAACCTTCCTTCTGAGGAGTGGCTAGTGGGTTTGAACCGCCAGCCTTCTGGTCAGCAGTCAAATGCCTTAGGCACTATGCTACCAGAGCTCCCTTACGAAAGCAGACTGCTGCATCTTCCTCCTGCAGAGCAGCTGGTGGGTTTGAACCACCAGTGTTCAGTTAGCAGCCAAACACTTAACCACTGCACCATCCCATATAATCATCTGGTAAGAGTCGCAAAGGCCAAGGATACAAAAGCCATGTTAAGTAATTCACTGCACTGAACAGTCTAGGGGGCTCTTTCCCCAGCACCATATTGGATATTTCATTTGATTCATAGGATTTTTATTGGCCAATTTTTGGAAGTAGATTGCCAGGCCTTTCTTCTTTGTTTGTCTTAATCTGGAATCTCCATTGAAACCAGCATCATAGCAACACATAAACTTCCAATGAAAGATAAGTGGTGACTGTGCTTGTGGCGCACTGGCTCAAGTCTCCGAAGACCCCCACTTCTGCATGAAAGGCAAGAATTCTACCATGGAACCACCATTACCTTTTAGTTGCCAGATCCACTAATTGCCAGCTGATTGCGCTATTGTTTTCAACATTGCCTTGGGGCATACATTGCTCTACAAACTAATCTAATCAAATTCTTTGAAAGAATAAATTCTGAGGTTTGCCTTTAGTTTTTGTTCTGACCCCTAGAGGACTCCTCCCAGCTGTCTCACCCCCCAGGTCTCTTCTGCAAAGTAGCTGGCCTGTACTGTTGTTGTTGTTGTTATGTGCTGTTGAGGCCCACTCTACCGATCCCTCCTTGGGTTTCTAAGGTGGTATCACCTGAGGCGGTATCACTACGGACGTAGATTGCCCAACTTTCCTTCTGAGGAGTGGCTGGTGGGTTTGAATCACCAGCCTTCAGGTTAGCAGTCAAGTGCTACCAGAGCTCCTACAGTCTACTTTAAATCTTGAATCTCCTCCCCATTACCTTTCACTACAACCTCCACTGTTCTTGAGAGTGTTTAACCTATAGGCTTGAAGTTCTTTACTCTCTGTTGAAAATGAAGTCAATTCATTTGGGAAGTGATTACTAGTTACCCGTGTTATGGCCTGTTTCTCCTCACTGGCAAAATGTCTGAGCCAGAGCTCGGAGCTGTGGGGGATGATTTGGGGGTGTAATTGTAAGCTCTTTGAGTGACTTCTCCAAGTGTCTGAGTGCTTGGTATTAGTGGGGGATAGGAAGGCAGCAGCCTAGGGTGTTCTCAGCTTGCCTTTCCGGGCACGGGGCCACCATCTCACTAGCTTGAGCAAGAGTAAACAAAACCTAAAAACTCAATAATGACCAGATTACTGGTCAGATGAAATCTGGTGAGACATTCTGGAATACATTCTGCACCTGGAATAAAACACACTCCCAGGGACTGGCTGTCAGCCCAATAGTTAACAAAATGTACACACAGACCACTCAATCCAGGATGACGCACCCACATACTCTATGGTAATACATCCCTTAGAGCAACAGACCACAGGGCACTGGAGGGGCAATATTCACACGGAGGAAATGCAGAACAAACAGGAGTGCATAACTATGAGGGACAAGGGGGATGGTTACAGGGTAGGGAGGGGAGGAGACTGGGTTAGGGTTGAACATGGTATATGAGGAATGAAACTAAATGTACACATAACGTTGAATATAAAACAAGCTCTTAAAAAAAAAAAAAAGAGTAATCAGGTAATAATTTTTCTCAGTATAATGTACTCAATGTAAAGCATTTGTTCCAGAAGTGGAGGTGGATGGAAAAAACAAAACCCTCACCCCTCTACTATAAGACCGGGACTTAACTTTAACAATAGGTAGCTGGCTCAGTAGGTAACTAGGGGAAAGATGAGAAGTGCTGCCATTTTGCTTCTCCTGAGAAGAAAATTCTCCATCTGTTTGCTGGATGGAGGAACCCTGTGCTCTGGGCTGCATCAGGCTAGAGTCGAGTCTCTGACTTGTTGAGCTGGCAAGGAGGAGAGAGGGAGTGGTCTTGGTTCAAATACAATACTCTCACCTGTTTTACAGAATTGTTGTAGATGTTCTTGAATAGATGTTTCTTCATTTGCTCTCCATTCCTAAGACCATTTCCAAAGGCTTTAAATGGTTGTTTTAAAAATAGTTTTTACCAGATTCATCAAAGAGCAGTCAGTAGAGTTCTCATGCTGTCATGATAGATGTCTATTGAGATTTTTTTTTATAAAGTTACATATTCACCTAGCAATTGCACTCTTAAATTTTTACTCAAGCAAAATGAAAACATATGGCCACAGAAATGTGTACAAGAATATTTATAATAGCTTTATTTATAATTGTTGAAAGTTGGAGACCATCAATAGGAAATTGTAAATAATAGAATTGCATATAATAGAATAGTTAGTACTCAACAAATAAAGAACTACTGATACATATAAAATATGAATAAATATAAAATATGTTGAACAAAAAGAACTAGACATAGAAAAGCACATATTGTGTAACTCCAACCTCAGGAAGTTTTAAAAAGTATGCACCCCATATTCATTATAGCATTACTCATAATAGCAAAAAGATGGAAACAATCTAAATGCTCATCAATGGATGAACAGATAAAACAAAGTATGGTACAAGCACACAATGGACTACTAAGCAGCCTTTAAAGAGTAATGATGAATCTTTGAAACAGCTAATAACATGGATGACCCTAGAGGACATTGTGCTGAGGACATTGTGCTGAGGACATAGAGAAGTTTTAAAACGTTAAAACTAAGCTATGGGCATAGAAATAAGAACAGTGGGTGCCAACGTAGGGATAGGTACTAATTGAAAGTTGGCACAAGGAAATTTTCTAGGGTCATGGAAATGCTTTATATATTAAGAAGGTGTTGGTCACACACACACACACACACACACACACAACTCTGAAAACCAAACTCACTTCCATTGAGTAGGATCTGACTCACAGAGACCCCTCCTTGGGTTTCCGAGGCAGTTTCACTACGGAAGTAGATCGCCCAATCTTCCTTCCAAGGGGTGGCTGGTGGGTTTGAACTACACCCTTCTGGTTAGCAGTTAAATGCCTTAGGCACTGTGCTACCACAGTCCTGTATATGTATATATATATATATATATATATATATATATAGATATATATATATATATATATATATATGTATATGTATATATATATTTACATACACACACACACACAGACACACACAGACAGAATCAGAAGACACACCCACAGAGAAAGAGATAACTCAAGAAAATAGCTCATGGGGCTGCAGAAACTGGAGAATTCCAAAACTGGCAGGTGAGATGGCAAGCTACTGGCTCACAGGGTTGCAGAAGCTGGTGAATCCCAGAATCAGCAAGTCAGGTGACAGCCTGTTAGCTTAAGTCCCAAGAACCAAAGGTCAGATGATGACAAGCTGCATGCAAGATCCAGAGCAAGAGAGAGCCTTGCCAGAGCATCCATATGTATATTCAATGCAGATCACACCCCCACAGAAACTTCTCTTACATCAGAATAAAATTGGTACTTGAGTAAAGATATGACCTGAGTAAGGGTATGACTTGGGTCACACCTCTAGTAAGGCTGTGGCTCAAAATAAAACTCACACTAATCCTGTCTCATTAATGTATAGAGGTTAGGACTTACAACACATAAAATGAAGATAATTATATAATATCACAAAATGGAGAATAATTACATCAGATCACAAAATGGAGGATAATTTCACAATACTGAGAATCATGGCCTAGCAATTTTGTGAGTGGATCACTAGGAATAATGGTGAATAGTGCCACTCCCAGGAGCTCTGGTAGCATAATGCCTAAGGCATCTGACTGCTAACCAGAAGGCTGGCAGTTCAAACCCACCAGCCTCTCCTCAGAAAGAAGATGGGGCAATCTACTTCCATAGTGATACTGCCTCGGAAACCCAAGGAGGGGTCGCTATGAGTCAGTTCTGACTCGACGGCACATAACAACAACAACAAGTGCCACTCCCATTTTCACCCACTGATTACTGGACTTAAGAATTCTAGCTATGAGAGAAAGGGCACTGTATACTGGATGCTGATTTAGAGCACATGCAACCTCCTGGAGAACATTGCCCCAACCCTGCCAAGTATTGCCACCTAGCTGGTGTGGTAATTGTGTTTTTACGAGACTATTCCATCATTCTTTCAAGTCAGTTGCATCAGGATGATGGGGAACATGGTAAGACCAGTGAATTCTTTGAGCATGAGGCCTTTACCATACTTCATTTGCTGTGAAGTGAGTCCCTTGATCCAAGTCAATGCTCTGTGGGTTACCATGAGGGTGAATAAAGCATTTTGTGAATCTCTGGATGGTAGTTTTGGCAGAAGCATTGTATGAGGAAAACGTAAATCAGTATCCAGAGTAAATGTCTATTCAAGTAAGAACAAAATATTGGTTTTCCATGATGGAAGAGATCCAGTTTAATCAATCTGCCTCCAGTTTGTTTGCAGATCATTTTGAGGAACTGTGCCATATCAGAGTCAGTGTTGGTCTCTGCTGCTGTCAGATTGAGCACTCATCAGTGACCATAGCTAAGTAGATCTTGGTGAGTGGAAGCTCATCTTGTTGAGGCCATGAATAACCTCCATCTCTACCACCATGACCACTTTGTTCATGAGTCCATTGGGGAATACCAGGAGTAGCTGGAGAAAGAGGATGACTGATTTTCACAGAATGTGTCATCTTTTCCACTTGATTGTTAAAAAGCCTCCTCTGCCAACATCACCCTTTGGTGAGCATTCAAATGACACAGAAATATTACCACTTCTTTGTCCCTTTCAAAGAAGTATATCCACATATTTCTTTTCCGTACATCCTTGTCATCAATTTTCCAATCATATTCCCTCCAAATCTCTGACTATCCAGCCAAACCTTTGGGCACAGCCCATGAATCCATACACAATTACACAATTGGCTATTTCTCCTTCCAAGGAAAGTGAACAATTAGGTATACTACTTGAAGTTCTACTCATTGGGAGGATTTTCCCTTCATCACTTGTCTGCAGGGAGGTTCCAGAAAGGGGCTGCAGTGCTGCTGCTGTCCATTGAGTGGTGCCTGCATATTGTGCAGAACCATCTATAAAACAGGCATGAGTTTTCTCTTCCTTACTCAACAGATCCTAAGGATCCCCCATGAGGCCATAGGTGTCAACTGGGAGAGAGATGGTAGTGTGACGGGAGTGGAGACCATGGGCATTTGGGGCACCTCTTCATGTAACTTACCTGTGCCTTCATGTCCTGATCTTGTATATATCACTTCCATTTGATGACAGAGTGCATGCCTGACACATCTGTGCTCTGTGGGTTAGACAACAGCCATTCATGAAGGCTTTCAGACTGCTTAGTGACTTGGTGGTCCATGTTTAAGCGTTCAGTCTCTACTAAGGCCTAGTAACAAGCTAAAAGCTGTTTCTCAAAGAGAATAGATTTCTGCTTGTAATGGCTTGTAGGACCATAACATGATGTAGCCACTAAGGAAAACAGTACAGCTCTTCCTTACAAAATTGGGAATACAAATACCATATGATCCAGAAATCCCACTACTAAGTATACATTGTTGTGTTACTACTCTTAGTGCTGTCAGATTGGTTCCAACTCATAGAGACCCTGTGTACAACAGAATGAAATATTTCCTGATCCTATGCCATCCTCAAAGTCATAGCAGTCCGTTGGTGCAGCCACTGTGTCAATCCACCTTGTTGAGAATCTTCTTTTTTGGTGATCCTCTACTTTATCAAGCATTATGTCTTTCTCCAGGGACTGGTCTCTCCTGTCCAAAGTATATGAGATGAAGTCTTACCATCCTTGCTTCTTAGGAGCATTTTGACTATACTTCATACAAGACAAATTTGTTCATTCTTCTGGCAGACCATGGTATATTCAATATACTTGTTCAATACCATAATTCAAAGGCATCAATTCTTCAGTATTCATTATTCATTGTCCAGCTTTTTTTGATTTTATATGAGGCAATTCAAAATACCATGGTTTACATCAGATACACCTTAGTCCTGAAAGTGACATCTTTGTTCTTCAGCACTTTAAAGATGTCTTTTGCAGTGTGTTTACCCAACACAATATGTCATTAGATTTCTTCACGGCTGCTTTCATGGAAGTTAATTGTGGATCCAAGTAAAACAAATCCTTGACAACTTCAACCATTTATCCTTTGTCATTATATTGCTTATTAGTCCAGTTGTGAGGATTTTTGCTTCCTTTATGTTGAGTTATAATTCATACTGAAGGCTATGGTCTTTGATTTCCATCAGTAAGTGTTTCAAATCATCTTCATTTTTAGCATGCAAGGTTGTGTCTTCTGCATATTCCAGGCTGTTAATGAATCTTCCTTTAATCCTGATGTGACATTCTTCTACATATAGTCTAGCTTCTTAACTTATTTGCTCAGCTTACAGATTGAATAAATATGACCAAGGGAAACAACCCTGACAAAACTTTCCTGATTATAAGCCATGCAAGATTGTTCTATTTGAAAAACTGTCCATTAGTCTATGTACAGGTTTCACACAAGCACAATTTAGTGTTCTGGAATTCCTCTTATTCACAGTGTTTTCCATATTTTGTTATGATCTACACAGTCAAATGCCTTTGCCTAGTCAATAAAACACAAGTAAATATCTTTCTGATATTCTTTGCTTTCATCGAATATCCATCTGATGTCAGCAATTATATCCCTCATTCCACATACTTTTCTGAACCTGGCTTGAATCTCTGGAAATTCCCTGTCTATATTGCCTGGATTTGAACTGTGCATTTGTATTATGGTGTTGGTGAAGAACACTGAAATTACTGTGGATCCCAGAAGAACGAACAAGTCTGTCTTTAAAGAAGAACAGCCAGAATGCTTCTTAGAAGTGAAAATGGCCAGACTTCATCTCAGGTAATTTGGACACGTTGTCAGAAGGGATCATCCCTAAAGAAGGTGATCATGCTTGGAAGAGGGTCAGTAAAAAAAAAAAAAGGAAGACCCTTAGTGAGACGGATTGACATAGTGGCTGCAACAATGAGCTCAAGCATAGCAAAAGTTATGAGGATGGTTCAGGACCAGGCAGTGTTTTGTTCTGTTGTACATAGGGTCACTATGAGTTGGAGTGGAATTGACATGCCTAAGGCACTTGACTGCTAACCAGAAGGCTGGCGGTTTAAACCCACCAGCCATTCCTCAGAAGGAAGGTTTGCAATCTACTTCCATAGTGATACCGCATCGGAAACCCAAGAAGGGGTTGCTATGAGTCGGGTCTGACTCGACAGCACATAACAACAACAACAACAACAACATGTATTACTCAAACTGTACATAGCTGAGACACAAGTCATATAGAGCCATAACACAAATGTTGTTGTTATGTGCCGTCCAGTAGGACCCAACTCATAGTGACCCCTCCTTGGGTTTCTGAGGCAGTATCACTACGGAAGTAGATTGCCTGATCTTCTTTCTGAGGAGTGGCTGGTGGGTTTGAACCGTCAGCCTTCTGGTTAGCAGTCAAGTGCCTTAGGCATTATGCTAGCAGAGCTCCTATAACACAAATAGATATATGCATACCCATGCTCATCGCAATATTATTTACAATACCAAAAATACGGAAACAACCTAAGTGCCCATCAATGGATAAACAGACTATGATGCATGCACATGATGGAATAAATTAAAAGACTAATGATTAATTTATGAAACACCTTATAACATGGATGAACACAGAGGATATTATGCTGAGTGAAATTAGTTAATCCCCAAAAAAAGATATTGTATGGGAGCTGTGATAGCATAGTGCCTAAGGCACTTGACTGCTAACCAGAAGGCTGGCGGTTCAAACCCACCAGCAACTCCTCGGGAGGAAGATGGGGCAATCCACTTCCGTAGTGATACTGCTTCGGAAACCCAAGGAGGGGTCGCTATGAGTCGGGTCTGACTTGACGGCAAAACAACAACAGCAACAAATGGGACCACTACTGCAAAAAGTCAAGAACAGATTTACAGACAGAGAAAGAAATATCCTTTGAAATTCACCAGTGGTGGGAGGAGTGGTAGGGTAAATCACTAAATAGAAGGTAGACTAGTGTTAAATGGGTGAAAAAAAAAGTCAAAACTCACTGCCTCGGAGTGGATTTGACTCATAGAGACCGCTCTTTGGGTTTCTGAGGCCGTATCTCTATGGAAGTAGATTGACCAGCCTTTTTTCTGAGAAGTGGCTAGTGGGTTTGAATTGCCAGTCTTCTGGTTAGCAGTCAAATGCCTTAGGCACTATATCACCTGAGCTCCACAAATGGGTGAAGGGAAAGGCAATATATAAGAAGGGGAAGGTCAAGGCAACAAAGGTAAATGCCATTACTTAACCAATCCTGAAGTAACAGTAATCGTAATAATTTAGTAAGTGGCTATATAAATAGATATAAAAGCTGAACTGGTATTGGAAGGCAAATGGGAACACTCTCATGAATATATAGAGATTTAACAGAGGATTATTTCTACATATGTATTTACACTTGCTGCAATTATATCCAGGAATACAGTAGAACATACAGGGAGCAAAATGATGAAAACTTCTTAGGCAAATACCTTGAGGGAATGAGTTGCTGGCCCTGGGGCTCATAGTCTTGGGAAGTAACAAGTTCAACCGACACAACACAAAAAATGTTCTTCATCCTACTTTGGTGAATAGCAGCTGGTGTCTTAAAACCTTGTGAGTGGCCATTTAAGGTGCTATTATTGGTCTTTCACCATCTGGAGCAAAGAAGAATGAAAATACATCAAAGAAACATGGAAACAATTAGTTTAAAGGACTAATGGACCATGTGAACCTCAGCCTCCATAACACTGAGAGCACTAGAACAAGATGCTACCAGTATTGACCACTCTGAAAGGGATCACATTAGAAGGTCCTGGATAGAGTAGGAGAAAAATGTGGAGCAAAACTCAAAATCACAAAAAAGACCAATTTCACAGGTTTGATAGAGACTGATTGAACTCCTGAGATTATGGCCCTTTTTCATCCATCAGACCTGGAACTGAACTGATGTCCATGGCTCAACATTTAGCTGAGCAATAGGCATATAAAGTGAATAATAATACCAGGGAGGTACACACTCCTTAGAACAATCAATCATATGAGATCAAAAGGGCAGCATTTGACCCGGAATACATCTCAGAAGACAGGAAAGGAGGGAAGGATGAAGGGAAACGGTAAACACAGGGAGGAAGTGGGAAGGTAGCCATTACATTGTAGGGATTACTATCAATGTCATGAAACAAAATATGTATGAACTGTTGTATGGAAAATGAACTTGCTCTGTAAATTTTCACCCAAATAATAAAAAAAGAAAAAAGAAGGAGGAGGAGGAGGAGAACAAGAGGCTTAGAGAGAGGAGATGATTAGTGTTTTTTTTTTTTTTTAATTTATTATGAAATGTTACACAAATATAGAAAAGCAAAACATTTATTGTGTTATATGAGTAATAAAGTGTTTTTTTTTTTTTCACCTGTTGGAAAAAAATATGACCTCTTCTCTCTCTCTCTTTCTTTTTTTAACGTAAGCTAGTTTGAGGAACTTCTGCCATTTGCAACCAAAGGGAACTTGACTAATACAACAGGACCACTGTTTTAAAAAGCTTCTCAGAGTTCTAGAAGGAGCCTGCAGGAGGTATTCAAAGACCTTATAAAGCAGTAGGAGTTTGATTGACTTTTTGGAAGAATGAAAAACTGAACATACTTGTTCTTATCCTCAAATCTGTGGGGAAAGCAGATGGATCCAGCAATCTCTTAAAATTGCTTGCTTGGCCAGATCACTAAGGACTAAAGGAATTTGTTATTTTATGAAATTAAAAGAAGGAACAACAGGGACTATTATCTAACTTCTGAAAAAGAAGAAAGCTTGTAGATTCTTAGGTCCAGCAGGAAAGAGGTCACATTAGTCCATTAGTCTTGCAGTACTTAAAAGTTGCATGCTTTCTGCCTTGTGGTTAATGTCAGCTATTTTCTGGCTTCTACATAAGGAGATTTTCCATGTTCTCTGTACAAAGAGTTTAGGATCCCAAATGTTCACTTTTTAGTTTAGTTCTCTTTCTTCAGGGAAAAAAATATAGCTATTTTATCACATTGATTCCAAAGAAATATTGGATAATCCTCCTAAATCTCTGATTCGGGAGTTCTAAAAGATGACAAACCATGCTGGAAGGGCAGAGGCTAGAAGCAGATGCTCTGCAGGAAAATCCTTAAGTTAGACCTTCCTATTTTTCAGTTTTAACAAGATAGCACTCAGGTTGATGCAGGCTGAGCAATGACTCAGTGGCATATTAAGTCTGAAAGAGAGATGTCGGGAGGCTAAAGATACTGGAAGACTTCACAGGGGGGCAATCTGAATCCATTAGGATGGATTTCTTTTCCTACAACTTTCCGTGTGTTCATCAAAGACAGACATATACCCACACACATACACACACAACAAACATATAAATACAAAAATTTTGAAAATAAAGGAAATAAATAATTGTGAGTAAATAAAATCACTCACGGCAACATTTTGTCATTTTCCTTCTAGTATTTTTTATATTTACATGCGTTTTTGAAATAATGAACTCACTGTACATATAGTTTTGCACTGTATTATTTTCAACATTATAACTTAAGTATTTTTCCATGTACTAAATAATTTTGTAATTAGTATTTTTAATGACTACACACTATTTTTATGTACAAAAGTAATTATATTTTAAATTAAAGATCCCTTTGAGAATTGGTTGAAAGCAAAGAATCTTCTGGTCCAGTGATTCTCAACTCTCACTATGCTTCAGAATAATGTGGGGGCTTTAAAAATATCACTGGTCGGGCTTCATTCTTAGATATTCAGATGCAGTTAGTTAGGAGTGGGGCCCAGACATCAGTATTATTAAAACCAAATGATTTTAATGTGTACAAGATTGAGAGCCACTGATTTCCTCAGAAAAATGTACATGCTCTCAAAATGTACTGTATACTTTGTTATGGATTCTTTGGGTTCAAGGTTATCAGCTATATTATAGAACACAATTTACAAAATTATTACCTCGTTTTTAGACTGACAGAGATCTTCCAATGCTTCTCCATTAGAAATAGTTCAGCATTATAAATAGTGGACATCTAATATTTATAATATTTTCTAGAGACAAAAACTGTCTTATTTTTCTGGGTCTCACAAGTTTTCTGCCTTTGACAGGATGCAGTCATCACTTTTCTAATAGTCTCTATTTAGTGGAAAATATTTGAGTTTTCCTTCTTTGACAGGTTCCTGTCTTACCCACATTCCAGATTTTGCAGGTTTTACTGTACATGGCAATTTCCTGGCTCTTCCTCCATATTGCCAAATCGCCTTAACTGGAATCCTCTTATCACATGCTTTTTTTCTCTAACATATATATCAGTACTTAGCCAAACACTCAAGGGGAACCCTTGCAGATCTCTGATGCTCTTTCTCTTTAGTGCAGTTCTCTGCTTTCTAGTACTCTTCTCTATAAATTCTAGGTACCTTGGCCTCTCCAAATTTCAATCCCTGTGTCTCCAAACTCAATAAGACCAAAGACCTTTGTTTTAGACTGAAAAATGCTCCCTTCCCCAAGATGTTCATGTTCTAATCACCAGAACCTGTTAATATGATAACCTAAATAGCAAAGTAGATTTTCCAGATGTGATTACATTAGGACCTTGAGATGGGAAGATTAACCTGTATTATCTAGGTAGGCTCAATGTAATCACAGTAGTCTTTATTAGAGGGAGACAAGAGGCTTAGGGTCAGAAACAGACAATGTGATGATGGAAGCAGAGAGATTGGAAGGTGGTATGCTGCTAGCTTTAAAGATGGAGGACGCAGTCCTAAGCCAAGGAATGGAGATGGCTCTAGAAGCTAAAAAAAGTCAAGGAAAAAGATTCTTCCCTAGAGTTTCCAGAAGAAAAGTAGCCCTTTGACACTTTAATTTGAGTCCTGTAAAACTTATTTTGAACTTCTGACTTCCAGAACTGTAAGATAATAAATTAATATTTGAAGCAAGGATGGCAAGACTTCACTTCATGTACTTTGGACATGTCATCAGGAGGGACCATTCCCTGGAGAAGGACATCATGCTTAGTAAAGGAAAGAGTCAGCAACAAAGAGGAAGGCCCTCAATGAGATGGACTGACACACTGACTGCAAAAATGGACTCAAGCACAGCAATGACTGTGAGGATGGTGCAGGAGCAGGTACTGTTTCACTCTGTTGTACACAGGGTTGCTCTGAGTTGGCACACACTTGACACTTAACAACAACAAAAGCATCTAAGTTTCGTTAATTTGTTGTAGCAGCGATATGAAGCTAATACAGGCTGTGAAATTTCCTCTTGAGCAGAGTGTTGTTGTTGCTGTTAGGTGCTGTCGAGTCGTTTCCAATTCATACTGACCCTAGGCACAGCAGAAACTCTGCCCAATCCCACGCCAGCTACGTGATCCTTGCTATATTTGAGCCCATTGTTGCAGCCACTGTGTCAATCCATCTCTTGAAGGCCTTCCCCTCTTTTGTTGACCCTCCACCTTACCAGGCATGACATCCTTCTCCAGGGAATGGTCCCTTCTCACAACATGACCAAACCGAGTGTGACAAAGTCTGGCCATTCTCACTTCCAAGGAGCATTTCGGCTGCACTTTCTCCAGGACAGATCTGATAGTTCTCTTAGCAGTCCATGGTACTTTCAGTATTCTTCGCCAGCACCACGACTCAAAAGCATCAACTCTTCTTTGGTCTTCCTTAGTCATTGCCCAGCTCTCACATGCATATGAGGTGATTGAAAATATCATGGATTGTGTCAGGTGCACCTTAGTCCTCAAGCAGACATCCTTGCTCCTCAGCACTTGAAAGAGGTCCTTTGCAGCTGACTTGCCCAGTGTTATACGTCTAATGTCCTGACTGCTGCTTCCATTGGCATCAATTATAGAACCAAGCAATGTGAATTCTTTGACAACCTCAATCTTTTCTCCATTTATTGTGATGATGCTTATTGGTCCA
>NW_006921797.1:175992-176588 GCF_000298275.1 Orycteropus afer afer | reverse complement strand
CATGAATTTTTGGTTTTCTTCATTCTTCTTTGCTCTGGATGAGGAAAGACCCATCATTGCATCTAGATGGCAGCTTGCAAGCTTTTAAGATCCCATTCACTACTCACCAAAGTAGAAGGTGGAACAATGTTATGTGTAGTATGTTATGGCAATTGAGCTTGATTTCCCCTGCAACTATGGTCCCAAGCCCACAGGTTCAACTACTCGGTCCCTCTTGGTAGCTGGCTGTGACCAAGCAGTGATTACAACCTTGACCCTTGTGAGCTCTACTATATACGTGGGAATTCAGATCATACCCATAAACTTATAGGACCATTGTCTGCCAATCCTAAACCTGTTCTTGGGTACACTCCCCGCTTCATAGACATACCTAACAGTTCAGCCTGTCCACCATCCATCCATCCGTATACCCATGTTTGCCTTCACTGACAATGCTGTACTATATATGCAAAAGGGTTCATCTTTGTTGTCTGTACCTCCCACGTACCTCTCTCTGTCTTGCTCTTCCTCAATGCCACTATATTGATCACTCACATTTGGTATATTGCCCTTCTCTTCACCCAAATCAATACTTATCTCTATCTATCTAACAGTGT
>NW_006921797.1:162070-162866 GCF_000298275.1 Orycteropus afer afer | reverse complement strand
AAAACTCACATCTATATGTCACCACAGTAGGACAAACAGACAGACAAGTTTGTCCTTCTGCTGGAGACCTCTCGTGTCACCCCCACCTGGCTGACTGTTCCTCTCTCTGGCTTCCTGGCTTTTAATCCCCTTTCTCCTGCTGTTCCAGCCTGCTACTCTGGCGTCCCTGAGTTGTCTCTCCTCACCTTAAGCCTGGGGCTCGAGGCGTTTATCCCCTTCCCTGCTCTTCCGTCCTGCTACTCTGGCATCCCTGCATTATCTCTATTAATACTATTAATAATAATCGTAGTTTAAAAACAGACAAATGCAAGCAAACTAAACACCAGAGAAAAGACAGAGAAAAAGAAAAAGAAAAAATTGGTGAAGGACAGTACAGGGCACCCAGGCTTGGTCTGATCACACAGACTGGGATGGAGTTGCTGCAGGCCCAGAAGGTGGGTGGGAGTGGGGGATGGCCACACCTCCATTCACCAAGGGGTGTGGGGTGTAAGAGTAACAAGAGGAATGTCACACTTTTTCTGTCATGCAGGTCCAGAATACCCTTGGGGTTACTGGCAAGCAGAGCCTGTTCTTAAGTCCCTGGAATCTGGTAGAGTGCTGTCTCTTTAAATATCCAAAATTGTCAAGCCACTTGTAAACATTCAAAATGGCGGTGCCCGGTCTTCAAGAATAATTCAAGGGGGATTCAAAATGGAGTCTTGTCAGTAAGCACCACACTATTTCCCTCTAGCATCTTAGTGCTTGAAAAACTAGGTACAGCAGTTTGAATTAGGGATTTTGGTGCTCTGAACAGCTC
>NW_006921797.1:161195-161783 GCF_000298275.1 Orycteropus afer afer | reverse complement strand
GTAACTTGAGTCACCTAAGTGCAAACGGGCACACGCAGCACCACTGAAACTCAAGCGGAGAGCTCACTGGTGCTCCAGGTGGGTGAGCTCGCTCTCCCCTCAGCAGGTCCCTGAGTGGGCTTGGGTCAGCCAGGGAGACATTGAGAGGTTGGTGCTTATCTTTGTCACTGATATCGGGACCACAGTTTACTACCAAGTACTCTCCCGACTCTAGCACAGCTGAAATTGCGTGCATCTTTGGCACCACAGGTAGGTGGTATCACAGACAAACTCCCAAACCATTAGCGGTCTGGGGGGATTGCACCAGCGCCATGGGAAGACAGGGTGGGGAGAGAGAGGAAGCCGTGGCTGAGTGCAATTCTGGGAATTTGGCTTGGATCAGCTTTTTGACACAGAAGGGCCTTGGAAGCGGGGTCTTTGAGTTTGCCTGGGCCTGGCGGAAAGTGGTGACTCCATAACAACAGGAATCTTTCCTGTGATTGAGCCATGGACTTATAACTAACTACGTCATCAATAACAGCCTGTACAAAGCCCTAGAAACCAACCCTAGCAACACCAAGCTTTCCTTCTTCTGCTCCCACCTTCTCC
>NW_006921797.1:157775-160750 GCF_000298275.1 Orycteropus afer afer | reverse complement strand
GATGGGGCAATCTACTTCTGTAGTGATACTGCCTCGGAAACCCAAGGAGGGGTCGCTATGAGTCGGGTCTGACTCGACGGCACATAACAACAACAACAATACAAAAACCTAAGTAAACCCCAAACAGAAACAAGGAGAACACAGACAGTTCCCTGGAGGAACTCAGGAAAATCATTGAGGAACAGAATATTAAGATTAATGCACAATCAGAACTCATACAACAACAGCAGTTAGAAATGCAGAAAATGTCTATTGAAATACAAAGCATGAGCACCGAAACAACAGAACTACACCACACAGTAGAAGCTCAAAAGAGCAGATTAGAACTGGCTGAAGAATGCATATCCCAACTAGAAGACAAATCCCTGTATGAAGAAAAATCAGGACAAAGATTTAAGAGAAATCAAGAGAGCCTAAGAATTATATGCGATGACATGAGACAAAACAATATAAGACTCACTGGAATTCCAGAACAAGAAGAGGCAAAAAAGACCACCGAGAAAATTGTGGAAGACCTGCTAGCAGAAAACTTTCCCCATATCATGAAGGAAGAAAATATATTTGTCCAAGAAGCTCATAGAACTCTATACAAGATTGACACCAAAAGAAAGATACAGAGGCATATTATAATCAAACTTTCCAAAACCAAAGACAAAGAGAAAATTTTGAAAGCTGCCCGGGCAAAAAGAGATATTACTTATAATAATCAAACAGTTAGGCTGAGCTCTGATTACTCAGCAGAAACCATGCAGGCAAGAAGGCAATAGGACGGCATATATAAAATTCTGAAGGAAAAAAACTTCCAACCAAAAATCCTATATCCAGCCAAATTATCCATCAAATATGAGGGTGAAATCAAGACATTCTCAGATAAACAGAAATTAAAAGACTATGTGAAAACCAAACCAACCCTACAAGAAATGCTTAAGGAAGTCCTACCAATAGAGAACCCACAACAGAGATCAACAAAACCAGGTATGTGACATCAACTCTAAAACCAAATCAGAAATAGATACTCATAATAAGACCATAAAACATACTACCTTAAATACCAAGGAACTCAAGCAGTACACAACAACAGCAACTAACCTATCAGAGGGAATATTACTTCTAGGTACAGACCCTCACATGGAGAGGAAAACACAACAATGTCTTTGCAGCACACACTGTTCTTAAAATATAGAGACAAGAATATACTCCAAGGTAACCACAGAGAAGAGTAACAATTCTTCTAAGCAAATCCAGAAGGAAAGAAGACATACGCGTTTCCTGACACAAAACTAACTATAAAGAAGAAAAGGGAGAAAGCAATAGCCAACAAACTGAACTCAGCACAGAAATATACATGGACTAAGGAATCACCAATGACATGACAAAAAACCATAATAGAATGAAACCAATCAAATCATACCTATCACTAATTACACTCAAAGTGAATGGACTAAATGCAACTATCAAGAGAAAGAGAGTGGCAGACTGGATAAGAAAAGAAGACCCATCGATATGCTGCCTACTAGAGACAAACCTTAGATACAAAGATAAAAACAAATTAAGAATTAAAGGATGGAAAAGAATATACCAAGCCAATGGAAACCAAAAAGGGCAGGGGTAGCAATTATGATTTCTGATAAAATAGATATTAAGGTGAAAAACATCTTAAGAGACAAGGATGGCATTATATGATGCTGAAAGGGTCAATTGACAAAGAGGAAGTTACAATAATAAACATTTATGCATCCAATGAAAATGCTCCAAAATACGTGAAGCAAATATTAACTGAATTAAAAGGAATGACAGACAACTCTATATTAATAGTGGGAGATTTTAACACACTACTTTCAAGGAGAGATAGGTCAACGGGAAAGAAGCTCAGCAAAGATACAGAAGAACTTAACAACACAATCAACCAACTGGAACTCATAGACATATATAGAGTACTTCACCCAACAAAAACACAATTCACATTCTTTTTCAGTGCACATGGATCCTTCTCAGAATAGACCATATGTTAG
Source organism: Orycteropus afer afer (assembly GCF_000298275.1). Classification (NCBI taxonomy): domain Eukaryota; kingdom Metazoa; phylum Chordata; class Mammalia; order Tubulidentata; family Orycteropodidae; genus Orycteropus; species Orycteropus afer. Next base: position 158,738 of record NW_006921797.1, on the reverse strand, counting down.
GACATAAAGCAAGCCTCAATAAATTCAAAAGTATTGAAATACTGCAAAGCATTGTCTCTGACCACAATGCTATAAAACTAGAAATTAATAATAGGAAGAGCAAGGAAAAAGTATCAAACATATGGAAGCTGAACAACTCTCTGCTTAAAAAATATTGGGTTACAGAACAGATAAAAACTGAAATAAAAAAAAAAATTCCTAGAAACTAATGAGAATGAAGATACATCCTACTAAAATCTATGGGACACAGCAAAAGCGGTACTCAGAGAACAATTTATAGCAATAAATGCATACATCAAAAAAAGAGGAAAGAAACAAAATCAACACTTTAACTTATCAACTACAACAACTAGAAATAGAACAACAAAAGAGTTCTACAGTATCTAGAAGCAAGGAAATAATAAAGATCAGAGCAGAAATAAATGAAACAGAAAACAAAAAACCATAGAGAAAATCAACAAAACGAAGAACTGATTCTTCGAAAAGATTAATAAAATTGATAAACCATTGGCAGACCTAACAAAAGAAAAGAAGGAGAAGACCCAAATCACAAGAATTGTAAATGAAAATGGTGTCATTACAACAGAACCAACTAAAATAAAAAAGATACTGACAGAATATTATGAAAAACTGTACACCAATAGATTTAAGAATCTAGAAGAGAGGGACAGGATTCTAGATACACAAGATCTACCTAAATTATCCCACTCAGAAATAGAAAACTTGAACAGACCCATAACAAGGGAAGAAATCGAACAGGTCATAAAAATACTTCCCACAAAGAAAAGCCCTGGCTGGCCCTGATGGCTTCACTGGAGAATTCTATCAAATATTCAGAGAAGAGTTGACACCTATGCTACTCAAGCTATTCCAGAACATAGAAAAAGATAGAGTATTCCCAAACTCATTTTATGAAGCAAGCATAACACTAATACCAAAACCAGGGAAAGACAACACTAGAAA
>NW_006921797.1:156080-157225 GCF_000298275.1 Orycteropus afer afer | reverse complement strand
TGGAACTAATAGAGAGGTTCAGCAAAGTGGCAGGATACAAGATCAACATACAAAAATCAGTTGAATTTCTCTACACCAGCAAGGACTCCTCTGATAAAGAAATAAGGGAAACTATACCATTCACTATAGCTACAAAAAAGATAAAATATCTAGGAATAAACCTCACCAGAAACACAAAAGACCTATACAGAGAAAACTACAAAACACTGCTACAAGAGACAACAAGGATACTACATAAATGGAAGAACCTGCCTTGTTCATGGATAGGTAGAATAAACATTGTGAAAATGTCAATACTACCTAAAGCAATCTATACATTTAGTGGAATCCGGATCCAGATTTCAACAAAAATTTTTTAAAGACATGGAAAAACTAATTACTAATTTCATATGAAGAGGAAAGAGACCTAGAATAAGCAGAGTACTTCTCAAGAAGAAAAACAAAGTGGGAGGTCTCACACTCCCAGATCTTAAGAACTACTATATAGCCACAGAAGTCAAAACAGCATGGTATTGGTACAAGGATAGACAGATAGACCAATGGAACTGAATCATAAGCTCAGATATAGACCCATCCATCTATGGACAACTGATCTTTGACAAAGTCCCAAAGCCCATTAAATGGGGAAGGGATAGCCTCTTTAACAAATGGTGCTGGCAAAACTGGATATCTACCTGTAGAAAAATGAAACAAGACCCATACTTCACCCCATACACAAAAATCCAAAACTATAAAATTCATCAAAGTTAAAATAGGGGCAAATCTAAGAGCCTTAATTGATGGCATAAATAGACTGTCAAGCATAACCCAGAATGTGCAGGAGATAGAAGAGAAGCTAGATGACTAGGACCTTTTAAAAATTAAAATTTTGTGTGTATTGAAAGATTTCGTCTAAAGAGTAAAAAGTGAACCTATAGATTGGGAGAAAATATTTGCCTATGACATATCTGACAAAGGACTTATCTCCAAAATCTATAGAAAAGTTCGACACCTAAACACCAAAAAGACAAATAACCCAATTCACAAATGACAAAAGACTTGAACAGACACTTTACTAAAGAAGATATACAAGCAGCCAACAAACACATGAAAAATTGCTCACGATCATTAATCATTGTTGTTGTTGTTGTTATTTGCCGTCGAGT
>NW_006921797.1:145754-154115 GCF_000298275.1 Orycteropus afer afer | reverse complement strand
TTTTGGTGTAGAGTAGCTAAAGCAAATGGAAGAAATGACAAGGTAAAAGATCTGAACAGAAGATTTCAAAGAGCAACTTGAGCAGACAAAGCCAGTTATGACAATGAAATGTGCAAAGGCCTGGACTCAGAAAACCAAAAGGGAAGAACATGCTCAGCATTTCTCAAGCTGAAAGAACTGAAGAAAGAATTTAAGCTTTGAGTTGCAATATTGAAATATTCTATGGACAAAATATTGAATGATGCATGAAGCATCAAAAGAAGATGAAAGGAATACACAGAGTCACTCACTGTACTAAAAAGAATCAGTTGATGTTCATCCATTTCAGAAAGTGGCATATGATCAAGAACCAATGTACTGAAAGAAGAAGTTGAAGCTGCACTGAAGAAATTAGCAAAGAACAAGGCTCCAGGAAATGATGGAATACCCATTGAGATGTTTCAACAAATGGATGCCCCCTGGAGGCACTCACTCGGTTATGCCAAGAGATTTGAAAGATAGCTACCTGGCCAACTGACTGGAAGATATCCATATTTGTACCCATTCCAAAGAAAGGTGATCCCACAGAATGTGGAAATTATTGAACAATATTGTTACTATCACATGCAAGTAAAATCTTACTGAAAATAATTCAAAAATGGTTGCAGCAATATATTGACCTGGAACTTCCAGAAATGCAAGCTGGATTCAGAAGAGGATGTGGTACTAGGGATATCATTGCTGATATCAGATGGATCTTAGCTGAAAACAAAGAATACCAGAAAGATATTTATTTATGTTTTTTGACTATGCAAAAGCATTTGATTATGTGGATCATAACAAGTTGTGGATAACATTGAGAAGAATGGGAATTCCAGAACACTTAATTGTATTCATGAGGAACCTGTACATAGATCAGGAGGCTGTCATTTGAACAGAACAAGGGGATACTGCATGGTTCGAAATCAAGAAGGGAACATATGAAGGTTGTATCCTTTCACCATACTTATTCAACTTGTATGCTGGACAAATAATCCAAGAAGCTGGATTATATGAAGAAGAACGTGTCATCATCAACAACCTGTGATACGCAGATGACACAACTTTGCTTGCTGAAAGTGAGGATGACTTGAAGCATTTACTGGTGAATATTAAAGACTACAGTCTGAAGTATGGATTACACCTCAATTAAAAAAAAAAAAAAAAAAACCAAATCCTCACAACTGGTCCAATAAACAGCTTCATGCTGGATGGAGAGAAGAGTGAAGTTGTCAAGGATTTTGTATTACTTGGTTCTACAATCAACACCAGTGGAAGCAGCAGTCAAGACATTTGATGACATATTGCATTGGGCCAATCTGCTGCAAAAGACCTCTTTCAAGTGCTGAAGAGCAAAGATGTCTACTTGAAGTCTTAGATGCACTTAATCCAAGCCATGGTATTTTCAATCGCCTCTTATGCATGTGAAAGCAGAACAATGAATAAGGAAGACCGAAGAAGAGTTGATGCTGTTGAGTTGTGATGTTAGAGAAGAATGCTAAGAGTACCATGGTCTGCTAAAAGGACTAGCAAATATGTCCTGGAAGAAGTGCAGCCAGAATATTATTTGGAAGGGAGAATGGCCAGACTTCATCTCACCTACTTTTGTCATGTTGTCAGAGGTAACTGTGCCTTGGAGAAGGATATCATGCTTGGTAAAGTGGAAGGTCAATGATGAAGGGGAAAGCCCTCAACAAGATGGATAGATACAGTGGCTGCAATGATGGGCTTAGGTATAACAAGCGTTGTGGGGCTGACACAGGACTGTGCAGTGTTTCGTTTTGCAGTATATAGGGTCACTGTGAATCAGAGGTGACTTGGTGGCACCTAACAACAACAACAACAACATAGAGAATGTATATGCAGGGAGGTTGGTAATCTCATAATATATATGATTTGTAAAAAATTACCTTGCAAATAATAAAGTGAAAACCAATTAACCAAGACAATTTGTGATGAGTTATCTAGTCAACTCTGTTTAACCATATAATATTTACTGAACACATAGACTCTAGGGACAATGACAATTTATGTTAGTTCTTTCACTTGGCACATCTGTGAAGAAGACTGCAAGGACTGATTCTTGTTGTTGGAATTTTCAGACATCTTTACTCTATAGTTATATTGGTTTTCAGTGATCATGTAATGAAGTTATTTTTATAGATCAATCTCTTTTAGTAAGCTTGACGGAAGAGTGGTCAGAGATTAAGCTACCAGAATGTGGTGGGTACTGAAAAAGTATTTACTTAATTAAGGTGCATAGCAATGTGGCAGTCAAGTGGTAGAACTATTGTCAAAAATTTTCTAGCCAGAAAAGTGACCTTACTTTTGGTTTATGAAAGTGGTCTTGTGAAAACTGGACTTTTAAAGATATTAATAAGACTACATTTATATCATTTCTGTTGAATGTAATTTGATGTTATTTATAAATCTGTTGTTATTTAGATAAAAGTTGACTTCCCTTCTTATAGACTTGGCCTGTGCTTATCTAGTGCAGTTTGAGTACCTAGATCAGAAGCAATTGTGGTACTTGTTAAGAGATGCAGATTTTTCTGATCTGAATCCAAGAACTATGCTGCCTGGAATTTACATTTTTAACAAGTGCTCCAGGTAATCTTTGGGTCAGTAAGAACCCCTCACTCATGTTGTTTTTTTTTGCTGTGGGAAGGGTTTCTCATTGACCCTGTTCTGTGCCTTGATCCTCCCACCTGAGCCACATGAGTGGGTAGAAGTTTGTCCTAGAATACTAATTTATTACCCATTTATGAGTAAGACAATTTTAGGACCCACCCCCTACCGCACTGCCATCTTTGGAGACTGCTACCAAATCAATCTTAATTAAGAATGTCAAATGAAAATGAGGTGCAGTTGTGGGCTCAGCATTTAAGTGCTTTCCTTACTAATGAGAATAAACTCCCAGCTGTTTTGCAGGACTCTTTAGCAAAAAACACATAGGTCAGCAAGTCTCTGTTTGCCACCACCACAGTTGGGCTGAGTCCTCAGAGGAAGGCTGCAATGCAGGCATGAACTAAAGTTCACATTTAATATAGGTTATTTGTGTGGACCAACCTGGGCCTACTCTGTGAATCAAGCTCAGTTTCAAAGTCAGAATGAGCCCTGGCTGAAAAGAAGACTGGCTATGTGCTAAACAGGAGTTGGCATTGGATTACTGGCGTGGCCATATCATTTGTCAGCTCTTTGACATTGGACCTTTCTGTGGTTTCAGCTCTTGTGGAAAATAATCACACTCTACCTATTTCAGCATGCTTTTGTGAAGAACTTTGAGATGATACCTTATCATGGTTCCTGGCATCCAATGGCCCAGGCAATAGAATTTTTTTTCTTTTGATTCTCACTTCTTACATGCCCAAATGTCCCTGTCCTTTGTTCTATCCTCCTATTAGTCTATATTCTACCAGGTGTAGGCTGATGGCAAGAGAGAAAGTGAATACTTTTCTCTGGCATGAAAATGCATTAAAAATTAGTTACTCTAACACGCTAATTGTCATAACCCAGCAAATATTCATTTATTCATTCATTTGAAAAAGATTTTTAACCACTCACTTGTAAAATATATTTAATTTTGTTCTATATAATATCTATTTACTGTGAACGGCAATCTACTTCATAGAGATACCACTTCAGAAACCCAAGGGGAGGGTCACTATGAATTGAATTGACTCGACAGTGGTGAGTTTGGTTTTTGGCTTTGTGAATGAGTAAAAAGATTATTAAGTATAAATCCAATGTATCAAGAGTCTAGGTGTTACCTGTGACTGCATGGCCACATGACAGGATCAGCAGTGCTTGTGCAAATATTACAGAAGTAGGCCTAAGGAAAAGTTACGTACAGCAAGACTGTTGGGACACAGACCATTTATCAAACTGAAGTCAGGCTGGAGGAAAACTCATGCTTGAACAGCCTATCAATCAAAGCAATTTTCAACATCCAGGGTTTGGGGTGAGTGGGGGTTTCCAGACCCACCTCTTTTGCCCACCTTTTCTCAGCTCATCTATCTTCCTGGCCTGCAAAAGACACAGTTGCAATCTGATTCATGGTGATCCTTTGAGGGACAAACCTGTGTTATACTAGCTATTTCCTTCTTCTAAGTGAAGGTCTGAAGAAAGCCTGGCTATTTGGGCCTGGCTGTTGTTGTTGTTGTTATATGCCCTCGAGTCAGACATGACTCATAGGTACCCCTCCTTGGGTTTTGGGGCTGGCTAGGCACATGAAATTCTTTCATTTCTACCTCTTCTACAATTGAAACTATTTGGAAAATTAAGCCAGGCTCTGATTTTCAGATTTGCACATTTTTTCTCCTTCACTCTATCTACCTCCTCTTTTTCATAGTCAGCTAGAGGTGATACTTCTTCAAGATTTAGATTAGGAGGAATAGAAATTCTCTTTCAGTCTAAGTAGTGTGAAATCTGCATTTTATCAGTGCTTGTGCAAATTCAGGTGTGTAATATTATAAGACATCTTAGCAATAACTGAAGCCAAATGACGTAAAAGGATAGTGTGGGAAGAACCCAAAGAAAGACATTTGGGTAAAGGCTTATGGTAAAATACGGTTGACCAAATATTTTTCTCTTCCATTGGTTTGCCAAAGGAACTCTGGTGGTGTAGTGCCTAAGGCATTTGACTGCTAACCAGAAGGTTGGTGGCTCAAACTCACCAGCCACTCTGAGGAAGGAAGACTGGGCAATCTACTTCTAAAAAGATTTATCACCTCAGAAACTCAAAGGGGGTCTCTATGAGTTGGAATTGACTTGATGGCACTGAGTTTTTTGTTTGTTTTCTTTTTTGGTTTGCCTAGGCATGTTGAACACTCCTCACCTGAAACCTTTAGTTAGTCCTAAAATATAACCAAGTGCTAAGACTTTCAAGAGACTGTATTAGAGTTTGAGAATATTAGAGAATTAGAGTATAGAGTATAAGAGTAGAAGGTTATAACATGCGATATGCATATAGTAAAGAATCAGTTAAGAAATATAATTTATAAATGATATTTTAAAGCAATCTAACTAAAAGTTGTAAGAATACATTTAATAAAATATATACAAAATATTTATGAAAAAATGATCAGAGTTTATTTTGGGAGAAACATATGTTCATGAAGGGGAAGATTCAAAATCATAAATACATCAATTTTCTTTAAATTAAGATATATATTAAATACAATTGAAAGAAAATTTCATTAGGGATTTTACAATCTCAAGTTAGCAAGAGGAAATAGGACAGTTAATATACATTAACTCACATAGTATTTAAGTTGGAAAAGTCTTTGTATCGTATAGTCCACTGTTCTTGATCCTTTGGGCTTTGGAAAATCTTGTGATGGCTATACCAACAAATTTTTTTTTAAAATATAGTTCAGGGTATTCCTGTATTCTTCAAAAGTCTATCCATTGATCCATGAACACATACATGATCTTGTCCAACCCCATTATTTCATGAATCTGGAAACTAAGACTCATTTATTCACAAATATTATTGATCATTGTCTATGTGCTTAGCACTCTGTTGTTAGTTGCCATCAAGTTCATTCCAACTCATAGCAACCCCATGTTTATCAGAATTGAACAGCTCCAGAGATTTTTCAAGGCTGTGACTTTTCAGAAGCAGATCTCCAAGCCTGTCTTCAAAGGTGCCTCTGGGTGAGTTCAAACAGCAAACTTCAGGCTAGTAGTCAAGCACTTTACCATTTATACCAGCCAGGGACTCCATACAGGACAAACTAGTATCTTACAATCTGGAGAGACAGATGAGAAATTATGGTATTTGAGGGACTGAAAGAGTGAAGTGTGAGATGGATATCACAAGAGCAGCTCCAGTCTAGGGAATGGTACCCAAATCAATGTCTGGGGCATCTTCATAGGCATGGCCCTAAGAAATTTGGAGAAGTGACAACTAGAAATCTGAACAAGCATCAAGATTGTCAAATTGCCTGCAGCAGGTATGAAAATAGCATCAGGATCTCCATGTGTGGTAGTTTAAAAACAAATTTAAAAAAAACCAAAACACTACCATCAAGTCTGACTCATAGAAACCTATAGAACAGAGTAGAACTGCCTCTTAGTCTTCCCAAGGTTGTAAATCTTTATAGAAGCAGATTGTTTCATTTTTCTCCTGTGAAGCGGCTAGTAGGTTTGAATGGCTCACCTTCTGGTTAGTAGCCGAATGCCTTAAACTTGTGCCACCAGAGCTTCTTAGTTTAAAAATATTCTCCACAAATTCATCACACCTCCACCCCGTTTAAAAGATGGAGATCCTGAATAGAGTGGGAGGAAAAACATGCAAGAAAATCCAAAAATTCAATAATGACCTGAATTACTGGTTGGGTGGAGTCTGGTGAGATCCCCTAATACTATGGTCTTGGGATACATTCTGGGATATATTCTGGGATGCATTCTGGGCCTAGAATAGAGCTCACTCCCAGGGGTTGGCTCTCAGCCCAATAGTAAACAAGATATACACGCAGACCACTCAACCCAGAATGACATACCCACATACTCTATGGAAATGCATCCCTTGGAGCAATCAACCATGGGGCACCAGAGGGGCAACATTCACACGGAGGTAATGCAGGACAAACAGGAGTGCATAACTCTGAGGGGCACGGGGGAGGGTTACTAGGCAGAGATAGGAGACTGGGTTAGGGTTGGGCATGGTAAATGGGGAGTGAAACTAAATATACATGCACTGTTGAATGTAAAACAAACTCTTAAAATAAAAAATAAAATAAAAAAAAAGGTGGAATCTAATTTTCTTCCTATTGAGTATTGGCTGGACTCAGTGAATCATTTCTAACTAACAGGATATGATGTTATGTGATGTGTATTGTGTCATGAAATAAGGTCATAAATTTTCTTTGTCTCTTTCTCATGGATTATTCACTCTGAAGGAAGCCAATTGCCACCTTAGGAGGACACTCAAGTGGCTCTAAAGAAAGGAACTGTTACAAGGAGCTGAGTCCTCCTTCTAATAGCCATGCAAATGAACCATCTTAAAATGGACCCTCCAATTCCAGTTAAGCCTTCAGATGACAGTAAGTCTGGCTGACATCTTGACTTTAACTCATGAGAGATTTTGAGCCAAACCACCCAGTTAATTTGCTCTGGAATTTCTAACCCCTCCCAAGTTACTAAGATTTAGGATTATTTTTTATACAACAATACATAATTAACATACAAACTCAAGGTAGCATAGTGCCTAAGGCACTTGACTGCTAACCAGAAGGCTGGTGGTTCAACCCCACCAGCCACTCCTCAGAAGGAAGGTTGGGCAATCTACTTCCTAGTGATACTGCCTTGGAAACCCAAGAAGGGGTTGCTATGAGTTGGGTCTGACTTGATGGCACATAACAACAACAACATACAAACTCAGGGTTGGAGGTTCAGAATTTAAGGTTAATGTGGAGGACTGGGAAGAAAGTGAAATTCTAGACAAATTGCTGAAGAGAAACTTGGGGCCAGGACAGAAGTCTAGTTATCAGTTAAGGTCACATTTGGTGTTTTTGATCTGGGCTATGCAAATGGTTGACAGGCTTAGTTGTTAAGCAAAAGATTGGAAGTTTGAGTCTACCCAGAGGCACCTTGGTGATCTACTTTCAAAAAATCAGCACAGTTCTAGTCTGACACACATGGGATCACCATGAGTAAGAACTGGCTAGAGGGCAACTGGTTGGTTAGTTTTTTTAGCAAGGAAACTTTATAATGATTTTTTGTGTCTTGGTTCTGCAGAATCTGTGTTGGTCCTGATAAAAGGGAATCAGGATGAGCTGCTAAGTGAACATTCAATGGCTGCATGTGGGAAGGAATTTAGATGAAGAGGCTGAAAACCAGATTGGGTTTGCATTATCCAAAATAAGGCTTCATATCTGGTGAAGGGAAGAAAAAAACTACTGACTAAGAATCAGAAGACTTGAGTTTTAAGCTCCTTCCTCTAGTAATCTCTTGTGGAAATTCAGGGCATATTTATTTTCTATGAGCTTTGATTTACTCATCTAAGAAACAAAGGGTTTGGTATAAATTAGTTCATACCCACTGCCACTGAGTTTGTTCTGACTCATAGTGACCCTGAGACAGAGTAGAACTGCCCCTTAGAGTTTCTGTCAATCTTACGAAAGCAGAATGTCTCATCTTTCTCCTGCAAAGTGGCTGGTGGATTCTAACTTCCAACTTTTTGGTTAGTAGCCCAATGGTTTAACTGCAGTGCCACCAGAGCTTCTAATTATTTCATAGATGATTCTTTTATTATATATATATATGTTGTTGTTGTTGTTATGTGCCATTGAGTCGGCCCCGACTCATAGCGACCCCTCCTTGGGTTTCCGAGGCAGT
>NW_006921797.1:129625-145599 GCF_000298275.1 Orycteropus afer afer | reverse complement strand
TATATATAAAAATTGGGTGAAAGTTTACAGAGTAAATTCACTTTCCATACAGCAGCTCACATACACTTTGTCTCATGACATTGACTACAATTTACCCCAATGCAACAGCTCCACTCCCACTTCCTCCCCATAGTTATTTCTTCCCTGTGTCCTTCCTTCCATGCACTCCTGCCCCCTGAGCTGTCTCTCTGTGCATACACAGCCCTTCTATTCTCCCATGATTGATGTCTCCAAGGAGTGTATCTATCTAATGTAAATGTTCAGCTCATATGCCTGTCTTTTGTTTGGCTGGAAGCCACAGGAATGGGTTCAGTTCCAGACCTGAAGGGCAGCTAGGGGCCGTAGTCTCAGTGGTTCCATCGGGCTCTATCATATATGATTCTTAAATTGATACAATTTTCCTATTTCCGTTGATGGAGTCTCTGAATGTATCACCATTTTATGGTGGCATAATTTGTTGTTACTATTTTTTGGCACTTCCTTAAGAGAAATTTGATAGAAAAGAGAGACAGTTCCTTGCCATTTTTCCTGTTTCTTGTCTATTATTATTATTAGATCGTGACAGTTAGGCAACTGACCCAAGAATGGTGATGAACCGAATTGGATTTTCCTCCCCAAAGCTGATCAGCAGTCTTTCACTATTGCCATCACTCATTTCGAGATGTGATTGGATTAAGTGACTCAAGTATCTGTTTTACCTTTTCTAGGTGTCCTGCTGTTAAGATTTCTTCTGAATACCATGTGGTTCATTTATTTAATATCCTCCAGGATCTCAACTTGCACACTTATGAAAAAAATGCTATATTTATGATGAAGAATATAATGTTTAAATTCAGATGCAAATACACATTTTAAGCCAAATTTCCTGTACCTAGCCAGCCTCCGTTAGAAATATTTGAACAAAACACTTCCCAGAAGCTTTCAAAAGTTTACTTAAGACTATTTTAAAAGGGAAAAATTACCTGCAGTTTTATAATTAAATGCTATACTTTTTATACATATTATTAGAAGTTTAGTCCTTTAAGTGATCTCAAATGACCAAACATTTAAAATTGTTCTCTGTGTAATCTCTGACCTTAATCTCTGGTGGGAGTACATCTATTACAATCTCAGAAAAAAAAATTATTGTCAAACAAATACAAATGGCAAAAAACAAAACAAACAAACAAAAAAGTGATTTTAAACATTAGAGTAATTAAATTTTGTTTGTATATATGCCTAACTATTATGCTTAAGTACATGAATTACTAATAATTAACTATTTTGACACATAAAAATGGCAGTTTTATACAATCAAACATATTATGTTGTTGTTGCTGTTATTGTTATGTGCCATCGAGTTGGACCCGACTCATAGCGACCCCTCCTTGGGTTTCCGAGGTGGTTTCACTACGGAAGTAGGTTGCCCCACCTTCCTTCTGGGGAGTGGCTGGTGGGTTTGAACCGCCAGCCTTCTGGTTAGCAGTTAAGTGCCTCAGGCTCAATATACTACAGTAGTTATTTTTGGTGACATAGATAAGAAGCCAAAGATAAAATGTTACATAGGTCTTTGAAGTTGTTATTTACTTGATGTGTATGTGAATGATTTTATCACATATACCACTAAATTTTTATTTAACTGAATTGTTAAAAAATGTGTAGCATATGTTCTTTTATAAATCTTGATAAATAAATCCAACATAAATCTTTACAGTTTTAACAAAAAAAGTTGAAGACTGAGATGGGGGCTGAATTTCATTTTTAATTAAATGCCTTTTTTCCACCCCAAGTTTCCTGTAGGTAAACATTTGAAAGTTTCTATCTTAAAATTTTTATTCCACAGATAACTAATCTAAAACACATTGTCTATTTTGATTCTTGTGTTACAGAATCATTTTAGAAGACCCTAGAAAGACCAAGCTAGTCTCTTGGTAGCAGCATAAGTTAATGAAGGGTAGACCTAGTTGCACAATAAGCTTCCATTGTATAAGCCACCTAGTTTGTGGTATTTTGTTAAAGCAGCCCTAGGAAATTAATACACTATTCAAATAACAAATATAAGGAAGGTTGAAGATCTCACTCAACTGCTTTGCCATTAATTTAGTTTCAATTTACACATCTCCAGAATCTCTATGCTCCATGAATAATGTTATGTGCATCTGTCTACACTACCTTATTCAATCGCCATAACAATCCTTTGGGAAGATTGTCTTTGTCATCTCCCCTTACCTTATAGCTGAGGTCGAGCCAGGACTCAGAGCTCCTATCTCTAATCTCAGGGTTCTTCCTCTACACCTCCACAGTCTTCCTTTGATGATAATAACAACAACAATAATAACTGTACCAGCAAGAATGGTGTGGGGTCCTGAAAGTATGAATTGAGGCCACGTCTCATTACATTCAAGAATATTTTTCAGTGTTTGTTTTATAAACACTTCAATAAACACTTCATGCGAAGCAGTACTTAATAAACACTCATGTCCTTATCAAATGGTTTTCTCCTTTTATCATGGGGACTTGAAATATAAAGGCATGATCATGAAAGAAAATCAGCCAAGCACTTTATGACACCCATACTGGTGAGCCAGTAACTCAAAGAAAGGTAATTATTAGAATTGTCAGAAAATGTTCTCAGTTCTAATGAAAGCTTTTCCTTGGGGAAGCTTTTGGTGGTAGTTATTCACACAAATTATTTCTCAGGAGCCCACGGCAGATTGACTAGACCAATTTTCAATTAAACTGCAGTGCTTTCCAAGTGGCTGAAGAGTGAAAAACATTTTTTTTTTTTTTTTTAAAGAGAGCAGTTTCCTATCTAATAAATAACTACCTGACATGTTATGAAATTTAATAGTAGCTGTGGTATTGTACATCAAAAAAGTAAACTGCTGTGCATGAAGTTAACAAATTTTAGGTGTGGTTACTGCCGGCTTACACTTTCATATTCGCTTCAAGCAGTGGCAGATCATGAAAAATCACTACCTCAGCTTTTGACTCCACATCAGAGTGCAGCAATATCTAAGACAAAGCTAGTCTCCTTACAAAGAATTATGAGTGACTTCTCTGCTTTGATTTTCTCTCTATTTATGTATACTGGTATGTTACTACTGGACATTAATGTGAAACTTAATAAAATCATAGCCAAAATCTCTGTGAATATAGTTGGTAGTACCTCCAGCCTGTATTTCTAAGATCTTTTTTGTATAGTACTAGCAGGTCCCTGGGTGGTGCAGGTAGTGGTTTGCTCTTAGCTATTAACCGAAAGTGTCCTGGTTTGAATCCACCCAGGGGCACCACGAAAGAAAGCCCTGGTGATCTTCTTCTGTAAGATTATAGCAAAGAAAGCCCTATGGAGCAGATCTACTCTGAAGCACATGGAGTTGTCATGAGTCAGAATCAACTCAATGGCAATGGGCTTTTAACAGAACCCAATATAAGGCATTGATATGTCTATCTCAAAAGGGTAGGGATTGTTCTTTAATATTTTCTACTTTTCTAATGCTTGAAACAATGAAATGCATTTCATCAGATATTTGACCATGTATCACAAACATCCATTTTTTTGTCAGACTGCATCGTTTTCTGCACTGTCAGTGCCATTATCCTTTGGGAACTATCCTTTCCTCACTTTCAGTTCATATAATTTTGGGCATGGGGTTGGATGGCAATGGAAAGGTGACTTCAATCCCAAGCCCCAAACTGGCCAAATTATGTATTTCTTTCCAGTGATCCATGACAAGCATTTAAACAAAGTTGGTCCAATGAGAGAGTCTCGGGACTTTGGCAGACTCACTTAAAAGAGTCACCTACCTACTTTATTCTGTGACTCGTAAACTAATAGAACTAAGCCCTAAAACTCCGGGTGGAAATATCAGTACCACATGGGAGAAGTTCTAAGAAGGACCAAGGATGAAGACACTTAAGAGAAAGGAGAAGCAAGACTGGCAAAGACATTCCTGATGAAATCAGTTGGGTACCTGGCTTCAGCTTTGTCATGGACTTCTTATTTACGTGAACTATTAATTTCCCAATTGTTTGACCTGTTTGAATTGAGCTTGTGTCTTTGACTCCTGTTCTACTTCCACCAGAGTTCAGTAATGCTTTCATATTGGATTTGAGTAGAGACTATAGAAGCCAGAATAGTTAATGGGGCTACTTAGCCTTAGTAATTTTCCCACTGTTAGCTTGGTGTTTGTCAAATGGATGCATAAACAAGCAAATACATTAATTAATTAATTAATATCTGCAACAAGACTGATGTATAGGCCCCTCAAATTGTTCACACATGTGCTTCTGCACCTAACATTCAATATGGAACTCTTTGAGGCCACACCTTCCATTGACAACATTGTCCTTCCATTGCCCAACATTGGCACTGAAATACTAACTACTGAAATACCAGTGGCAGGGGTCAATACATGTGGCCCATCATTTTATAGGTCAACAAACCAAGTTACATATTCTACTGGATAGAGAATGGAAGGGTGAAATTTCCCCAGGACTTATCTCAACTCTGTCTTATACTATGACCGTTTTTCTCTTCTTAACACCATGGTCTATTTTGTTGCTGAGTTTCTTCACATATAAAGGGGGAAAGATTTATTTTTTATAGGTATAGCAAGGAACAGAAGGCTGAATAAAACAGTTCTTTTCATCTTAAAGTTCCAGTGGTGATTTCATTTTTATTATTTCATTAAAGTACGTAAGTAAAAGAACAAAATAACGAAGACCTTGGTGAAAAGCCATAGGGTTTTGCCTGAAAATTAACTGTATCTCCTAGGATACAGTTACAGCTGTGGCATCATGTTTCACTATTTGAGGGAAGCAACTGAAGAGATACAATAACATGCTAAAGGAGGAGAATACAGGTCATTTTCAAATGTGACAAAGGATTTGGGCCAGTGAAGTCAGTTATTCTTGCTTTGATAATTAATCAAGAGAAGGTGCACAAAAAATACTCGGAAAATGTCTACATTGGTCAGTATTTAATTTAGAAAATATGATATAATTTTAGGATTTAGCATTACAAATACAGTTGACTTCACTGGAATGTACTCATGACAGGGTTTGAATCTCATGGTTCTTTCTAATTTTAGCCACATCCAACTGTGTAAATTGGGAAAGCTATAAAATGTTGGTTTCTGTGAACTAGAAACAAAAACTAAATCCGCAGGTTATAGCTGTTGAAGTAAATGAAATGATGATCATCATTACAAATAACAGTAACTTAATTTAGCACCTACTATTGGCCAAGCAAAGAGCTCTGGTGGTATAGTGGTTAAAGGCATTTGGCTGGTAACCAAAAGGCCAGTAGTTCAAACCTACCATCTGCTCCATGGAAAAAAGATGAGGAAGTCTGCTCCATAAAGATTTACAGCCTTGGAAACCCAATGGGGGTTGCTATCAGTTGGAATTGACTCGATGGCAGTGAGTGTGGTTTTTTTCTTTTATAGGCCAAGCACTGTACTAACTGTCCTAGTATTTAGTCCTTGGGAGTGCTTATGATGTAAGGCTATCAAGTTCTACATTTTGCAGATAGGGAAGACGGTGAGGGAGGTGTGCAGAGTGTTTAAATACCTTATGTAGGTCACACAACCACTGAATGGCAAAGCAGGATTTTGCAAGGTTTTTTTGACTTAATTGTGGTAAAATAAATAAAACAAAACATTTGCCATTTTAACCATTTTAAAATTCAGTGACATTAATTATATTCATAATGTTGTGCAACAATCACTATTCCCAAAAATCTCCTTACCTCAAAAAAAAAAAAAAAACAACCTAAAACCCAATTCATTGCTGTTGAGTCAATTCCGACTGATAACGACACTATAGGACAGAATAGAACTGCCCAACAGGACTTCTAGGCTGTAAATCTGTATAGAAGCATACTGTCACATCTTTCTTCTGCAGAGTGGCAGGTGGGCTCAAACTGTCAACTTTTCAGTCAGCAGGGAGTGCTTAACCACTGCACAACCAGGGCTCTTTAACAGAAACTCAGTATTCTTTAAATAAAATCTCCTATTTTTCTCTCCCCATAGCCCTTGGTAATCATTACCCTACTTTTGTTCCTATGTTGTTGTTGTTAGGTGCCATTGAGTCAGTGCTGCCTCATAGCTACAACATAGTACAACAGAATGAAACATGGCCTGGTCCTGCATGATCCTCACAATCATTGCTGCGTTTGAGCCTATTGTTCCAGCCACTGTGACAATTCATCTCAGTGAGGGTCTTCCTTACCAAGCACATTCTCCTTTCTGATAACATGTTCAAAGTATGTGACATTCTTCCATCCTTGTTTCTAAAGAATATTCTGGCTGTACCTCTTCCAAGATGGATTTGTTCATTCTTCTGGAAGTCCATGGTATATTTAATATTCTTTGCCTACACCATAATTCAAAGGCATCAATTTTTTTTTTTTTTTGGCCTTTCTTATTCATGGCCTGACTTTTGTACGCACATGAGGTGACTGAAAATACTATGGCTTGGCTCCGGTGCACCTTAGTCCTCAAAGTGACATCTTTGCTTCTGAACACCTTAAAGAGGATTTTGGCAGGAGATTTGCCCAATGCGATACTTCATTTGATTTCTTGACTGTTGTTTCCACAGATGTTGATCTAAGACAAACGAAATTCTTGACAACTTAAATCTTTTCTCCATTTATTAGGATGTTGGTTATTGGTCAAGTTGTGAGGATTTTTGTTTTCTTTATGTTGAGATGTAATCCATACCGAAGGCTGTAGTCTTTGCTTTTCATCAGTAAGTGCTTCAAGTCCTCTTCGCTTTCAGCAAGCAAAGTTGTGTCATCTGCATATCACAAATTGCTAATAAGTTTAGCAATTTGTGCCAACAAATGCTATGTTGCCATGTTCCTCTTTATGTAGCTCGACTTCTCAGAGTATATGCTCAGAACACAGAATGAGTAACTATGGTGAAAGGATACAATCCTGAAACACACTTTTACTGATTTTAAATGACACTATATCTCCTTCTTCTGTTTGAACAACTGCCTCTTTGTCTATGTACGGGTTCCACATAAGCACAATTAAGTGTTCTGGAATTTCCATTCTTTGAAGTATTATCCACAATTTGTTTTAATCCACACAGTTGAATGCCTTTGCACAGTCAATAAAACACAGGTAAACATCTTTCTGGCATTCTCTGCTTTTAGCCAAGATACATTTGACATCAGCAATGATTTCCTTCATTTTGTGTTTTCTTCTTACTGTGGCTTTAATTTTTGTCAGTTCCTTGTCCAGATACAGCTGCAATCATTTTAAAAATTATCTTCAATAAAATTGTACTTGCATGTGATATTCATGATATTGTTAGAAAACTTCTGCATTCCATAGGGTCACCTTTCTTAGGAATAGGCATGACTTTGAATCTCTTTCAGTTGAGTAGGTAACTGTCTTACAAATGTCTTGGCATAGATCAGTGAGCATCTTCAGCACTGCATCCATTTGTTGAAACATTCTGATTGATATTCCATTTATTCCTAGAGTCTTGTTTCCTGTCAATACCTTCAGTGCAGCTTGAACTTCTTCCTTCCATACCATCAGTTCTTGATCATGTGCTACCTTCTGAAATGATTGAATGTTGACCAATTCTTTTTGGTATGGTATCTATGTGCATTTCTTTCATAATTTGATGCATCTCACATCATTCAATATCTTTCCCATAGAATTTTTCAATATTGCAATTCGAGGCTTAAATTTTTTCTTCAATTCTTTCAGCTTTAGAAATGCCCAGTGTGTTCTTTCCTTTCGTTTTCTAACTTCAGGTCTTTGCACATTTCATTTTAATACTTTATTTTTATTTCTCAAGCTGCCCTTTGAAATCTTCTGTTCATGTCTTTTACTTCATCATTTCTTCAGCTCACTTTATCTATTCTACATTCAAGAGCAAGTGCCAGAGACTCTTCTGACATCTATTGTGATCTTTTCTTTCTTTTTAATGACTGTATTTTTTTTTTTTACTTTTATTGTGGTGAATACATAAGACAGTCACCAGCACAACAACTTCCACATTTATAGCTCAGGGACGTTGATGACATTTTAATGTTGTGCCACCATGATTGCTATCCTTTTCCAAAACATTCCACCATCACTACTATAAACTTAATGCCCTGGAAATAAATAAATAAGCTTCCCCTTTTTTCCTCCCCCTACCCCTGCTAACCACTAATTAATCTTTGATTTTCTTATGTGTATAGGGGTTGCTATGAGTCGGGTTTGACTTGATGGCACATAACAACAACAACAATAGATATACACATTTTCCATCTCCTCCTCTTCCATCCCTGGAATTTTCCTTCCCATACCTGGTAACCGACAAAGAATTGATGTCATCCCACAACTCATCTGGTTTTTGGTCATTGGTTTCAATGTGTCAAATCTATTCTTCAGATGGTCTCTAAATTTGGGTGACATATAATCAAGGTCATATTTTGGCTTGTGGACTTGTTTTAATAGTCTTAAGCTTCAACCTGAACTTGCATATGACCGATTGATGGCCTGTTCCACAGTCTGCTCATGGCCTTGTTTTGGCTGAAGATATTGAGCTTCTTCATGTCCTCTTTCCACAGATGTAGTCAATCTGATTCCTGTGTATTCCATCTGGCACAGTCCATTGTATAGCTGCCATTTATGTTGTTGAGAAAAGATATTTGGAATGAATAAGTCATTGGTCTTGCAAAATTCTATCCTGTGATCTCTGGCATCATCTCTATCACCAAGGACATATTTTCCAACTACCAGTGATTCTTCTTTGTTTCCAACTTTCACATTCCTATCACTGGTAATAATCAATATATCTTGATTTCATGTTTGGTCAATTTCAGACTGCAGAAGTTGGTAAAAATCTTCAATTTCCTCATCTTTGGCTTTGATGGTTGACACTTAAGTTGAATAATAGTAGTGTTAACTGTTCTTCCTTGTAGGTATATGGATATTATCCTGCCACTGACAACATTGTACTCAGGACAGATCTTGAAACATTGTGATGATGAATGCCATGCCATTCTTTTTCGACTTGTCATTCCCAGCATAGCAGATCATATGGTTGTCTGATCCAAAATGGCCCAAACCAGTCCATTTCCGCTCACTAATGCCTATGCTATTGATCTTTATATATTCCATCATTTTTGACAACTGCCAATTTCCTAGATTCATGCTTGGTACATTTCACATTCCAATTGTTAATGGATGTTTGCAACTATTTCTTCCATTTTGAGTCATGCCACATCAGCAAATGGAGGTCCTGAAAACTTTACTCCATCCATGTCATTAAAGTCAACTCTAGTTTGAGGAGACAGCTCTTCCCCAGTCATATTTTAAATGCCTTCTGACTTGAGGGGCTCATCTTCTGGCACTATATCAGACAATGTTTTGGGGCTATTCATAAAATTTTCCAGTAATACATCAGACAGTGTTTCACTGCTATTCATAAGGTTGTCATTGGCCAATTCTTTGAGAAGTGGATTGCCCCTTCCTTCTTCCAAGTCTGTCTTAGTCTGGAATCTCTGCTGAAACCTATACAGCATAGGTGATCCTGTTGGTATTTGAAATACTGGTGGCATAGTCTCCAGCCCCACAGTAACACACAAGCCACCACAGTATGACAAACTGAGAGCCAAGTTGTGGTTCCATACAAAATTAGTGATTGTTTTTTCCATATCTATAAAGAATGTTGATGGAATCTGGATCTGGGTTGCATTGAATGTATAGATTGCTCTGGGTACTATTGACATTTTCACAATGTTCTATCCTCTTATCGATGAACATGGTATGTTCTTCCATTTATGTAGATATCTTATAGTTTCTTGAAGTAGTGTTTTGTAGTTTTCTTTGTGTAAGTCTTTTGTATTCCTGGTAAAATTTATTCTCAAGTATCTTATCTTTTTGGTAGCTATTGTAAATGATATTAATTTCCTTTTCAGAGACCTCTTTGCTGATGTAGAGGAATCCACCTGATTTTTGTATGTTGTTCTTGTATCCTGCTACTATACTAAATCTTTATTTCTGTTGTGACATTGTCCATTTAATTTCTGATTCACATTGTTTGCATCTTCACTTTATTTTCCTTTGTTAAGTTTGCCAGTGTTTGTTGATTTCATTAATCTTTTTAAGGAACAAACTTCTAGTCTTGTTGATTGTTTCTATTGTCTTTATATTTTTTGTTTCATTTATTTCTGCTGAAATTTTATTATTTATTTTCTTCTGGTGACTATGGGCTTTTTTTTTTTTTTTTGCTGCTTTTTTTCTAATTGTTGGAGATGTTGGGTTTAGCTGTTGACTTTGGCCTTTCTCTTTTTTTGATGTGTGCATCTACTGCTGTAAATGGCTGTTCTGGTTACCTAGTGCTGCTCTGAGAGGAGTATACCACAAATGCGATGGCTTGAAAAAACAGGAGTTTATTCTCTTACAGTTTGGAGGCTTTAAGTCCAAGTTCAAAATGCCAGGCTCTAAGGAGTGGGTGTAAACCCCTCAACCTTGGCTTTAGCTCTGCCTCCTGCTCCTGGCCCACAGAAGCTGGAGGCTTTTCTTCACTCAGCTGCTGGCTGCTGAGATGTACAATCCCAATGTTGACAAGGAAAAAGGCACAGTCCCAATGTTACCAAAACCACACAGAAGGCCATTAATTCAAGTCTATTGAAAGTCTCAAGTTTGGCAGAGCATGGCAGGCTGCTGAATAATGACATGGCTACATGCAGGGTTCAAGCATGCCATAAGCTAGAGACTGTTCCCCAAAGCTTCTCCTTAAATACAGGAAGCAGACCACATCCCTAAGGTAGCTACTTAGCTGCTCACAGTAGATTCCTCCATGGAGTTGATTACCAGTCTTATGATGGGGAATACTACATCCAGCTTCCCAGCTATTCAACAAGGTCCAGCCAAGTTGACACACAAAGTTAACTACCACAGTGGCTCTCTGATCACTGCCTTTGCTGTGTCCCAAAGATTTTGGTATTTTGTGCTTTCATTCTCATTTGATTTGAGGAATTTTAAAATTTCATTTGTTACCAATCATTTTTAAGGAGGGTGTTATTCAGTTTTCAAGTGTTTGCTCTTTTTCCATTGATGTTCATAATGTTGATTTCTAATTTTATAGCATTGTGATCTGAGAAGATGCTTTGCAGTGTTTCAATGTTTTTAATTTATTAAGGCTTGCTTTGGCCTAACATATGGTTTGTCATGGAGAATGTTCCACATGCACTGGAAAATAATGCACATTGTGCTGTTGTTGGAAGACGTGCTCTGTAGATGTCTATAAGGTCAAGTTGGTGGACTGTATTATTTAGCTCTTCTGCGTCTTTGTTGAGTTTCTTTCCAGTTGTTCTATCTTTGATTGAAAGTGGTGTATTAAAGTCTCCTACTATGACTGTAGAGTTATCTATTTGTCTTTTCAATTCTGTTAAAGTCTGATTTATTTTGGGGCTCTTTCATTGAGTACATAGATATTTATTATAGTTATGTCCTCTTATTCAACTGATCCTTAATTATTATATAATGTCCTTCTTTGTCTCTTATGGTGTTTTTTTTTTTTTTTTTGTCTTAAAGTCAATTTTATCAGAAATTAATATCACCACTCTTGCTCTTTTTTGATTGCCATTTGCTTTATATAGCTTTTTCCAATCTTTGATTTTTTAGTCTATTTATGTCTTTGTGTCTATAGTGAGTCTCTTGTAGATAGCATATTGATGGGTCATGTTTTCTTATCCAGTCTGCAATTCTCCTTCTCTTTAGTGATACATTTAATCTGTTTACATTCTGTGTAATTATCAACAAGTATGAATTTATTGCTGTCATTTTGTTATGCATTTTTTTGTTGTTGTTGTGTGCTGATTTCTTTGTTCCATATAATTGTCTGTGTTGAGATTATTTTGTTTATGATTTTTGTTATCATTCCCTTTGTTGCTTTGTTTTAGTATTTGATAAATATTTTTGCCTCTCTTTTTAATTTTGATGTGAAAATTTGTCATTTTCTTTTGAGGTTTTTCTGTGATTTATAATTATCTCCAAGTTTAGAACTGTCTTTTCTATCTTTCAGTTGTATTACCTTCCTTACCATTTGGAAGTTCTGTAACTACACTATTTATTCCTCTTTTTGGTTTGTAGCTGTCCTCCTTTAGAAATTTATGCCTCTGGTTCCCTGTTTACACTCCTGTAAGATAATTTTACTTTGGATACTTCCAGAACTGGGTTGGTTTCTGGGTTATGTCATCTTGTGTGTTGATGGTTGGTTGTTGTTTGCTGTTTTTGGTTCTCTGTTCAAAGGACTCCCTTTAGCATCTCTTGTAAGGTTGGTCTGGTTTTAACAAATTCCCTTACTTTTTGCTTATCTGGAAATGTCCTAATTTCACCATCATATTTGAGGGACAATTTTGCTGGGTATATAATTGGTGGTTGGCATTTTTTTTCCAAGGTTTTATGTATATCCTCCCATTGTATTCTCACCTACATAATTTCTGCCAAGACATCAGAGCTTAGTCTTATTGGTTGCCCTTTATAGGTAACTATTTGCTTTTCTTGTGCTGCTCTCAGGATTCTTTCTTTGCCTTCAGTTTTGGTGAGTTTGATTATGCTATATCTCTGTGATTTTCTCTTGGGGTCTATTCTGTTTGGTGTTCTTTGAACTTCTTGAATGGATATCTTCTTGTCATTCATCATATTAGGGAGATTCTCCCCAGTAAATCTTTGATAATTTTCTTTATGGTTTTATTTGTCTTTTCCTGTTCTGGAATTCCAATTACACAAAGTTTATTCCTCTCGATGGTATCCTATATGAATCTTAGGTTTTCTTCATTTTGTTTTGATATTTTTTTCTGATTGATCCCTTAATAATGCAGTATTGAGGTATTTGTGTTCAATTTCATGAACTCTGTCTTCCATTGGTTTGAGTCTACTTCTTTGTCCATTCAATGTGTATTCTATTTCTAAAATCTTAGTATTAATCTGGATTTCTCTTTGTTGTTTTTGTATCATTTCTAATTTTTTGTTTGTTTTGTCAGTTTTTTCTTGTATTGTTTCTCTAAATTGTTCTAGAGTTATTTCCATGTTTTCTTTAATTTTGTCAGTGTTTTCCTTGACCTTGTCAGTGTTTTCCTTGATCTATCTCTCAATCCATTGAAAGTTCCTGAATAGAATTCTTTTGTTTTCTTTATCAGGTAGTTCCAATGTTACTTCTTCCTCAGGGATGTTTTCTGGGTCTGTATCCTGGTCCCTTGTTTGTACTACTTTATCTTGTTTCTTTGTGTGGACTGAGATGATCAATTGTCTTTGAGACATTGTGATGTTGTATTTATGCTTACTTTATTGTCCTACATTGGTGTGATTCACCCATGATTTTTCTGTTTTCCTTTATTTTGTTTTGATATATCTGTGCAAGCAGGGTACTGTGCTCCTGTATTCACTAGCTGGTAGCATGTAGACACTCACTACCTGGCTCTTGGTTGGTGTGATAGGGAATGAGAGTGTGTGCACAGATATCTGTTAGGAATTTATGAAGAGCAGTTGAGGGTGATTTGAGCTGGTATTGGCCACTGTCCATCCATCATTAGTCAGTTGGTGCAGGAGCAAATAGTGGCTCTCACTCAGTGGCTGGGGCTGTAGGAAGTTCAGGTATGGTTGGGTTTTGTGGGAATGATTGCTGTCTCCCACTCAGTTAGACAAAAAAATAAAAATTGAGTAACACCTAAAAAATAAAAGCAAGGGAACAAAAAACACACACTGCATAACCAAATAGGAGCAATTGCAAAGGAAAAAGAAGGCAATAAATGAGATGAGAATTTTTATATTTATATTTAAAAAGACAAAAGAGAGATAATGAGAAAAGGAGAAAAAAGTCCCACAATATGTGGGGAGGGTGCAATGAGAGAAAACAGCAAAAGTGAAAGAATAGTAAAGGAAAAATGGGAAAACTTCAAAAGGAATCACAAGGGATGGGAAAAAAATCAAAAGCGGAAAAGAAAGTAAAAAGAAGGGAACCAGGAAAAGGAAAGGGGGTGGGGAACAAGAACCAGGTAAGGGAATGAAAAATAAGTACATAAAAAGGAAAAAAGGAGGAAGGAAAAAAAATAATAATTCAAAAAGAAAACAAAAAAACCCAAATCTGTGGGGAGTGGTGTAGGGCACTCAGGTTCTGTTAGGACACAGACTGGGATGGAATTCTTGCTGGTCAAGGTGGCTGGAAGCAGGGGATGGTCACACCTCTGTTTAACAAGAAGGTGTCGGTTATAAAAGTAACAAGGGGAATATCACATCTTCCTAGTCGTCAGCCTCCAGTGTGTTTGCTTGTGCTGTCCTCAGCAAGCAGAGCCTATTCCTCCTAGGTTGCTGTCCAGGTCAGAATGCCACTTACATATATTTAAAATGGCGGAACTGCTTACAAATATTAAAAATGGCTATGTCCTCAGGACAGCTGGCAGTCCACAGCTCTATTTGTCTCCTTCTTTGCTGTTTTCCTTGCTAGTTGTCAGGCACTAGTGCATCCTTGCCCATGCAGTCCTTGGTGAGCAGAGCCAGTTCTTAAGTTGTTGCTGCCAGATCAGAATGACAGTTGCAAATATTTAAAATGGCTGCACCTTTAGGACAGCCAGCATTTGTGTTCTTATTCACTGTTTTCATTCAGGTTCTTTTACTAGTTGGAATTTAATCCACTTTTTTGTCCTTCCCTTTAAAGATCAGGGTTCCAGGATTGTCTTCTGTATCAGTTTCAATTGGTTTCTCATTTCTTTGTTGCAGAGGGTCTGAGTAGCTTGTCTGCCTGTTCTGCCATCTTGCTGGAAGTCTTTCAGATCAAAATTTTGCTTTCTTCATGTATGAATTCCTTGATGTCATCCTTCAACTTGTCTAGCTTTTGGTCATTAGTGTTCAAATTATCAAATTTATTCTTGAGATGGTCTCTAAATGCAGGCGGGATGTCCTCAGGGCTGTATTTTGGCTCTTGTGGACTCATTTTAATTTTCTTCAGCTTCAAGTTAAACTTGCATATGAGCAATTGATGGTCTCTTCTACATTTGCCCCCAACCTTGTTTTGACAGATGACATTGAGCTTCTCCTTCATCTCTTTCCATAGATGTAGTTGATTTGATTCCTGTGCATTCCATTCAGCAAGCTATATGTGTATAGTCACCATTTATGTTGTTGAATAATGGCATTTGCAATAAATAAATCATTGGTTTTGCAAAACTCTATCATGCAATCTCTGGCTTCATTTTTATCACCAAGGACATGTTTTCCAACTACGGATCTTTCTTCTTTGATTCCAACTTTTACATTTCAATCACCAATAATTATTAATGAATCTTGATTGTGTGTTTGATCAATTTCTAACTGCAGAAATTGGTCAAAATCTTGACTTTCTTCATCTTTGGCATTTGTGGTTGGTATATAAATTTGAATAATGGTCATATTAACTGATTTTCCTTATAAATGAATGGATATTATCCTATCATTGATGGTGTTGTACTTCAAGATAGGTCTTGAAATGTTATTTTTAACAATACTTGACATGCCATTCCTCTTCAATTTGTCATTCCCAGCATCAAAAACCATATGATTGTCCTATTCAGCATGGTTAATACTAGTCCATTTCAGTTCACTAAGGTCACATTGATCTTTATATGTTCCATTTCATTTTTACAACTTCCACTTTTCCTAGATTCATATTTCATACAATCCACATTCTGATTATTAATGGATGTTTGCAGCTGTTTCTTTCTGAGTCATGCCACATCAGCAAGCAAAAGCCCTGAAACCTTTATTCCAACCATGTCATTAAGGTTGACTCCACTTTTAGGAGGCAGCTCTTCCTCAGTTGAATTTTGAGTGCCTTCCAAATGGAGGAGCTCATATTCTGGCAGTCTATCAGACAGTGTTCACTGCTATTCATAAAATATTCACTGACCAATTTTATTTATTTATTTATTTTAATTAGGATTTGGGTGAAGATTTACAGAGCAAATTCACTTTTCATACAGCAGTTCACATATACTTTGT
>NW_006921797.1:123340-128905 GCF_000298275.1 Orycteropus afer afer | reverse complement strand
CTGGCTGTGACCAAGTAATGACCATAACCTTGCCCCTTGTCAGCTCTACTATACATCTGGGAATTCTGATCATTCACATAAACTTATAGGCCCATTGTCACTGACCAATTTTTTTAGAAGTAGATTGCTAGTTCTTTCTTTTTAGTCTGTCTTCATTTGGAAGTTGCACTGAAACCTGTCCACCATCGGTGACCCTGCTGATATTTGGTGCTTGAAATACCAGGGGCATAGCTCTCAGTGTCACAGGAACAAGCAACCTATTCATTTGTTCCTATACATTTGCCTGTAGTAGATAATTCATATAAGTGGGAAAATACAATAGTTGTCCTTTTATGTCTGACTTAGGATGTTTTGATGTTCATCCATATCATAGCATATACCAGAATACAAGATTTTAAGGACTTTATTGGTATTGCTTTCTCCCAATATAGACACTCAATAAATCTGTGTTGAAACTGAATCATGAACCTGCTCAAATTGGGACGATGCTTAAAAATTACCAAAATGGGAATAAAATTTAGTAGAGATGACTTGTCCTTTGCTCCATTTTCTACTGACAAACATAGTGTCAGTTCAAGATGGAAGTATGTTCCTCTAGATCCAGTACTAGATCCATTTCTTTTCTTCCTTCACCTGTTCTGGCTGCTCTGCCTGACTATCTGAAATGGCACTGCCTGCATTGTCTGCTTTTCCAGTTTGACACAGATTAGGGAATGAAGTCATGCAGCAGCATGGATTTAACATTTTCCAAGTTTCTTAAACTCTCATACCTACATAAAGCATCATTTTGAGCCACCAATTTACTGGGGTTCTCTCAGCATCCAGCAAAAGCTCCTGGACATTGGACATTGGACATTGCTTATGGGGACTCTGATTCATCCAATCCTTTTCCTGTTTCTTAGACATACAAAAGAAGACCTAGATTTGTAATTTCCAAACCTCTTGAGATCTTAAAGCATTTCAAGTATTAAAGATTATTAAGAGAGGTGTAGCTTTACCAGATTTTAAAACATATTATAAAGTAACAATACTTAGTGTCATAAGATGTAGGAATAGACAGACAAATGGAGAAGAACATGAAGTCTAGAAACAGACAAAATGAAATTTTAAAATTTACTATATTGTAAAGGTGTTCAAATCCATAGGGAAACAAGTATTCGTAAAATTGCAACTGGAAAACACGTATGTAAACTACATGATGAATCACACTTTCCTTACTTCTTTAATTAGTGTACTGTTCAAATCCATAGGGAAACAAGTATTCGTAAAATTGCAACTGGAAAACACGTATGTAAACTACATGATGAATCACACTTTCCTTACTTCTTTAATTAGTGTACTGTTCAAATCCATAGGGAAAAATGAATTATTTAATATACAGCTTAAGGAGAATAGGTAGCAATATAAAACAAAATCCCTTGAACGTCATACAGAATAAATTCCAAATGGATCAAATATTGAAGGATAAAAATTTAGATTTTTTTAAAAATGAGAGAATAAAAAGCCCCCAATACCCTGGAAGATCTTTCTGAATCAGAGATAAAACTGAAAAGCCAAAAGGAAAAGACTGATAAATTCACCATCACATTGTTTTTTAAATTGCAAAATTGCCATATGCAATGACAAAAGAAAAATGATATAATAGGAAGATATATGCAAATTATTTCACAAATATATACCAAATATTCCTAAAATACAAGGCGCTTTCATGATTCCGTAAGAAAAATAATTCCAACTGAAAAAAAATGGACAAAAAATATGAATCGGCAGTTGTCTTAGTTCTCTGGCATTTCCATAACAGAAATACCACAAGTGAATGGCTTTAACAAGCAGACATTTGTTCTCTTACAGTTCAGGAGGCTAGAGGTCTGAGTTCAGAGTGCTGGTTCTAGGGGAAGCCTTTCTCTCTGTGTCTCTTGTTCCTAGAAGGCTCCCAGTGCAAGAACCCTGGGTCCAAAGGACATGCTCTGCTTCTTCTTCCACTTTCTTGGTGGTAGGCTGTCCCCCATCTCTGCTCCCAACTCTCTCCTTTTGTCTCTTGTAAGATAAAAGGTGTTGCAGGCCACACCCTAAGGAAGCTCCCTTTATATCAGATCAGGGCTGTGGTGGGACTAATGGTGTTGCAACCCACCCTTAGTTGTAATCATTTTACACACAATTGGCTTATCACATCAGATCAAATTGGGGAATCATTACATATCTGCTGCATTATATCATTACATAACTTCTAAACCACTGAGTATCATGGCTAAGGCAAGACATAAATTTGGGGGCACACAAGTCAATCTATAACAGTAGCTCACAGAAAAGGAAATAAAAACAATATTTTAACACACACACACAAAATCATGCATAATAGATGACATGCAATTACAACTACAATGATATGCCAGTATTTCTGTCTGTCAAAGATATTAAAAAGTTTTATAAAACACTATAATGGTGACTGTGTGTGGGAAACAAACACTTTCATCCATGCTGGTAAGACTGTAAATTGTCCTATGGAGGATGATTTGGAAATATCCATTACAATTACAAATGATATAACCTTTGACCTAGAAGTTCCACTTCTAGGAAATTATCTTATGTGTTGGTTAATTGACATTTCTCAAGACTAGGTAATCTACTTCTGTAGAGATTTACCACCTCAGAAACCCAGTGGGGGTCACCATGGGTCAGAATTGACACGATGACAGTGGTTTTTGTCTTGTTTTGTTATTTACTAATATGGAGTGATCTCCAGTACATATTATTAAGTAAAAAATGCAAGGTGCAAAGTATGATATATGACATATTGCGTAGCTGTATACATGGCATACAGACAACTGAATCTGCACAATGGAATTGAACAGCTGGAAGACAGGGATAGAGAAGGGATGTTTTATTATATATATTTTTATTTTTAACTGCTGTTTTGGTTACTTCCCTCTGCTTGAACAGAAAATACCACTGATGGGTGGCTTGAACAAACAGGAGTTTTTTCTCTTACAGTTTTAGAGGCTAGAAGTCCAAGTTCAAAGTGCCAGGTCAAGGGGTTGGGTGAAAGTCCTTTGACCTTGGACTTTAGCTCTGCCTCTTGCTCCCAGCCCACTGAAGCTGGAGGCTTTTTCCATTCAGATAGCTGCTAGCTACTAAGGCTAACAAACCCAAGGTTGACAAGTAAAAAGGCACAGTCCTGATATTACCAAACCACATGGCAAGCTATTGATTCAAGCTCATTAAGAGTCTCAAGATCAGCAGACAACATGGCAGGCTGCTCAACAATGACTCGGCTACATGCAGGATTCAAGCATGCCAAAAAACTACAGACCATTCCCAAAGCTTCTCCTTCCATACTTGAAACAGACCACATCCCTAAAGCAGCTACTCAGCTGTTCACGGTAGATTCCACCATGGATCTGACTGCCAGTCTCAACATAGGGAATAACTACAACCAACTGCCCAACCACTCAAAACCAGGCCCAGTCAAATTGACACATAACCTTAACTACCACAATCATCTGTCTTTGCAATAAATGAATAGAATTTAAATGTAAAAAGATAAGTATTAATACTCCATATAGAAGGAAACATTTTAAAATAGATTTTATAAAGATAAGGTTGGGGTAGGCAAAAAGGAATGTAGCCTAGAACAAAGATAGATTTGGCTGAAGATAATCTTACATATACACTTGTGCTACAAAATTAGCCACATACATTACAGAAGCAACAGAAGACAGAGTTGGAGTAACTTCTCAGAGACAACCAAACTCCTTGAGAGAGAGAGAAACACCAGGCCTGCAAACTCAGGACCATGTTCTTGGGGGACATCATGCTCAATTGGCACAACATAGTACATAAAAATCTTGTTTTACAGCCTACTTTGGTGAGTAATGACTGGGGTCTTAAGAGCTTTCAAGTGTCATCTAAGATACAACTGTTGGTCTCCTCTCATCCGAAGCAAAGAAGAGTGAAGAAAATCAAAGGCATCTGGAAACAATTAGTCCAAGGATAAGATGGGCCACGAGGACCTCAGCCTTCATGACCCCGAGAATTAGGTGGTGCCTGGCTACCAATGTCAACCACTCAGAAAGAAATCAAAACTCAAGCTCCTGGATAGAGTGGGAGGAAAAATGTGGAACAAAATTTAAAAAACACCAAAATGACCAGAATTACTGGTAGGCTTGAGATTGGTGGAACTCCTGAGACTATGGCTCTCAATTACACTTCAGGCCTAGAAATGGACTCACTCCCATGGATTGGGTCTTAGCCCAACAGTAAAAAGACCTACATGCAAAACACCTACCCCATGGTGATACACCCACTTACTCTAGGGAGATGCACCCCTTAGAGCAATCAGCCATGAGACACCAGAGAGGCAGCATTCACATAGAAGGAAAGCTGGACAGACAAAACAAAACAAAACAAAATAAATAATAGATTTTATAATCATATTACAACTAAAGAAGTATGTGGAAGGTAAGTGCTAAAGTAATAATTATAGAATAAATAGATTTTTAAATCAAGATTATTTTATAAGAATAAACACCTAGTTTGTTTCTTTAAATTCTTATGTAAAAAACTAAAGAAGAGAGACTTTGTCTCCCAGCTCTATACATACACCTGACAGACAACGGTTTCTGATCTGTATATGGGTAACAAGAACTGTCTGTGGAACTCCAAGAGCTGGCTTTTTGGCTCCCCTTCATGTTTGCAGGTTATCTGCAGTAAGAATACACCTATTGCCTGGAAAGGGCTTAACCTGTATCCAGGGACAAACTATCACTGAACAGCATGGTGTCTACAGGGGTCTGCCCTTAGAGATCTCATCTGTATTACTTTGCAGATGTGAAGCTGTCAATAAAGACCATGGCTTTGGTTACTCTTGTTATCCAGTTTGATCTCCAAGCTAGTCTGATGTCACTATTTATATTTATTTATTTTATTACACTGACCTGAAACTAAAGACTTCTCTGTGATTTCAAAACTAAGTTTAATTCCTATTTGACTATAAGATCACAATGAATAGACACAAGACTTCCCCTTTATGGATTAGTTGTTGTTATTTCCGTCGAGTCACTCTGACTCATGGCAACTCCACGTATAGCAGAATGATACATAATCTGGTTCTGCACCATCCTCACAATTGTTGGCATGTTTGAGCCTGATTGCTGTAGTTATTATGAATCAATAAACATGGAAAATCATAGGACTCATGAAAAAAACTCTGCAGTTTAAAATACCACGTAACTTAGAAATGTTTACTCCATTTGTATTAATAGATTTACTAAATGTAGAATATGTGATCATTCATCTGTCTCTTGTCAGTTTCATCCTGTACTTCCATGATTTGCTCCATATTGCAGAGTATTGTTGTTGTTGTTGTTAAGTGCTGTCGAGTTGTTTCCGACTCATAGCGACCCTATGCACAGCAGAACGAAACACTGCCCGATCCAGCGCCAGCCCCACAATCCCTGCTATACTTGAGCTCATCATCACAGCCACCGTGTCAATCCATCTCGTTGAAGGCCTCCCCCTCTTTTGTCGACCCTCCACCCTACCAAGCATGACATCCTTCTCCAGGGA
>NW_006921797.1:116211-120175 GCF_000298275.1 Orycteropus afer afer | reverse complement strand
CTGAGTTGTCTCTCCTCACCTGTAACCCTGGGGCTGACTGCTCTTCTGTCCAGGTTCCTGGCTTTTATCCCCTTTCTCCTGCTCTTCTGACCTGCTACTCTGGGTGGAGTATTAGGAACCTAGATTTCATCCCACAGACTCCACTGCCACGTTCTGGTTAGATTCTATCATTGGGAAACACTGGAGATAAGACTGAGAAGCAGAAGGTCAAGAAGAAGACATTTTGTTTTCCTATTTTAGGTTTTTGGTGTCATCTATAGCAGTGATTACTACACAGTGTTAATGCAGGCTCCCAGAGTTCTCTCAGGCAATGTAGTTCCAGCAGCAGTGACAGAAGTGAGTACTCTACCATCCTCGTCAGAGTAAGTGTTTAGAGTCTCTGGCTCTAGCAGCAAAATTGACAGAATTCTTCTCAGCTACTGCAGTATTAGTGGAAATGTGAGCTCCTGATTTCCTGCAAAGGTTATGATAGCAGGCATTCCAATGGCAGAGAAGGTCCCCAGAAGCCTTAGTAACACTATTATCTTGGGCATTGCATATCCCCATTTTGCATTTGTTCCTCCAGCCTAGTTAAGTAGTGGTTTCCTGTAAATATTAATGTTAGCTATTGATGAGTTGGCACTAACTTATGTATAACAGAATGAAAAGATGCCTGGTCCTTCACCATCTTGGTGATCGTTGCTATGCCTGAGTTCATTGTTTCAGCCTCTGTGTGAATCCGTCTTATCAAGGGGTCTCCCTTGCCTTTGTTGACCCTCCACTTTACCAACCAGATATGCTTTTCCAGCAATTGGTCTTTCTTGATGATGTGTTCAAAGTCAGCAAGCTGAAGTCTTGTCATCTTTGTTTCTAAAGAGCATTCTGGTTGTGTTTCTTCTAAGACTGATTTGTCCATTCTTTTGGCAGTCTGTAATATATTTAATATTCTTTGCTGACAACACAATTCTAATGTGTCACTTTTTCTGTCTTCCTTTTTCATTGTCCAGGTTTTGCTTGCATATAAGGTGATTGAAAAGACAGTGGCTTGGGTTAGACACATGGTTGTCATCAACGTGGCATCAGATCACAAAATGGAGGATAACTACATCATTATATAACTGCCAATTATATCATAACATAATTGCCAAACCATTGAGAATCACAGCCCTGCCAAGTTGACATATAACCTTAGCTACCACAGCATTACTCTTGCCTCACACTTTGGCATTTGTTACTGCCAGACAGATATCATTAGTGCACAAAGTAGTAGGATAGTAGAACTTTTGCTATTGTAGTAAACACAGAACGTCAACTAATGAGATAGTTGATAAGTGAGGAGCAGGTATATGTCTTTTGATTTCTTGGCTTCTAATATCATCTCCCTTTTACTTCTTCAGCCCCTTCTATACCTTTTGGAACCATTGCCCTATATTAAATTTCCCCTGTGTGAAAAACATAGTACACTTTTTTTTCCTTACTGACTGATTTAAAACAGAAATTTTTAAAAGAAATTCATGACACATGGACTCAATAGGACTTAAGATTTAAGAAAATGTTCCTATTTGAAATCACATCAAGAACCATAGAAAAAGATACTGAAGTTAAAGAAGTGTTACATAGAGATGAAAAACATTTTACACCACAATGGAGACATAGACTAGTAAGTAGATTAGACCCAGTGGCAAAGCAAGATAAGACACTTATTATTCTGAAAACTGATAAATAAAGGAAAGAATAAAGCCTTTATTCTTCCTTCCCTTATGAACTATATTTCAGGGTAATAAAATAGTGATAGAAGAGTAACAATTAATAAGTGTAGGACAAATGATGGAATTAGAAAATCACAATTTTGCAACACCTAATGAAGCTCTGGTGGCGTAGTGCCTAAGGCACTTGACTGCTAACCAGAAGGCTGGCGGTTCAAACCCACAGCCACTCCTTGGAAGGAAGGTTGGGCAATGTACTTCCATAATGATACCACCTTGGAAATCCAAGGAGGGATGGCTGTGAGTCAGATCTGACTCCATGGCAATGAGTTTGGTTTGGTTTCATGAAATAATGGATTTAGGTAAAAATCAACAGTGGCTGCTAAAATTATTAGGTGAATGGTTAATGGAAAATTATAATGGATGGATTGGCACTGACACCATCTGTGCCCTCTAATTAATCTTAATGTCACCCAAAATAGAACAATTATATATATTATATGTCACATAAAATAAAATGAGTCATCTCAGAGGCAGAGGAGGATCTCACTACTCTCCAGAAAGAAGAGAGAGGAGTGGAACATAAATTTTGGACCTGAGATCCCTGTGCTAAACCTCCTCAACCCAGGAGATAGAGAGAGAGCTGTAACACTGCTGAGACAGTGAGAAGCAGAGACAAAGAAACAACAGCAGCAGACCCAGCAGCAGACAGCTCAGTGGGCTTCCCAGCCCAGGGAGCGAGAAAATTGAGTGCCTTCAGATAGAGGTTTACTGGTGGAGTGGGGTGCCTGTGGCAGAGGTGGAGCTGAAAGAGCTTTGTAACACTTGCTTGAGCAAAGCAGAGACTGGGGCTGACAGACTCACGGCCAAAGAGAGGCATGCCTGTGGGCATGGCTGAAGGGAGCCTGTCCTGAACAAAGAATTGTATCATGAACATTTCTGAACCTGAATTGTAGACTATTTCTTCCCTAATAAACCCCATAATTGTGAGTATTGTCTGTGAGTTGTGTGGGGCCATTGCAACAAATTACCAAACCCAGCAGAGAAGTAGAGAGTCTCGTGGCAGGGATGGTTGGTGTTAGAATTGGTAAAAAGATGGGAAGGTGATGGCATGTCTGATCTCTACCTCATAGTAATCAGCCATGGTCTGTCAATATTGATCTTGATCCTCCTCCTCCCTTGTGCAGGTAGAGGAGGTCAGAAGCCACCCTTGCACTGTCCTTACACAGTTTAAAATAATTTTCTACACACAATGCCTTTGGAATGAATTGTGTTATTTTTTCTCTAATTTTCAATTAACTAATTTCCATATTTTATGAAATATTTAAAACCATAGAAAATATTGAGACCTCTTATCCCAATTAGTTTATGTTTCAAATTCAGCTGAGAAGCTCTGCATTGCTGCAAATGTACATCATGGTAGATAGTTCATAAACTGAACATTTAAAAGACATAGCTATTTCAAAATAAAATAAATGCCTCAATGGATCAGAAGTGGAATATAACACAAAGAGTTATATGAAGGGGCTAAATCTTGAGGCCTTCTTGAGTTCTGGTGGTTTACACTGGGGATATTGAGACAAATATTTGTTTACCAGCCTGTCATCTTCTTTATAAGAACAATGAGATGCTTGAAGACAAGAGCCATATATCATATCTTAAATATACCTGAAAGACACCTGGAACATACTAAGAAATGATTGAGTAAATAATGAACAAGCTAAAAGATTGAAAAAAAAGGATAACCAATGAGACTGGGAAGATGTGTGATCAAAAGGAAAATGAAAAGTTGAATTTGCAAGCACACAATGGACTCATATCATTCTTCTGTTATAGAAGACCATGGTAATATTCTGTTCATGAGGCCCAACAGCCCCTATGTAGAGATTTTTTTTCTTTTCGTTGGAATAAGATGGGATAAACAGATTGCAGCCATAATATACTTTCCTGAAGCTAAGTACTGCCAAGTTCGTGACCCTTTCAAAAAGAAAGACTGCACATTTACAATAAAGGAGGAAGATATGTAACACCTACAGATCTCCGCTAAAATTTCTTTGTTTAGAAACCCTGTTTGCTTACACTAGTGAGATACATACACATGTGTGTGTATAAATCAATCAGAAGAACTCATCCTTTTATGTCTTAGGGTCTCTAGAGAAACAGAACCAGTAAGACACACACACACACACACACACACACTGTATATGGAACCAGTGAGATCTCTCCATCTCTGTCTCTGTCTCTGTCTCTATCTCTATCTCTATCCAGTGAAATTTGTG
>NW_006921797.1:112920-115808 GCF_000298275.1 Orycteropus afer afer | reverse complement strand
AATATAATATGTATATATACATATACACAATAACCCACCCACATAACGCCACTGCCAGAGTCAATTCTGACTCATAGTAACACTATAGGACAGAATAGAACTGACCCAAAGGGTTTCCAAGCGGGTAATTCTTTATAGAGGCAGAGTGCTTCATCTTTCTCCCACAGAGAGCTGATGGGTTTGAAATGTGATCCTTTTGGTTAGCAACTGAATCCTTTTAATCACTGTGCCACCATGACTCCTTATATATACAATAATACTTATAGAAGCCAGGACCTGTGTAAAGCAGTCGCATCAAGTTCTGGCACTCACAAGGTTCACTGGATAGAGATAGAGATAGAGACAGAGACAGAGACAGAGACAGATCTTACTGGTTCCATATATATTATATGTCTTACTGGTTCTGTTTCTCTAGAGACCCTAAGACATAAAGGGATGAGTGCCTCTGATTGATTTATACACACACACACACACACACACATGTATCTCACTAGCAGGTCTGACTCGATGGCAAAGAACAACAACAACAATATATATACATAAGAAGCTCTGGTGGCATAGTGCCTAAGGCACTTGACTGCTAACTAGAAGGCTGGTGGTTCACATCCACCAGCCACTCCTTGGAAGGAAGGTTGGGCAATCTACTTCCATAGTGATACCGCCTCGGAAACCCAAGGAGGGGATGTTATGAGTTGGGTCCGACTAGATGGCACATAACAACAACAACATATATATATATATAGAGAGAGAGAGAGAGAGAGAGAGAGAGATTTTTAGGAACTGCCTCATGGGATTGAGGGGGAGGGGATAACTAGCAAGTCCAAAATCCAGAGATCAGGCATCAGGCTAGGGATTCCTTCCGTATTGTGTCCTTAAATCAGTAAGCAGGTGAAAGGAATAGTGAAAGGTGGAGGAGTTCCTGCAAAATGTCTATTATAATCTGGAGGCAGAATATACCCTAGGGAAAACTCCCTTTTTACTTAAGACCTTCAACTATTTGGATGAGGCCCACTCACATTATGGAAAGTAATGTGCTTTACTTAAGGCCAACTAATTTATTCACATGTAAATATCTTCATAGCAACATTTAGAGGAGGGGTTGACCAAACAAATTGGGCCCCATAGCCTAGCCAAATTGACGCATAAAATTAACCAACACACCTTATCTCTTAAATAAGGTGTGAAGAGTTATTGTTAAATGGCACTAGTACACAATTTCTGCCTCATTAAAGACATACAGAGGTCAGAATAGCCTGTTATTTTCCTGGAACTGTCCTAGTTTTTTGTAGAGGGATTTGGCTGGACATTGCAGGTACAATACTTCTGTGTCACTCCTCCCAGCACACACACTCTATCGATTCGAGGGTCCAGGACTGTTTGGGGTAACAAAGAGGTCTTTGTGGGGGAGAGTTGCAATCATTACAGAAAATGTCTAAGTTTTGCTTGTGTGATACTTGATACAGAATAAAGAGTGAAACTCTTTCAATAGTATTTTTAAGAGCTCTGACTTTTCTATATCCATGGTCTCTGGTGGCACAAACAGTTTGCACTTGAGTACTGTCTGAAAGTTGGCAATTTGAACTCACCCAGTGGTGCCGTCAAGAAGAGCTTGGTGATCTGCTTTTGTAAAGACTAAACCCATTACTATTGAGTGAATTCCAACTCATAGCATCCCTACAGGACAGAGTGGAACTGCCCCAGAGGATTTCCAAGGCTGAAACTCTTTACCATAGCAGACTGCTTCATTTTCTCCCACAGAATGGCTGATAGATTAGAACTGCTGACCTTTTGGTTAGCAGCCATTGTGCCTAGCAAACCTCAAAATGAAGTTCTAAGGTGCTTATATGTTATAAATATGGGTAAGATTCAGCCTTTACACTTCACATAAGTGCTCAGTTTTGGGAAAATATTATTATTTCCTAACAGGAACTCTTCCAACCCTTCTAACACTCTTATATGGAGTGAATGATTATGGCTTTCTGCGTTTGTTGCTAATTTCAATTAAATGGAAAATATTAATATCAATATTTATGGTGTTTTACATAAATGAAGCGGAAAAAAAAGCCTTGGTTGAAAGCTAAGTCCTAGTGCCAATTCTGATTGGCCAGCTTGACTGAAAGTCACTTGACTCCTTGAGACTAAGTTTTCTCACCTGTAGAATGAGGAGCTCAGACCAAGTTTCAACTAGGTGGTCTTTAAAGTCCCTATCAGCTCAATCATATGATTCTAAACTCTGTAATCAATGTATGTAAATTATATCAACATTTAAAAAGGCATGCAGAAAAGAAACCCAAAATTCATTGCCATTGAGTTGATTCCAACTCAAAGCAACACCCATTGGGTTTCCAAAGCTGTAAATCTTACGGAAGTAGATTGCCTCATCTTCCTTCCATGGAGCAGCTGGTGGGTTTGAACTGTTAACCTTCTGATCAGCAGTCAAATGCCTTAGACATGCAGGGGGGCAGTAATAATTTGGGAATTTTTGACACCCACTATTGGTGGCGTAGTGCCTAAGGCATTTGACTGCTAACAAGAAGGCTGGTGGTTCGAACCTACCAGCCACTCTTCGGAAGGAAGGTTAGGCAATCTACTTCTGTAGTGATACTGCCTCGGAAACTCAAGGAGGGGTCACTATGAGTTGGGTCTGACTCCACGGCAGTGAGTTTGGTTTGGTTTG
Organism: Orycteropus afer afer; assembly: GCF_000298275.1. Classification (NCBI taxonomy): domain Eukaryota; kingdom Metazoa; phylum Chordata; class Mammalia; order Tubulidentata; family Orycteropodidae; genus Orycteropus; species Orycteropus afer. The sequence goes on along the minus strand of NW_006921797.1, from coordinate 113,131 downwards.
GTATTGTGTGAGATGATACGCAAGAGAGAGAAAGACAAAACAAAATAGTGCTTTTACTTTATATTTTAGCTAAGATTCACATAATATTTCCATTTAAGAGCTGTGGAAGATAGAAAAGAAATTAGAATTTTAAGTATTAATTTATATATATATATATAGAGAGAGAGAGAGAGAGCTCTGGTAACATAGTGGCTAAAGCACTTGACTGCTA